>NW_020664417.1:47870754-47902736 GCF_002925995.2 Terrapene triunguis | reverse complement strand
TGGGTTCTAAGCTTTGAACTTTGTGCTTGTGTCTGGTGGCTATGCACAATAGGTAAAACCTTGAATTCCTAGCTATTAATTTTCTCAGGCAAATTCCCATTGAAGTAAAAACGTATTAAGGGCCATTGGATTTAGTTTATTGACTGAATGGGAGTGCACTCTAAGTCAGCTCATAGCTGTTGTTTTACCCATTAAACAGTGGGGATAACATTATTTTTGTAAAGCGGTATTCAGGTATACAAAGACAAGTTCCATGCCTTCTACCATTAGCCAAGAGGTCCAATATACTTCATAAATTTCTCCTAAATGATCATTGTTGGCATCATATTGTTCTGGGAAGACTGGTTGTAATACCTGCTCTCTGCTGTTATCCACAGGCAGAGCACTTACTACTTGCAAGCAACTATTAGTTAAAAGAAATGCCAACTTTTACATAGGTTTAAGTGGCAATTAAACTATTACATTGAGTCACATTTTGTTGCTTCTGTACTAAATGTCACTCTAGTACATCTTGATACATACCACATTTCACAGTTGCAAGCTAGAAGTCAAATGTAAAGATGTTATAATAGCCAGGAGCGGCGCCAGGGTTTTTGCAGCCCGAGGCGGCAGCGCTCCTCCTCTGAGCATTCGGCGGCGGGGGTCCTTCTGCTCCGCGTCTTCGGGGCACTTCGGCGGCGAGTCCCGGAGCAAGTGAAGCACCCGCCGCCGAATTTCTGCCGAAGACCCGGAGCGAAAGGACCCCCCACAGCCGAATTTCCGCTGAGGGCGGCAAAATGCCGCCCCCCCAAATCCTGCCACCCTAGGTGACCGCCTAGTGGAAGCGCCGGCCCTGATAATAACAAATAATAAAATACAGTACTAGCTTGAGCTGTCACGGGCTAGACATGGGAAATGATGCAGTGCTGCTATGCTTGATGGCCCTTGAAATTCTAGCAAACACTTCAGCACATTTCTACCTTTTAGCTTCAGATAGTAAGGTGATTGGTCAAATAGAAGAGCCAAATAATTTGTTTATTGAATATTATTTGACTGCTTTCAGAGCTGATTAACAGTGGAAAATGTACTCATGAATAAATTCAACAATGATGGGAAAATTAGTCAAATTATTCACAAATGTTGTTCAACCAGCTCAAATTTAAGACCATTCTTGTACACCTAAAGCAATATCTTTTAACCCAGGTAACAAAATGGTCTTGTTCTGGACCTTAGCTCCATATTATCCCACTGCCTGTGCCAGACCTTTAAAAGTAAGCTATTCTTTTTCTGTGGGGATGTAGCAGAGCAGAGTGGCAGAAATACAGTGCTTGTCACAAGAAGCAATGAATTCCTTGATGTCAGATGTACATTGTAAGGTGCAGAAGGAGTTAATATTAATTACTCACAACATTAAAAGAATAGAGTATAGATTCCAAGGCAACATGTATCTGTTAGAACTTTGCTGAAATAAAGTGAAGGCAACAGACCTACTTTCCAAGAGAAAAACAATCAATTTTGGATCTATAAATAACACAGTATATGTATTAGAGCACTCAAAGGCATCAGTCTTCCAGTCAATACTTTTTTATAAAAAAAAAATATGCCATAGAATAGTTTCTGTAAGAGGACACTACTTGTGAATTGCAAAGGAGTTTATCTTTGGCACTGTTCCTACTCCGTAGTCAATGTTTGAGGGTCCTCCTGAAGCATTTGGAAAATGTGTTCAGAGTTTAAACTGGACTGCTTTTGTACTAAGAGGTTCTCTGGCTGACTCACTAAGATGAGAAACAAATGTCAGACACTGTATAGTAGCATCTGGTGAGTCCTAGGAGAACCATTTCATGCCCACCATGAGTCACAACTCGCATCATAGTCAGCACTCTGCCCCTTTAGGATTTAGTTCTAATGGTGTGTGTGGTGGCAGCAGCAGCAGGAGATAATGTGGTGGGTGCTGCTGTCAAGTTCCTGTTAGTATGCTTACCAGCATAAACAGAGATGTGTCTAATCCTAGCACCTGCACACTCCCCTTCCGTACACAGCTGGAATCAAACAAAAATGCAATTATATTCTGACAAGATTCTGATTGATTTTTCAGAAAAAAGTATGATAGAGCTCGTTAGCTTATCTATGCCAATTCTAGTTTAATACATGTCTCTGCTTGATCTCTATCAAACTCAGTGTATCAGCAGATGAGGAATACTGGACTGCAGACTATGAAACTGTTATTCTGTAGACCAGCTCAAATGACACGGAATGTACATTGTAACAGCTGTAGCTCAAAAGAAGCAGAAAGCACCCTATGCTAATTGGCCACTGGCTTTTTTCATCAGCTGAGACAAATTTCTAATGGCTTTTCCTGCAGCTTGCTCTGTACTGATTTTGTTTAAATGCTGATGCATCCAATTCCAGTAATAATCATCTAACCAGGGTAGCAACTCGGTGTTCTGTTACAATTATTTTGACCAAACAAGGTTAATTAGATATGTCATTCCAATACTCTCACCCTATGTGGAGAGAGATGCAGATCACGTGATTCCATGAGGCTGTGTAAAACACAAACTTTAAGTTTCAGGTAAAGTGCTAATTTTTCAGACATTTAAAACCCTTCC
The DNA here is from genome assembly GCF_002925995.2 of Terrapene triunguis. Taxonomy (NCBI): domain Eukaryota; kingdom Metazoa; phylum Chordata; order Testudines; family Emydidae; genus Terrapene; species Terrapene triunguis. The sequence continues at coordinate 47,900,148 of NW_020664417.1, read as the reverse complement.
TCCTGTAAAAAGTATTTGTAACACAATTTTATGGGCATATTCTCCATTCTGTAAGGTAGCTATCTGTTATGCGGCAACGAGACAATGGCTACATTACTGTAAAATTATTCCTCTTGTCCAGAAGTCCACTTTATGAAAATTGTAGCAATATCAGTGTTTTCTCCTGTGATTTCAAAACAAGGCCTTCTATAAATCTAACTGCAAAAATGTGGTTTTTGTTTCCCAGATGATCAATTCCTCGCTACCTGTCTCTTGAATCACTGGTCTCTGATTTCCTATTCGGATTAGATTTGCTTTCCATTATATATATATATTTTTTGCAAGTGAATTTTGTCGTCCTGCAAAGTGCTGTACTGAATTAATAATTTATAGCACCCTGTTTTGTATCTTCTTTCCATCTGAATCTGAGGTTCATAAAGTATACAACTGAGATGACTTTCCTTTCGGCATGCTGCACTGTACTCTTTAATGGAGACTTTTTACTTTTTGTTTCTTGTTTAATAACTTGACACAAAGTATATGGTTGCACTTTGTTTATAGTAAAACATAAAATTTTACTTCTGCAAGTAGTTCTGCAGAAAGATTTCTTATTGCTCTTGGGGAATTCAATTAGTTCTGCAGTGTATAGTGAGTGTTTCCACTCTTTGTATAGTGACTGATGGAGGAAGAAGATGACAGGCTCCATTTGGGCCACAGTTTTACTATTTGTAGGACTCTGTAAACTGGTCCAACCAAAAAGCTTTTTGCTAATAAAAACAGAACCTAATTCTTAAACAACACATGAATTCCAGCCCTGGTTGCTCCTACAGTTCCTTCCCTAAGAAAATAGCTGTCCCAAGTCCTATCTCCCTCTGCAGAGAGCTGCTCCTACCCCCGTGTATATGGGGCGGAGTCTAATTAGCCATATCTGCCACAATGAAGGTGCAGTAATTAAACAGTTTTGAAGAGGCACTAAGCACCCCCAAACTTCACAGAACTCAGAGGAATTGTGGTTGCTCAGTCGCTTTTAAAAATCAGATCATTCTTTTGGATGTCTAACTTTGCCTTTACTTTCTAAAAATTAAAGTTGAGGCTCTCCTTTACATGCCTAGCCCCTCTCTCTCTCCGTGAACGTAATGCTCTCAGCAATGGACTTGACTAGGCTCTTTTGGACAGAAGGAGTCTGTTGCACCTGAGGAAGGATTCCAGAGCAAGGAAGGTAGAATAACCACTATCCTTTGTTGGGGGTTCTGTCAAGTGAACTGCTTTAAGAATTTATAAGACTGATGTTGGTGATGACGATGACTGACCTGTACACCCCTAATCACTTCTTGGATTGTACCATCTAGTACTGAAGTCCATGGTGGAATGGGGTTATGGATGGTTTGTACTACTTTGCCCACCCTCTGGACTGTATCCACTAGTATTATGTGGGACTTGTTGCATGGGTCCTGTGGGCTATTACCAGTGGATCCTAAGCAGTGACTCCAGCCAACATGTATATCAAAACTATTCTTGTTCTAAAGGGAAGTAGGCTGAAACCTTTAAAAATGTCAGCTTCTTTCTTTTTCTTTTAAATAGTTTTCTGAATTTAGTCAATGTGATTAAAAGGGTGCTTTATGAAAATGTCCTGAAATTTCAAAAATGTGTTACATTTTTTTCTGTTCTCTTCAGTATTTATAAGGGATAAGCAAGGAAGAAACTGACTGAACATGCAGGGAGACAGTGAAAGTGATTAAATACACAAAGTTGTTAAATACACAAATAACAGAAGTATTTTCAGGTCAATCATATCTCTCTAACTAGAGTTTCTAATATAGTTTTATCCCTGAAAGACAAACTCTCTTTGTGTTGGCAACTTTGTATCCTTGCAGTTCTGTATGTTTCAAAACTAAATTTTTATTTAGCAACCTGAGCTTTCCCTTTAAGTGGAACTTCTTCCACTGCCATACACAAGGAAGAATTGGTGGTGTAAGAGACATAAAATGATTCCTCTCCCTTCAGCATTTCCTGTTTTCAGGCTGTATTGGATTTAGATAGACTGTCTCCTGTTACTTCACAGAACATTCTAAATAATAGAAGTTGGGGAAACAGTTGAATTATTGGATAGGAGAAAATGCAGCAATGTTGGAAAGAGCTTCACAAGAGACAAATTGAATGTCACCTGCCAAAAGAGGCATTAAGTGTTGGAGAGATTAATGGGAGAATTTCAGCTATGGATCCATATAAATTTGAGCAACAAATGAAACCTAGTATGGATACATGTTCTATAGTCCTCTTTCAAAATGAAAAAAAGTCACAGAATATTGCTTGCTGTGGATTTTTGTCAGCATACAATCTTGAAATCTGAACTGCAGTCTGAGGGCCCAATTCTCCTTTGATTTAGTGGATTTAATTCCTGACTTAAATTGATGCAAGTGAGAAGATGATTAAACTCTCCTCCATGACCACTTACTTAATTCGCAGGGTCTATCAGTCCAACTCCCCAGGACTACTGAGATAATTCAATGCATAGAGTCATGTCTTATTTTACCTCAGGGATGTGATGTGAAAGTGGTAATAGTACAGTAATTACCAATAACTGGCATTTTACTAGAAGGATTGGGCAGAATGTAGTGCTTCCTCACCTGAGAGCACTACCATCCTTTCCTCTCATCTGAGAGAAAATTGAGCTGTGGGGTCAGAAGATTAATTTCTTTCTTGCAGATTAAATGCTTCTCTAATCTGTTGCAACAGGGGCTGGTAGTTGGGGGTGGGGTTGATAAGACGTGTCAGAGTGTAATACCACAAATTATTTTGCTTGCTACAAGAAAAATTAGTCAGACTGCTTATTTATGCAAATAGCTCTGTTCTATAGTAACTTACTCTTGTCATTGCACATGTTAGTTTTATATCTCTGTGGTAAAACAGAAAAGCACGATCGACCATACTAATATTGAAGAAAAAAAATCATCTTTCAATAATATAGAAAGTTAGATTTTCTGGTAAACTCAAAACTGTTGGGCCACCTCCTCATCTGGTGTAAACTGGCATAGCTCCACTGCCAGATTACATCCATTTCTCCCAACTATATCATTAGCTAGGTAAAATTACTAACAAGCTAGTGAACTCTGTCAATGTTTTATAGTCCCACAATTACAACTGCTGTTTTGTCCATTCTGTGCAGGGGCTGAGAAAAGTTGTAATGGAGACACGGTTAGATATGCACTAACATTTTGGCATATAAGAATATAGTTGAGTATTAAAGTTTAGTTAAATTACATAAACAGTTGATATCAAAACTTTTCAAGAATTTCATGGGAAAGTTGTGATTCAAAGCCTAATTAGAAAAATGCTGGAGATGTGGCCTTACCTGAAAGGAGCTCTGTTGGTTACTCAAAATTATAAACCAAAGAGAACATTTTAAAAGATTTGCTCAAATGTGGAAACTTCAGAGATCACCAATACACTTTTTATAAGCAGAATGCAGAAGCTAAGTGATTACAACATGGCTCCTGGAGGGCTGGATAGCTGAACTACATTGTTGAGCACAGGGCCGGCTCCAGGCACCCAAGGTGGTATTTGGGGCGGCACCTGGAGGGGGGCGGCGCGGCGCTCCGGCCGCCGGGGAGAGCGGGGCCACGGCAGGGCTCGCCGCCCTCCCCCCGGCCGCCGGGGGGAGAGCGGCGAGCCCCTACTGGGGCTCGCCACCCTGCGCTCTGGCTGCTGGCGGGGAGAGCTGAGCCCCAGCCGGGGCTCGCTGCCCTGCCCTGCCCCGGCGCTCTGGCCGCCAGAGGGGGAGAGCCGAGCCCCAGCCGGGGCTCGCCGCCCTCCCCCCAGGGCTCCAGCCACCCTCCCCCCCGGCGCTCCGCCCCCCCCGCAGGGGGGGGGGGCGGCGGCCGGAGGCTTTTTCGCCTGGGGCGGCGAAAAAGCCAGAGCCGGCCCTGGTTGAGCACTAATTTTCCATTATCTCTTATGAGGAATGCTGCTCTTGCTTAATTTCACTGAGTAAATGATTCTTATATGGATAAATTTTTATACAGTGCTTTGCAGCCCTCTTAAATGACAGGCTTTTTGTGAATATAATAGTTTATATTGTGTTAGTGCTTAAGGACCAAGCAAGAATGGGTCCCATTGTGCTAGGCACTGTATAAACGGAGTAGCAGACAGTCCCTGCCCTGAAGAAATTACCCGTTGTCTGACTTGGCTATTTAGATTGTAAGAGAAGAGACAGAACACACAAGCAGTGTGAACAATGTGATGGCAGCAAGTAGCACGTTAGTTCCATGATTTATTTCATTTTGGGGGAAGGGTTACTTAGGAAAGGATCAGCTAAAGTGAAATAAAAATAGAAAGGAAGGCAGATGTGGGGAGTAGAAGGCCGGGACAGGTGTGGAGTGAAGCAGAGGGGAAGAGATTATGAGGGAAGGGGAGTGTTTGAAGCAAACAGCCAATCAGCACAGAACAGAGTATCAATACTGCTCTTCTACAACAGCCAAGGAACTGGCTAAAACTCGCCAGAGCTTCATTGGAGCCAATAGAGATGCACTGACCTACCTCAGCTGTGGATCTGGCCCTTTGTGTCTTGTTGATGACGTAGACTAAGTAGGAGTCATTGTTTGACACATCACTTATTTACAATAAGACACTGGACTTCTCCTTCTCTCCTGACAGTGGAGGACAGTCCTAGAGATGGTGGCCAAACAGGGCTTCCCCAAACATAGTATGCCTTTACTTTAAATTATACTATGTAGAACTTTGTTTAATCATATGCCTTGTACCCATGAGTCCTGTATTAAACTGATCAGACTCAATCAGTCTTGGTTACTGAGTTTGAATGATTTTGTTTGCAGACCGTCTACTGCAGTCCCAGGGTTTCTACAATGACTGCTGTATGGCTCCACTAGTGCTCAGCAGCCTCAGGAAGAGAATTCCATTTTCCCCAGCCTTTGGAGAATTTCTCTGTTCTTAGCCCATTTTACTTGGCCTTTGCATAGTGTCCAGGATTTAGCCCAAAGTTCTGTTCTAGCATGCTCTGGATTTATTGTAAAATTTTGGCTTAGCTTCCTTTGGAGTGGTATCTTCTACAGTTTTTCCCAGGTCCTGGTCAGAATGATGATATTAGGTGTTCTGTAAAGGACTCCCCAGCAGAAGCAGGGACAGATTAAGGCAGGGGCTTTAGGGGCTGTAGCCCAGGGCCCTGGCTCAAAGGGGGGCCCCGCAAAAAATAAATCTCATGCAGCGATCTCCAACTCCGGGCCGCTTAAAGTCCCGTGGCGCAGCAGGGCGCTCGGGCAGGCTGCCTACATGCCGTGGCCTCATGCGGCTCCCAGAAGTGGCTGCTGCTAGCACATCTCTGCGGCCCCTGGTGGTGGTGGAGGAGGCGGCTCTGCGTGCTTCCCCCACCTCCAGCACCGTCCCTGCATCAAACTCCCTCCAAGGAAAAAGACTGGGGCCCCACAAAATCCCAGGCCCACAGGAGAGTTAATCTGGCCATGTGTGGAAGTAACCATGGTTTTGATTCAGCAAAGCACTTAAGCATGTGTTTAGGTTGTGTTGCTTTTATGTATATAGGTGCTTGTGTATAAATGTTGCCAGATGGATTTTTTGGAAAGATAAAATATTAATGCATTATATGCTGTTTACTCATTCCTATAGTTGCTGAATCTCAGTAAATTCATTTTGACATCATGATACATTTGTTAGGTCCCATCTGCAGTGCTTTCTACTGCCACATTAAAAAGCAAACCAAATGTTTACTAGCCCCTAGACATTGAGTTAGGAAAGCTACCAAAAAGACAAGTGTCCTCAATTCCTCTTTGTTGCCATGCTGACTGCCACAGTGCCCAGGAACAAAATATCCCAGTTTGCCTTTGCTGCTAATACTTAGTTCTGTCCACAGGACTGTGCCCACTTAGAGAAGCCAATAAATATTTAATTTAATCATTACCTCAATTGTGTGTTTTAAAAATAAGTAAATCTAAAATGACACCCACCGTTTTAAGATATTTAGTCCTTGACCTGTGTTAGGTAGACCCTTCTGCATATGTGGAGCCCTATCAAAGGGTCTGTCTGGGCAGATCAGCTTACAATGATCAGAGCCTTATAGTGCAGAACTACAATAATGCTGTTGGAACTGGTGGGCTCACCTTCACCAAGTCTGTTAACAGCCTGTTAACAGGTATAAAAACTCTTGGACCTGATTCTCCTCCCATGTATACCAGTGTAACTCAAGAGTTACACAGTAAAATCACTGAGGAAAATCAGGCCCTTTGTTCACATGGTATTATACTGCTCATGGTCTAGCCAGAAGCAGGAGGAGGTCAGAAAGATGGGGAGAGACTAGAGAGTGAGTATAGAGTGGAGACCAAATGGAGACCCAGCCAAAGTGGGTGCAACTTCCAGTGATGTCAACAGTTGTGCTCATGTGCAGGAGAGCTGAATCTAGCCAACTCAGATGGGTTTGATCCTGCTGCTACTGAAGTCAATGAGACTTGTGGCCTTTGTCTCACTAAGATGTAAATAACTGCTTTTTGTACCTTCATCAACTCCACACTTCTTACCATAGTTATATTCACCGTTACATTAGTGGAATTTTCAAAATGTGTATATATGCACCTTATGTCTGAGTTTAAAAGCTGACCATTAGTAGTTAATGTGCTGTCTCTATGTCCCTACATTTTAAATTGAGGGGGAATAGTAAATGGAAAGTTGTTTTTCTTTTATATATCATAACTAAGTATGAGAAGAGTTTAAAAGAAAGAGGGGTGATTCTGAGGTTAAGCATTATGAGGTGAATTCTGTATTATACATTAGTAATTCACACACCATCCAAAAATAACTTAATTTCAGTGAAACTGGGTAGATTGTTTCAAACCATTAATTTTAGGCAGTTTTTAAAAAATGACATTTAATTTGTGGCCTAATTCTCTCTTGCAATCTTCTTAACTGCAGAAAAGAAAAGAGTGTACAGTGTAAAATATTTTCTTTCACCTTTTTTTAAAAAAACAGCATTTTAACAGAGAATATGGAAATGGCATAAATGAGCTTTAACCTATTTGGCTTATCCTGATTAAGAATAGAATTCCATCTCTTTTAACATTCCATGCTGAGTTTTATTGATGTGGCTTATAGCTTGCTGCCATTATTTATACTAATGTTGCAAGCTCTCTGTGTGAAGGACTTGCACTGAGTACAGCTGAAGTTCCACAGGTGGAGAGCTTTCAGGATGGGGCCTGTGTTCCTACCCCCCCCCCCCACTCTTTACATTTTGCAGTACATGAACCTGACTTTGTTCAGCACGTATGTTGAAGTGCAGATAAGCACTAGTTGTAAAGGCCTTGATTCATCAGGTACCTAAACTTTTATGTAATTTGAAGTGCCTGAGCAGTCCATTGACGTCAACAGGATTACTCACCTGCTTAAAGTTTTACCCATGTACTTTCATTAATCATAGTGCATAAATAATTGACTATGACCATCTTTCTAAGCATCATTTTGCCTTGCTTTTTGGAAGAGGCCGGTGTTATAAAAATTGTTTAAAAAAGGATGGAAGATCTTCTACTGTAAATCCCAATTCTGCAACACATGGCTTACCCACATTTCAAGATGGTGGGAATTCCAGGAATAGAGTTCTTGCAGGCATAGGCCCAGAATAAATATCTAAACTCTGTGTAGAATGTTAGGTGAGCTGGAACCCCTTTGTATATGAAGAACAGGTAATATAGGGATGGGTATTCTGAGAAGGAAGGCTTAGTATGCCAACCACCTAGGAAATAAGGGAAAGCCATCACATTTACTGCAAACTGAAGCTGTCAAATAATCAAAGGCCACATAAAATGTCCAGTGAGAGATTCCATAGTAGCATGCCAATAAAAATGGTGCTGTTTGGTATCAAACAGGAGTTATTACAGCAGAAAATACTTAAGATTTTTCTCCTCTTCTCCTTTTCCCGTGGCCCCCAACCCGCACTTACTGGACAACAAATCAAGTAGCCTCTGGAAAAAACAGGGGTAAAAATTTCTCAAGCCTACTTTCCATAAAAATATCTTTCTGTTGGAAGCAGTATGCTTTCTAATATCTTTATCTAGTTCTAATTTCATACCTACAGATCCCAATATCTTTTCCTCATCACTCAGTCTCTCTCCTCTTGTCCCTTTCATTGCTATACTTATATAATTCTCTCTTCCTCAGGCTCCTGATTTTTCTCTTTAGTCTCAAATTGCTTTTGGAACTTCATTTCCAGTGCCAAACTTCCTGACCATATCCATTTACTACTCTTTTGAGTGGAGGAGCATGTCACTGAGCTAGAAGATAATGCAGTTCGTCAATTTTCACTAGGTATCCTGGGAAATCATTTCTGCTTTGGAGATAATGTATGCCCTGTTTAAGCAATAGTCCCCACCGCTGAGGGCTCTTTTCCACCTGATAACTCACTGCAATGGGAGTTGTGCGATCTGAGCGGAATGTAATAGCACATATCTGGCTTATAATTCAATAGCTCTGGGTGCTGGAGCCTGGAATAAAAGCAGCCTGTCGCAACTAGAACAGGGTATCTAAAAGTACAGTATTTTTCACTATTTGAAATATACTTTTAAATGATCTAGCAGTGATTACTGTGCCACTATGATGTTCTGTGTTTAATCTGCCATAAAAGAACGAGCAACTTCCTATAAAAGAAACTTGAATGCTACAATGACCTGTAAAAGTGAGTCTGAACCCTCTGGAAATAAAATTGGATGTGTCTGTTTCCATTTGGGCTCAAATTAAACTGTTAATATTTTTTCACATGAGATATCAACATTTTGAAAGTGAAGAACGGGAGACCTCAAAAATACAATGAGTTGCCCCTTCAGAGGAAAAAGTTAATCACCAAGAAAAGAAAGAGACAAGGTGGTGAGGTGATATCTTTTATTGGACCAACTTCTGTTGTTTCTCTCATCAACAGAAGTTGGTCCAATAAAAGATATTGCCTCACACACCTTGTCTTTCTAATATTCTGGAACCAACATGCCACAGCTACATTGCATACAAGGAAAAACATTTTTTTCATGGTAAGAATCTGTGTTCTGGTCTCAATTCAAATATTTTGCAAATTGGCAGAAAAATAAAAGGGAGTTTTTGCCAACAGAGCAGCTATTTTTCTGAAGAAAGGCAGAAAATGGCAGAAAATCTCTCTTGATCAAATTATGGAGTTTTCCCAGAACAGAAATTCTCCAGTTTTGCCCCAAATGGCTGTAGAAATGGTGAAATTTTAACCCTACATCAAGTTCAGAAATTCTTGTGCATATACTTGCAAAGAGAAATTGGGAGATACAATTCATCCCTACTCAAATGTATTGAAGGCTGTTTTCTTAGTAGGGATAATTCCCTACTAATTTGGCTTGCTTCTCACTCAGCATACTGGTAAAGTTTTATTGCTCCTTCATATGCTAGTCTAATTCTGTTCTGATTTACACTAGTGTAAATGCTGAGTAATGCCATGGAAGTCAACTTACATTGCAGTAACTGAGAGCCGACTTTAGCCCTAAACATCTATTCTTTTGAGTGCCCATCCCAGACACCATATCCCATTTTATTGCCACGTGTTCCTGCGCCTCTGCGATCAGGGGTGCACTTCTTTCAGATCTCACTTGCACTGGTTTTACACTTGTTTATCTCCATTGACTCCAGTGGAGTTATACTTGTGTAAAACCAGCACAAGTGAGAGCAGGATCAGCCTTAAAGTGTCCTTATCCTTCCTGGAATATAATTAATTTAATAACCTGTAAAATGAACATATTTTCTGGTGCTGCTGGGTAGCTCTAGTCCTGCAGCCCTTATGGTTTAAAACCTGCTCTGTCTCCTTAGCATCAGATGTACATAGTGGCAGCTGTGCAGACTCAGGGAGATGAAAGAAACTTTAATTACCATGAGGGAGGCATGATTGCTTTTTCAAAAGTAATGGACTGTCACTTAAACTGGGAGTATTAGCTTCTTCATTTTATTTTTCATAAAGAGGTCAGATGCAGTTTATAGAGGATGTTCAAATGTATATTACCCCTATTATTATCCAGACTTGCATCTCTGTGGCTGTCAACATTACTTCAGCAGCTGTTTTAGGCACTTTTTTTATTTTATTTATTTTATTTTTTTTATTACTTGATGTTACTAAGTCTGATGTCTTCCAACAGCTTCTGTCAAATATGGGCAGTAATACCTTTCAGCTGGTATATTATTTATAGTCATCCTAGTTTTTTCATTCCTAAGTTGTGCAGCTTTGCAAGGTCTTTAGGTTTAGGTTGATGACATTGTGATCATAAGCATAAACACTGATTTTAAAAAACCAAACCAAACCCAATGAATTATCTGGCAGTACTATTATTTATGACACCAAGAAAGACAGGGAGGTAGTACCCACAATAGTTATTTGAATGATATCAGCAGAGAAACGACAAGTTTCTTATGGCCACTAGAAAACCATGAATGTATTTGATTTGACTGCAGGTAATATTTTTGATGTAGTCTTTGAAGCTTTGCGTCTTTCTTATTCAAATCAATCTAACCTTTTCTGGGATCGAACAATGCTAATGATAGAAACTTGCAAACACGTTCTGAATAAATTTGTTCATAAACATTTTATTTCCATCCTCTAATAGGGCATGTTTGACAACGTGCTGCCAAATGTGAGATGTCTCTTTTTATGTCTCACTTTATCTACTGCCTGATAATTGCACTCTCAGTGGCACAATATTTGTGTAAAGCCATGGTGACATTCAGTGCCCAATAAGATTGCAGAATGATTAATCCTTTGCATATATTGCCTTATGGTTTATATCTCACATTCCTCTTGTTTTACAGTTACAAGTTTCAATTCAAGACAGATTCTGAATATGCATAAGTTCATTTAAAACAAACATCGAGTTGTTTGTAACACTGAATGTCTTTTCAGGACAGCTGATTACATAGGAAGAACTAATTTGTGAATATTTTTGTGGACAGCAATGCCGAGTTCTGTGCACCATGATTTGCAGGGTCATGTTGGTTATGGAAAATGCATGATATGAATGATTGATATGCAAATACTTGATGATAAACTCACCATAGAAAGCTATCATAAGGATTCCATAAGGGTATTTACAGTGATAGCATTTGTACCTGGATAGTTATTAATAAGGGGTGTCTGTCTGTCTGTCTTTCTTGCAAGGAAGCTAGCTCCAGTGGACAGTAGTTCCAGCTGAATCAGTCAGAGGAGTCCCTTTGATGTTACAATAATACGAATAATTTAGGGAAGCAGAACGAAAAGAAGGCTGATGCCCAGACCCCCTTGAACTAATCTGTACCTTCTATCGAGAGCAATGAGGGCTGCATAACTTTGCCCTAGTTTCAGCTATTGACCAACTAGAAAGGGGTGTCCCAAGGCAAGAGGAGACGTCACTGGCCAGGGCAAACCTGTGTTGGAAACTGAACTAGTCCTCTGTAGTACCAGTATGAGAACAATGCAAGTTGCCTCCCTTATTTGCAAGGCTCTAAATGGCACTGAGGTGAATTGGAGCTCTCCTCTCTGAAACACTCACTGGCATGCTGTGCTTTTGCACTCCTCCCTACTAACAGGCTCTGTTTTAAAGCTGCAATCTGGCCTGCGTTTTTCAATACAAACATAAAATTCCAAATTCATCTCCTGGTGCAAACCAATCAAAATCTGTGGAATCACATCATTGTTAATTTAGGCCCCGAGCCATGATATTGGACTGAATTTGCTTCTCATTTACAACTGATCAGCTCTCTTGATGTCAACTCAGGTTACAATTATGTAACTGAGGCCAGAATATGTCCCTTAATAATCTAACAAATAGAGCATTGGGCTGAGAGTCAGGAGAGGAGGGTTTTGTTTCTAGCTTCACCAATGAACTGCTCTTTTACCGTGGACAAAAGGGTTCATTAATATAAAGCTGATTGATATTAATACCAACTACTGGGAGGTACTGTAGCTACTGAACTATGACCAGGACCGGGTTAACCTTTTGTGGGCCTGGCACCAAACATATTTGTGGGCCCCCATGGAGGCAATGGAGCATGGCGCGGGGAGGTCAGTCCCTGGAGCGAGGGGCCAGCCAGAGGCAATGGGGCATGGCATGGCATGGCAGGGGCAGCCCTGCTCCACCCAATGTGAGGGCATTATTTACAAACCAGCAGTTGCCAGACACACAGTGGCCTGCTCGCCCTGTGCTGCCAGCATGCCCCTTCCCCTTGGGGGTGGGCCTATGCCACGCCACACAGCCCCCACACCCCCCGAGACCCACCCACAAATGCATAGTGCCCTGCACAACACCACCCCTGGCCACAGCCCCACCACAACTGCCCAGCACCTCCCCCAATCCCCCCCCATTCTCTAGTATCCCAACACACACAGCTCCTCCCTGCCCCTTCACAGCCCAGTCCTTCCCCCAACCCACTCCCACACACCCTGCCTCCCAGCCACACTCACTGGCCTGCTAGGAGGCAACTGTGTCTGCCGGGCTGAGCTGGCAGTGCAGCCCTTCCCCCAACCCACTCCCACACACCCTGCCTCCCAGCCACACTCACTGGCCTGCTAGGAGGCAACTGTGTCTGCCGGGCTGAGCTGGCAGTGCAGCCAGGGCTGGTCCCAGGGCCAGGAATTGCTCTGGCCCCTTGGGAGTGGTGCAATCAGCCAGGCCAGGACCTTCCCCAGCTGGGGTTCCTCAAGACGCACGTGCCTGGAGGGGCCCAGCCAAGCCCTCCGCACGGTCTCCCCCTCCACCTGGCTGAGATTGGCCAGGCTTCTGCACCAGTCCCAGGTGGCTCAGCTCCGGGGAGACAGGTGAGGCCCCTCAGGTGGTGGGAAGCAGAGAGTGCCTGGAGCTGGAAGTGCACTGGGGTCTGGCCAGGGGACTGAGAGAAGCCCGGGGGGGGGGGCCCAAGAGGAGCAAGGGGTGGGCAGGGGAAGCCAGCGGGGTCTCGGGGCACAGTGCAAGTGGAGCAGGCCAAGGCCCCTTCTGAGTATGGGCCCACCTCCATGGAGCCACTGGAGCAGGGGTGGGCAAACTTTTTGGCCCGAGGGCCACATTAGGGTTGCAAAACTGTATGGTGGGCCAGGTAGGGAAGGCTGTGCCTCCCCAAACATCCTGGCCCCTGCCCCCTATCCGACCCCTCCCACTTCCCGCCCCCTGACCCCCGACGCATCCAACCCCCCGCTCCTTGTCCCCTGACCGCCAACTCCTGGGACCCCCTGCCCCTAACTGCCCCTCCCAGGGACTCCACCCCCATCCAACCCCCCTGCTCCCAGTCCCCTGACTGCTCTGACCCCTATCCACACCCCCACCCCCTGACAGGGCCCCCCAGGACTCCCACACTTATCCAACCCTGCCCCCCGTCCACCCCCCAGAACCTCCGCCCAGGGGCGGCTCTAGGCACCAGCAAAGCAAGCACGTGCTTGGGGCAGCCCATTTGCAGGGGCGGCAGGGATCCAGCATGGGAGCTGAGAACCAACAGGGGGCCCTGGGAGCTGTAGTTCTTTGGTTAGCTCCCTGCCTATAGAGCCGGCCCTGGAGTAGGGAAAGAACTACATTTCCCAGCATTCCCTTGGCCACTACCAACAGAAAAGAGGGGGAGGGAGTGAGGGAGCTGAGACCTCATGCTGCAGCCTGCCCTGAATGGAGAGCTGCACTGGGAAGGGCAGGGAGACCATATTTTAACATTAAATATAGGACACTCCACGGGGAGGGAGGGTAGCCCCACCCTGCCCCCATCCACTCCCTCCGAGTGCCCCCCACAGAAACCCCAACCCATCCAACCCCCCCTGCTCCCTGTCCCCTGATCACCCCCTCCCGGGACCCCTGTCCCAACTGCCCCCCAGGACCCCACCCCCTATCTAAGCACCACTGCTCCTTGTTCCCTGATTGCCCCCTCCCGGGACCCCTGCCCCTAACTGCCCCTTGGGATCCCACCCCCATCTAAGCCTCCCTTCTCCTTGTCCCCAACTGATCCCTCCTGAGACACCCCCCCCAACTTCCCCCCTAGGACTCCACCCCCTACCTGTCCCCTGACAAACCCCCGGGACTCCCATGCCTATCCAACCGCTGCCTATCCAACCGCTATCCCCTGACTGCCCCCCCAACCCCCTGACCCATCTATCCCCCCCTTCTCCCTGCCCCTGACAGCCCCCCGAACCTCCGCCCCATCCAACCCCCCAGCCCCTTTACCGTGCCACTCAGACCCCCCCCACCAGCACCTGCCTTCCAGTGCTCAAGCTCAGTTTGGGCAGTTGTTACTTCATTTCTCCCAAATCAACTATACTGATCCACTGTAACTTGATGTAGAAAAAGTAGGATAAAATTGAGCAAGAAATGCTTCCTAGTGGTTATTAGGACTGGAATTGCTATTTTCAACAGCCATTGCCTTTTTTGTTTGTTTGTTTAAAAGGAAGACAGTGATATTGCATTGGCAAATTCCCCATAGAAAGAAAGAGTGGAAGAAAAGAATAATAAAGGCACCTCAACTTTTCCTCATTTATGTAGGACAGTCTTATAATATGCATCTAGATATCCTCCAATCACACAAGCTGAAAATCGTTCCACTTTACTGCAGTTCTGTAACCATATGGGAACCAATCCTGTCTGTGTTCTGTGCACATCTAAAATTCCTGCTGAATGACCCGCCCTGGGAGTGAGTTACCAGTGACCCAGGGCTGCGGTGGAAGGAGGGTGCAGGTGGGGGTGGGAGAGAGCCCAGGGCTGGGGCGGCAGGAGGTGTGTGTGGGGGGGCAATGGTGGAGGGGAATGAGGGAGCCCAGAGCTGGGGCGGCAGGGAGTGGGGGGGGGAGAGCCCAGGGCTGGGGCAGCAGGGGGGTGCAGGCGAGGAGCCCAGGGCTGGGACGGGGGGGCAGCCAAAATTTTTTTTTGCTTCGGGCGGCAAAAAACCTAGAGCCGGCCCTGCCTCCGCCCCATCCAACCGCTCCCTGTCCCCTGACTGCCCCCTGGGTCCTCCGCCCCTTATCCAACCCCCTAGTCCCGGCCCCCTTACCATGTCGCTCAGAGCAGCATGTCTGGCAGCCGCGCCGCCCATCCGGAGCTCAACATGCTGCCCCATAGTTTGCCCACCTCTGCACTGGTGCCATTGTAAACCCAGCACTGACTATGACCAGTGTCCTATTAGCCTTACTGATTTGAATAGGAGTGTCCAGTTACTGAATGGAAACCTTCTGAACCCTACAGAAAACTCTGTTTTACTATAACTTATTACTATTCAGTGGGAAAGGACTAACTTTGATGGATATTAATTTGAGGTAAAAGGGAACAAAATCTTTAATCAAGTAATTGAATTATTGAAAGCAGCTACAGTGAATCAGACAGTAATTAGATTAAATGAAAATGGAAACATAAATAATGAAAATCTGAAAATCTGAAAAATCAATTAAAACCCAAAATAGACTTACTGTAATAAAATATATTGAATGAAATTATCGTTAACAGTGACCAGTAGAGAATAATGTCATGAAATGTACATATAGCATATTGGGTAGGTGGAAGTGTTGCCCTATGTAATAATGTAAGTCAAATGCACTTTAATACTTTATGCTTAACATTAAAAAAATGTACATTTTCACTGCAATACCTGTACACAATTAAGTAATAAGGTGAAGCGTCTCCTCTTTTTTTTAAAAGCATAAACTTTGCCAGCAAATGGGGAATTGCATTACTAAATTGAACAGTTACAAGAAGAACATGATAGATAATAAATTTGCCATTGCGTTTTACAACTTCTCCATTAAATCAACCTTCAGGCCATGGTCCTAAAGTCCCATTAGAAACAGGGCTGGCTCCAGGGTTTTGGCCGCCCCAAGCAGCCCCTCCCCCCTCCCCTCCCCGAAAAAGCCGCGATCGCGATCTGCGGCGGCAATTCGGCGGAAGGTCCTTCGCTCCGAGCTGGAGTGAGGGACCGTCCACCAAATTGCCACTGAATAGCTGGACCTGCCGCCCCTCTCTGGAGTGCCCACCCCAAGCACCTGCTTGCCAGGCTGGTGCCTGGAGCCGGCCCTGATTAGAAACCATGTCACCTGACCAAAGCTCCTTGTATTTGCATCCAGTCTGGGAATGGGAATTGAGGATAGTTTTACACTGACACTATCATCCAAGCCTCTAAACCAGAAGTGGGCAAACTACAGCCCGTGGGACACATCCGGCCCGCGGGGCTGTTCTCCCTGGCCCCTGAGTTCCTAGCCGGCCCTGGCCCCTCCCCTGCTGTCCCCCCTCCCTGCAGCCAGCATGGCTGGCTCCAGCTCGGCGGCGCGGCTCAGGGGCAGATTTACAAGTGAACACAGGGTGCCCTGGCATGGGGCCCCCCAACAACCGGGGGACCAAGGGCCGGGCACTTGGGCAGCTCAGCACTGGCGCATCCCCTGCAGGGGGGGGGGGGGGAGGGTGCGCTGCGGGGGCAGGAGAGCAGGCGGTGTGGGTGGTGGGAATGCGTCCGGAGGACTCAGGAGGAGCACCGGGTGGCCGCGCAGCCGCCGGAGAGAAGTGGCACTTTGAAGGGGAAACCGCTGCTTCTCTCCGGCTGCGTGGCTGCCCCTGCTCCTCCTGAGTTCTCTGCCCATGTTCACAGGGCCACATTCTGAAAGGGGCTTCGGGGGTTAGATAGGGGGTGAGGTCCCAGGGGGGCAGTTAGGGGCAGGGGGTCCCGGGAGGGGGCAGTCAGAGGACGGGGGGGGGGGGGGGGCTGGTTGGGGGGGCACAGCCTTCCCTACCGGGTCCTCCATACTGTTTTGCAACCCCGATGTGGCCCTCCGGCAAAAAAGTTTGCTCACCCCTGCGCTAAACTTTTTAATTTGAAAAGGACCCTATCAATTTAATTTTTTTGTTGTATATTTACATAAGAAATCCAGTTTGCAATAGAGCACCCTTCAAATAACATGTAGTGAATGTGTGTAAATAAAAAAAAAGTAATTGAAAAAAGTTTATAACTCCCCCCCCCCTTTCCTTGTCTCTTTATAAGGATCTTTTCTGCAATGGAAAAACGAAGACCCCCAATCCTACATGGTGATCATGCAGGTAGGCCCATTGTGGAGCTCATGGAAGCCAAAGGGGTTACATGCCTGTGCAGGATCCCCCTACTGTGTATCATCATGCAGGATGAGGACCTGACTAGGCACCTAAATTTGGCCATCCTCAGGGTAAACATTCAGATAGGTGCCTAATGGGATTTTTCAGAGTGCCTAAACAGGTGAGGCACCTAACTCCCATTGACTTCAATGGAACTTCGGTGCTTAAGCTGTTAGGCACCTAGTGGAATTTTCAAAAAGTGCTTTACCTCCATCTTTAGGCACAGTAATACCTCTGAAAATGTAGCCCTGGGGCCCAGATCCTCAAAGGTATGTATGCGCCTAACTTTCATTGATGTTCAATGGGTGTTAGGAGTCTAAATACCTTTGAGGATCTGGGCCTGCATGATAATACTCAAAGGGCCCAATCCAATGGCTGTTGAACTCAGTGGAAAGATTCCTATTGGCTTTAATGGGAGTTGGATCAAGCCCAATGCACTATGGAATTCACAAAGCAAAGATGCTGATGGGAGGCAGGGAGCTGGGAAATACAGTGTTAGTTTAAATTTTTAGAATTATAGTCATCTAATTATAGTTGGTGCAAAAATTTCAGGCAGAAATACAATTTTTAATGTAACGATGCCCTTTTGGGATCTGAATACTGAAAAATGGTGCCATTAGGATCAGTCTGTCAGCTTTCTTCATTTGCAATTAGTGAGAACTTGGAAGCAAATGTGAATACGTTCAACTAAATAGTCAAAGCACTACTCTGATCTGTTCTTCCTGATGCATGCAGGGAGATACTCTGAACATTTTATAGCCTTGATATTTTATGAACTTATTTCTGGCCTACCATCATTCCCAAACGTGTGGTGATAATGCAGTAGTGGCAATTGATGAGCACAGAATATTAGCAAGACGAACTCCTGATATATATTGAAAAATATGGTTGACATTTTAAAGCTGCCACCTCTATGAATCCTTGTGCTGAGGAATCTACATTAGTTTTTCTCAACGCTCTGGGCATATAATGTTCTATACTGGATACAACAATGTAGATGACAGGAAACTTTATGGCTTCTACTACTCAAGAGAAATTAATGATCCAAATTCTACCCAGTTTTAAAACTCGTTCAGATAAACCAATTTCTAAACCAGGCGAGTCATAATGTAGCCCAGGCTCCAGGCAGCCTGAACCAGTTTCAAAACCTGATGATGGTCATTCTGAAACTTGCTCAGTAAAATTGGTTTGTGATGCCTGGAATGCAATGTACCCTAGGTCTAAACAGGTTTAAAATCTACTGAGCTGAACAGGCTTGGCTTCAAAGCCAGCTGGATTGAAGAGGAAACTTTCCCAATGCAGGCCAGCCCTATGAGTTGGATTTGAAGTTTCCAATGCATTTTTCTGTCCGTGTGAAGGGTAGCCCACCAGAACTAGTGGCTCAGGTAATTCAGTGCTTCAAACCAGTAGAATCCTGTACAGGCCAGAAGCATCCATGCAGAGGCCCTGTGTCTCTGCACTGTGTCCCAGCCCTGCCTATGACCCTCTGTCAGCATTGTGCCTACCAGCTCCTGTCCCATGAATAACAGTGGGTTGAGGAGGATCCCAAGTAAATCAGTGCTGATAAGCTTTAATTTACTTGTAGAAGTCCTATGGTATGGGTAAGGTAATATGCTATAGATAGAAGAGGTGGGGCTGGAACGACTGTTGCTATTCTAGCTTCCTCTTTTCCTTTCAGGTGGAGTCTGAACCCTCTAAAGGGGTTTCCATGGTGTTAAGGAATCAGGAGTGGATACAGCCTCCCAATTCAATGCGTGAACTATACCAAACTCTAGTGTCATTGTGGTATGAAAACCAAAAATAAATACAAAGAGCATGCCATTTTGTGCCTGCAATGCCCCTCTGCTATGTACATTGGCCAAACCGGACAGTCCCTCCGCAAAAGAATAAATGGACACAAATCGGACATCAGGAATGGTAACATACATAAGCCAGTACGTGAACACTTCAATCTCCCTGGTCATTCTATTACAGATTTAAAAGTCACTAGCATTGAACAAAAAAACTTCAGAAACAGACTTCAAAGAGAAACAGCAGAACTAAAATTCATTTGCAAATTTAACACCATTAATCTGGGCTTCAATAGGGACTGGGAGTGGCTGGCTCATTACAGAAGCAGCTTTTCCTCTCCTGGAATTGACACCTCCTCATCTATTATTGGGAGTGGACTACATCCACCCTGATTGAATTGGCCCTGTCAACACTGGTTCTCCACTTGCGAAGTAACTCCCTGCTCTCCATGTGTCAGTATATAATGCCTGCATCTGTAACTTTCACTCTATGCATCTGAAGAAGTGAGGTTTTTACCCACGAAAGCTTATGCCCAAATAAATCTGTTAGTCTTTAAGGTGCCACCAGACTCCTTGTTGTTCATGATCACTTCATATGTCAACAAACTTAATCTTATGATACTCTGTTTATAGTAACAGTTAAGATGCATAATAATGCAATGAATACTCCATTTTCATGGCTTTTTTTTTTTTTTGATGTGTGGAAGAGCAAGCAAATGAGGGCGTGAGGAAGCTACCTTGCAGGAGTCTTGAAGCTTGGTGTAGGCTTCTTAAATGAGACAGACAGACACCTGGCAAAGGGAAGCAGTAGGTGCCTTAAGCAGCTGATTCCTGATGTAAAGAGCCTGAAGTAGTTCTGGTGGTGGCTGACTCTGGAAAGTCTGCAAGGGAGCCAGCTCTGTCCAGTGCAGCTGCAAGCTAAACCCCAAAGCAGGTCAACTCATAGGAACTAATAAAAGGACTCTGAAGGAACCCTTTCGCTCACCCAGGCTCTGAGGTAAGAGAGAGGCCTTTATTCAGGTGTTTGGGATTCTGTGAATGACTAGGGGAAGTTTTGTTTTTGTTTGTTGTGGAACATGCCCCCCTCATCTTCAAAGGTGCCAGAAACGTGGATTCTTGTTAAAGAAAACTTCTTCCCCAGAGCCTTCTGGGAGGGGAGGTATGGGGCCAGGTGAAGGAGTGGCCTGTCTCCTCCTTTGTCCTCCTACAGAATATCATTTTCCATAAGTTTAACAGTCTATTGTGAGCCTTAGAGAGAAGGTGGGGGAGGTAATCTCTCTGACTGGGCCAACTTCTGTTGTTGAGAGAGGTCAGCTTTCGAGATACACAGAGGTCTTCTTGCAGTCAGCAATGTGCTGGAAGAAGAATCTGTTTTGTTCAACTTGTGCTTTCCTCCCTGATTTGTTATGGTTTGTGACACTCTCTCTGCTTTTCCATGAGAGACAGTCCATCCACTGCTGAAAAGTGTCTTTATGAGCAGGAGAAAGATCATTCCTTTGCATATATCTGTATGCTTTTTGCATTTATCAATTCCAATTGTAATTGCTACCAGGTACCTTATTTATTGTGTACAGAGTGAAGTGCCTCCAACAAACAGAAGACAGCACCAGCCTGGACTGAATATTCAATGAAAGAGAAATTTTTGTACGTTGCTGGATTAAAATATTTCACTTTACTGGTCATCTTCTGATCTATTCTGAAGTATCAGTTGACATGGTTTCTCATCCTTACCAGCAGATAGGTCACACAGAAAGAGAGCTGAAGCTTGTGAAGTGGTTGAAGGAATTGAAACAGTAGATGTTTCTGGAATGTTTCCTTCTCATGCTTGTTCATTCTGTTAAATGGTTCTCAGGCTGTGTAACAGTTCGTAGATCATCCTCAAGAACTTTTTGCTTTCAAAAGAAATTAGATATCATCTTGGACATGATTTTGAGTTGTAGCCTAATATTGAAGCGTAGCCTCGTCTTTACTTACTATCACTGATTTCTCCCCAAACAAGTAAATAGTTCACACTTGGAGTTCAAATCTTCCTGACCATTTGGAAGCCATGGTGATATTGCAAAGTATGGTAGCCAATTCCCTCTGCCAGGAAAAGAATCCAAAATCTTTGAGGGGGAAAAATCTTGCTTAATATGTACACTATGTAACTGTCACTTCCCTGCTCCACTTTGACTAGTCTTTCCCCTTGCTCCTTACTGACTGCAGTCAATCTGTCTGCACAGCTTCTTGGGGATGGGATGGTCTTTTGCTGTTTGCCTTGGTGTGAATGCTGCAGGTCAGGTACCTCTTAACCTCCTCTTATTTTACCAGAGATTAGAATTGTGTGTTCAAGAATGGTCCACAGTGACTGTCCCAGCATACTTGGACATGGGCCAAGATAAATATCTTAAAGTTTCTATAACATTGAATCTAGTACACAGCCTGGGAAACTGCCAAGTTAGGTAAATTAAACCTTATGACTCAAGAGTCTTGGATTCTACTTGCAGCTCTTCCACACTTGTGTGATCTTGTTAAATTACTTAATCTCTGAACCTTAGGTCTCCACTTATAAGAGGGACATAATCATACTTGCCTATTTCACAGGGATGTTGCTAGGCTAAAATTCATTAGTTTCTGTAAGTGCTTTGAGATCCTCAAAGTGCTACAGAAGTGCGAAGTATTCTAATGTTTAATGGTAACTTTTTTTAGACTCAAAGTAAAATGTATCTTTTGCAAACTTTCAGAAGTGCTAACAAGAGAAGCTGAGAAAAGATATCCGTATTTAATCACCCTTTTAGGATGATCTTTTTTTTAAAATTAGGTTAGCAGCTGTAAATTATCAGTCTTTTTGGGTGTCTTAGAGCAGCCTTGACTATGTGATTTGACACATTTCTCTGAGGCAGTCTTTTCAGTGCGAGTCTGCAGATTTCACAAACTCTTTTTGTTGTTCCCATGTCAAGGTCATACAGCCTCCATAACTGACGTAAAGAAATCTGACCCACATAAAATCAACATTATAGTTGTCCTTGACATCCTCTGGCATTGAATGTTTGGGTGTACTTTTACATAACTGGCAATTGCTCCCTAGTGAGGTCCTGGAAACCATGCTTTCCTGCAAGAGATTGTACTGTTTTAAATGCCAGTCTTGCTTTATTATAGATGAATCCCTTTCCTTCACCATGCGGAGTTATTGTTTTGCATGTTTGTACTGAAAAGCAAACCATGTTAGTACTGCACAGCTTGGATGCTCCTGTTTATATTTTGTCTTAGCTGTTTAGGAATAGAGACTAGTTCTGGATGGGCACTATATTCTTTCCTTCACCTTTTCATCTGCACCACCATGATCCTGCAGATAAATTATTTTGTGAACTGCTGCCAATGTTGTTTTAGTTATTCATTAACTCTGTTTGCTAATGAAGGTTCTTTCTAGAATTGAGTGTGCTGCTTTTCCAGTAAAGCCAGATCTCTATTGTTCCAAAGCCGAGAGTGCTAACCTAGGTGCTTTGAATTATATTGCACATCAATGCTGCAGTTCTAGTGGGTTGGATCAAGGCTAATAAAGAAATGTTATAGATGCAACAATGATTTTTTTTTTTGAGGGCTTCCAGAAGGAAATAACGAAAAGCATGGTTACACATTTCTCCCTGATATAACATGCTAAATTGATAGCTGACTCACTTGGTCTTTCAGCTGAGAATTAACTGACTGTAAGTATGCTATGTACCTTGTCAGATTTACAGTCTTAGTGCCTTAGTGGCCTAAAGACTGACTTTTGAAAAAACAGGTAATCCTGTTTTAATCCTCTAAAGTGTGAGCTTTGTAATGCTTCAATAGGACAGTCCATTGTACAAATTAATACCCTAAAGTCAAGGCTATATTTCATGAATATAGGTGTACCTGCTATCTAGAATGCTCACTGAATGATAGGTTTCAGAGTAGCAGCCGTGTTAGTCTGTATCCGCAAAAAGAACAGGAGTACTTGTGGCACCTTAGAGACTAACAAATTTATTAGAGCATAAGCTTTCGTGGGCTACAACCCACTTCTTCGGATGCATATAGAGTGAAACATATATTGAGGAGATATATATACACACATACAGAGAGCATGAACAGGTGGGAGTTGTCTTACCAACTCTGAGAGGCCAATTAAGTAGGAGGAAAAAAAACTTTTGAAGTGATAATCAAGATAGCTCAGTACAGACAGTTTGATAAGAAGCAAGTGTGAAAATACTTATAAGAGGAGATCTTGTTGCCTGAAACATGTACATTATTATGGGCTATATTCTGCAACTCTACTTTGAGTGGTACTTCACTTGAATGGGACTATTTGTACAACAAATGCTGCCCAACATAAATAAGGGCTGCAGGATCTGGCTCTGCATTTTTTTAAATTTTATTTCGTAATTAGCAGAGTGAACTACTTTGGGAATATGCTTTAGGTGTATCTTGCAGCTATCAAAATTAATTACAGTAGCTCATTCAATCTTCTAGCTCTCTCTCATGTCCTAATATTCTTTTTTCTTTGTTTAGTAAGAGTATTTTCAGTATGCAGAAACTGGTGGTTGCCATATTTGTTTTTGAGCAAAAAATACATTAGCTAGCTAATGTGATACACCAGTAGAAACAGAAATGTGCCAATTACAGCAGTTGTCCCAATTATCAGAGTCTTATAAGTAGGGCCCTACCAAATTCATGGTCCATTTTGGTCTATTTCACGGTCATAGGATTTTTAAAAATTATAAATTTTATGATTTCAGCTGTTTCAATCTGAAATTTCATGCTGTTGTAATTGTAGGGTCCTGACCAAAAAAGAGTTGGGGGGGGGTTCACAAGGTTATTGTAGGGAGTGGGGGTTGTGGTACTGCTACCCTGACTTCTGTGCTGCTGGTGGGGGCGGCTCTGCCTTCAGAGCTGGGGAGCGGCAGCTGCTGACTGTGATCCCAACTCTGAAGGCAGTGCCACCATCAGCAGCACCACAGAAGTAAAGATGGCATGGTATGGTACTTACTTCTGCTCTTCTGCTGGTGGGATGCTGCCTTCAGAGCTGGGCACCCGGTCAACAGCCACCACTCTCTGGCCACCCAGCTCTGAAGGCAGCGCAGAAGTAAGGGTGGCAATACCATGATCCTCTTCCCTCCCCCCCCAATAACCTTGTGATCCCCCTGCAACTCCCTTTTTGGGTCAAGACCCCCAATTTGCGAAATGCTGGTCTTCTTGTGAAATCTATATAATATAGGGTAAAAGCACACAAGACCAGATTTCATGGTCTGTGACGTTTTTCATGGCCGTGAATTTGGTAGGGACCTACTGATAAGGATACGATTTTGGGATATGGTCACACTTATTTTATGTTGTATTTTAAAAATAAGAGGAACACAAAGCATGAAACCATTCTCATCACTACAACAAAATGAGGTAAAAGGGTTAAAATTTCCAGGGTAACTCCATTGACTAATGGTAAGGGGTGCATTTGACCCAACATGTTTAGTAGCCATAATAGAACACGGAAGCAGCATGAAATATGCCAACAAGTAAGATTTATTTATTTCTCCACATTTCATTCTATAATATATGTGAGAACAATAGTATGGTCTGAGCATTATAAGCTCTTGAAATTAGGAGCCTAAGTATCTCTGAGGATCTAGACTCCAGTTATAGGCCCACAGGGGCAACTCCTAGTTACAGGGGCAACCACCAGTTTCAGCCATTCTTTTGGTCTCGTGCTGGTCTGCTTAGGCTCCTGAGTGGCTTGCTGATGGATCTGGCTTCTTTCTCTGTTCTGTGTAATGTTTCTCTAGGTCACCCTTTCTTTCTCTTCCCAGCGAGTGTCCGTATTATCATTTGATGTGGAAGTAGTGTTGGTGGCATCCCTATAGTGTCCTACAAATGTTCATTGTCGTCATCTTACCATGTTGGATACATTAGACGTATTTACTTTCTTTAGAATTTCTGGTCTTGCAAGAAACTCTTTTCTAATGGACTCAGAAGATCTTCTGCGGATATTTTACTTTAGAATGCGCTGATCTTATCAACTTCCATTGTAGATTTCCATGACTCTGCTCCGTAAAGGAGGACCGACATGATGTCGGTATTAGATACTGACACAAAAATACCAGTTTTTATCATGCTACTCTTCCAAATCTTTTTGAGTTTATGAAAGTTGTTTGCTGCTTTTGATACTTGTTGCTTGACCTATAGCACAGTGTCCTCATCATTGCTAGATTGGTAAAATGACTTCTGGTGTTTCTCCACCTACTCTGACTTGCTTTTGGAACATTGATAGCCATATAGTTTGTCTTCCCTTTGTAGATAAACAAACCATCTTGTTTTGCTGTGTCTACCAAAAGCTGGGTCTCCTTCAACACATCACTTAATGGAACTAAGGAGGCCAATGTCATCAGCAAAAACAAGGTCACCCAAGTGTGCTTTGTCATTTGTCCATAAAATTCCTATGTTTCCTTCTGCAGTTACTTTTCCTTGTGAAATAGTCAAAGATCAATCCAAAAAAACAGTCGGGACATGATACACTTTTACCTTACTTCAGTTATCACTGCAGACCATTTTCTGATGTCACTGTCTCTGACTGCACATTCAGCATTATCACATCTCCGATTACTCTAATTTATTTTTTGCTGGTATTCCATAATATGCTATGATTTCCCAAACACTGTCTCTGTGTACACTGTCAAAAGCTTTACAGAAATCTATAAAATTTATCCAAGAGGTGCTTGCCCTTCCACACTTCATTCTATAATATATGTGAGAACAACAGTATGTCTGTACATTGTAGGCCATTGAAAGTAGGACCCTAAGTACCTCTAAGGATCTGGACTCTAGTTACTGGTCAATTTCTTTTCTCGTGTTTCTTATGTCCAGCTGTGGCATTGCAAAGGGTTTGACTTTTTGCAGACACCCTTTTTTCAGTCCCTGTGTGTGTGTGTGTGTGTAAGTAATTACAGGTTTAAAAGGTTTTTGAAAAACAGCAGTACACAATTAGCATATCAAGCCATAAAATGAAATTTTACATTTTGAGGATGTGTTGAGATTACCTTTCTTTCATCCTCTACACAGTTTGTAATCATTAATTAAAACAACACAAAACACATAAAATGAATAGTAATAAAAAAGAATTAAGTCACCCTTAATTTAATTGGTTTCACCTTAGCATTTAGCAGGGTAATGGGGTATAATTGCCACCTACAATCATTGATGTCTAATTTTGCTTTCTAATTAGTTCATTTTTAACTTAAACAGCCTTTCAGAAGTGAGTAAAATGGAAGTCGGTAAGCAGCTCTTTAAAAATCCATATTTATTTGAATGTGGCATTTAAGCAGTAATGAGGATATTTGAATGCCCTGAAGATACAAAAGTGACTTAATGAGACTTCATGGTGTTTAGAGGTTCAGTAATTTTGGTTTTATACAGTACAGCAGTAAGACTGATACAGGAAAAGTAATGCAGTCTTCAAGATGCATTATTCTCACAGCCTATTTTAAGAACCCTTGGTCCCTTTAAATCACCACCACCACACCTGAAACACACTTTAAAGCATACATTTTAAATAAAACCATTCAAAAACAGGCTAAGAAATGTAGTGCATTAATGTTCTAACCACTTACCATTCACAGGTTTAAATTAGCAATGACCTGAACCCCAAACCCTGGATCCAGCCCTCCCTCTCCTACCTCCCGTCCCCCTGTGCTCCTCTTCCCCCCCTCCCCCCATTTGGATCCTGATCAGATCTGAACTTTCCATCTGGATAATGGGCTGAATCAAAATCCTGGGTCTGAAAATCCCTTGACATTAAAGAAGCTAGAATCGAGACTTGAACTTTGCCATCTCTAGTTTAAATTTGGATTTAATCAATATCCAAATAAGTTGGCATATTAGTGGGCATCTATCCACAAAGCCAGATCACAAATGAACAATTTGATAGTGTACAGTACCATTTGCTGTCTCTAATTAGGAGAGAGTTGCAGGTCTGGAATAGCAAAGGTTTTGGTGCATGTCATTCAAATACATCAGCAGAGAAGAAGGGTCTTTTTGCATTCTTCCTGCTCCCATGGTGTCTTCTAGCCAGTACATTATTTACATGTGCTTTTAACTTTCCTAAGCACCAGAATTATTTATCAGTATTTTCTGCCTCCCTCCACAATGAAGTCAACCATCAAACAATACAAAAGCACGAATCCCAAACATTCTCCTCTCAAGAGAGAAACATTTTCCTGTTCTGTCATTTGGAAACATCAGTCCTATTTATTTCAGTGGCAGTAAAATGGGTGCCCCTATTTTCTTCCCGTCTGTTCTGCATGGCCAGATTTCTGAGTCCTGAATGGCATGCAATTTGTATAAATACCCACAAGTCCTCACCAGCTATTTAGCATCTTTGAGTTCTAGAATGTTTTAAAGCACTCTTGTCTCCTGAAGAGAGTCATGCCATGCTAATTTAGGATGGTAGGGAATATGCTGTTACATATTGTGTATTTGTTTAAGTGAATGAATGGGGTTATCCTCTATACACCAAAAGTGTGCTTAGCAGCAGCAGCAGCAGCAACAACAAAAAGACTGAAACAGAGGAAGCCAGAATCACAGACCAGGATCAGAAGAATAGAACTCCATTCAGAAGAACTCACATGGGGAAGAAAGTCTCATCGGTCATACTGCTGTGAGATCAGAATCTGGTTTGTGGAGTTTTTTCCTTGACCTTTTGTCCTCACCAATGCAGCAAGTTCTCCTCAGTTTGGAGTATAGGAAATAGGGAAGAAGGTGCTGAGCATCTAAGGGGAGAGGATGGGATTTTGTATAGTATCACATATAATTTAGATGGTAAGCTTTTTAGGGCAGGGAGCATGTGCTATTTATTTGTATTGTGAGGAGTCTAGTGCTGTTTTGAGTCCTGTAAAATAAATTAATAATGCAGTACTTGGTTTGCTTTCAGGGCTGGCTTTACCATGAGGCAAACTGAGGTGGCTGCCTCAGGTGCCAGATTGTGTGTGTGTGTGTGTGGGGCACCACTAGGACCCAGAGTGTAGAAAATTGTCTGCTGCTGGTGCATATGTATTCTCTCTGCTCTAGATGCACAGAGAAGGTGGAGTGCTGTGCTGGAGGAAGGAGGGCACAAGAGACATAACAGGCAGGCAGGAGAAAAGGTGACAGGGAATAACAGAAAGCAGCAGGAGCTGCTGGGAGAGAGAGGAGGAAGAGCCTCTTATGTACCTCTCTAGCACCCCCAGAAGCCTGGACTGATTAACATCAGCTTTTCAGGGAGCTTCCTGTTTCCTGCTGCTTCCCTGAACCCACTTGAGGAGAACAGGCAGTCAACTGATGTAGTAGGAGCCAGTTAGGCCCTTAAGACGCTGATATCTTCCCTCACTCAGGCCCTGCTACCAGCCTGCTTATTTGTCCCCTTCAATTGAGTGTTGAGAGCCACTATAGCTGGCACAGAACAGCAGTCATGAGTGAAAGAAGAAAACGCCCCTCTGGGGCAGCATTCAGAAAAAGAAAGAAAAGCTTCCTTTGCTTTCTATCTAAGCAGGAAGGAGCTCTCCTGAGATACATAGACACAAATGTTCACAGTGAGCCTTCCAACCCCAGTGAGGATGTGAGTGGTGAGGAGATGCCTGATCTTCCAGTCAGAGTGCAGGTGGCCTGGCAGCTACTGCAGCATTCATACATCCATTTCAAACCATGCACATTCCTGAAGAAAAGTGTAGATCAGAGAAGAGTGTGGTGGAGGCGCAAGAAACCGCTGCTGCTGAGTTTAGTTCCTTAAGTCTAGATGATCCAGGACTGTGGACCCACTTGAGCAGTAGCCTGAGGGACTTCCTTGTACTGCATGGGCTACAGCAAGTAAAAAACTTCATGTTCCCCAAAGACAATGAAAATAGAAGTTTCCATCCAACACATTACTGGCGTGAAATCCCCAATGGTGACAAAGTGGAGAGGCAATGGCTTATGTACTCAAAAACCCAGAATGCTGCATACTGTTTTTGTTGCAAACTCTTCCAGTCTAATGTTTCAGCCACATTAAGTTCTACAGGAACAGAGGACTGGAAAAATCTGTCTAGAAATCTGGCATGCCATGAGAAGGCAGCAAATCACCAGAGAGTATTCCATAGGTGGAAAGAGCTTGAGATGAGACTAAGGTTGAAGGCCACCATAGATGATCAGCATCAAGAAAAGATTGCATCAGAGTCTCTTTACTGGCAAAATGTTCTGAAAAGGCTCATTGCCATTGTGAGAATGCTTGCTACCCAAAACCTAGCACTGTGTGGCATTTCAGATCAGCTGTATGTGCCAAACAATGGAAACTTTCTTAAAATTGTGGAGCTGATGGCTGAGTTTGATGCTGTACTCCAGGAGCATCTAAGAAGAGTCACCACCCAAGAAATCAGAGGGGTAGCCGTGTTAGTCTGAATCTGTAAAAAGCAACAGAGGGTCCTGTGACACCTTTAAGACTAACAGAAGTATTGGGAGCATAAGCTTTCGTGGGTAAGAACCTCACTTCTTCAGATGCAAGATGAAGTGAGGTTCTTACCCACGAAAGCTTATGCTCCCAATACTTCTGT
>NW_020664417.1:47868848-47870654 GCF_002925995.2 Terrapene triunguis | reverse complement strand
AAACATCACTAGTTTGGAAAAAGAATTCAAAATGAGATCATACAGTTACTGGCAACAAAAGGCAAACAGAAGATTGTGGCAGATCTGAAGTCAGCAAGATATTACTCTGTTATTCTGGACTGCACACCTGACATCAGCCATACAGAACAAATGACTTTAATGGTGTGTTTTGTAACAACAACAGAACTTAGTGAAAATGTCCCTGCAATGGTGGCTGTCTGAGAGCATTTTCTAGAATTTATTGTCACTGATGATACTACAGGAGCTGGTATGACAAATGTGCTTCTTAAAAAGATACGGGAATTGCGATAGCTGACATGAGAGGTCAGGGCTACGATAATGGTGCCAACATGAGAGGAAAGAACAGAGGAGTGCAGACACAGATCCGAGAGTTAAACCCTCAAGCTTTTTTGTCCCATGCAGTTCTCATTAATTGAACTTGGTGGTCAGTGATGCAGCATCAGCTTCTAGTGAGGCTGCTGAATTTTTTTAATGTAATTCAAAGCATCTATGTATTTTTTCTCTGCATCAACTCATCGATGGCAAATTTTGAAGCAACATCTGGGAACATCCTCTCTGACACTGAAACCACTGCGTTCCACATGATGGGAAAGTTGAGTGGAGGCGATAAAGCCTATCAAACACCATATTGGGAAGATAGATGATGCTATAGTTGCCATTATGGAGGATAATGCTATGACAGGAACTGTTCTTGGGAGAACAGTGGCAGAGGAAAATGGAATCACCAGAAACATACATCACTTCAAATTTCTGCGTGGCTTAGTGTTATGACATGACATACTGTTTGAAATAAATGTTGTAAGCAAGAGACTACAAGTTGTTGACCTTGATATATCTGGAGCAATGGAACAACTGGACAAAGCAAAGTCATACCTACATAAGATGGTTT
This sequence comes from Terrapene triunguis, assembly GCF_002925995.2. Taxonomy (NCBI): domain Eukaryota; kingdom Metazoa; phylum Chordata; order Testudines; family Emydidae; genus Terrapene; species Terrapene triunguis. Next base: position 47,869,744 of record NW_020664417.1, on the reverse strand, counting down.
CATCTGTCAGTCATTTCCTTTCAATTTGATTGCAAATGAGTCAGTGTGGAAAAAGTTACTTTCACTAATGTAAGGGCTCCCAAACACAGACAATTTCAATGATCGCTTGCTCATATTTGGGGAAAGAAGATTCAGGAAGCAGTTTCCAAAACGGAATGCCCCTTTCCTTCTTTGCAACAAAGATAGGATCAGGCTGAAGTTCACAGTTTTCCCTGAAACTCCTTAGTATCAGAACTCATTGTATTTTAGAAAGGTGACTATCTCCTTTCAAAGTGCAAAGACTCTCTCAAGGCATTTACAACTCATCCATCACACTTTAGTGTAGAGCGCCAAGTCTTCGTACTCTGCATCCGTTTCATCAAGAAAAAGTCACAAATTTGCAATGGCTCAGTGATCTGTGGCCACCTTGGATGAGTTTGTAACTTTCCCAACCACACTGATGATGGGATTACACAGCAACTCTTGATGAATAATGCAGGGCTGCGTTGAGCAGTCCAGCCCAGCATGCTTCAATAAACCTGCAAACCCAACCTTTGCTCTATGCACAGAAGGCACTCCATCTGTTGCAACAGCTGATAACTTTTTTGAAACCTCCAAAATCTGCAACAGCCTCCTGAACAGCACCAAAAGTATCTGGGCCCTTTGCTTCTCTATCTAATGAGGCTAACTTCATAAGCTGTTCATGCATATTAAAATTACTGTCAATTCTCTGTCTCTGTGGTGGTAGCTGACTTGTATCTGACACATTTGTATTCTTACCTTGTGCCAAAGAAAAATAAGAAATAGTGCATAATTTCCTTTACATTTTCTTCCATGTGGTCATGCATATCTGAAACTTTGTGTCAAGTATCAGGGGGTAGCCGTGTTAGTCTGAATCTACAAAAACAACAAGGAGT
>NW_020664417.1:47844447-47868448 GCF_002925995.2 Terrapene triunguis | reverse complement strand
CTCAGTGGGATCAGAGGATAGTGGCCTGTAGAATGTGGTCTTGGAGAAACTTTGTGAAACTCAGAGAAAGATGCTAGTTCATTTTTTAAGAACATTTTGTCCTCACTAAATGCCTTTACCACTTGCCTTGACCTCTGTGGGTTTTTTTTTTTGTTTTTGTTTAGCCTGCACCGGCTCCATAGTTAGAAGGCATGATGCAGTAAGACTCTGTTTGTGCTGTCATAGCTCTTGCAAAACACATCTGCTGATTTAAAACATCTTCTTTTTAGATCAGCAACAGTGGGATCCCTGGCAGCGCCAGAACATTTGTCATATTTTGCTTTGTGGCATTGTAACTGGTACTGTAGTGACTGTTTAAGTTTCATTCCTTTTGTCACTGCCTTCTTTTGAAAACATAAGAGCATTAGAGTTTACCTCTATGTTCAATAAAAAGATATTCATGCTCCCACTCTGCATAGAGAAAAATGAATCTTTCACTTAATCATGTAATGGCAGAAGAACCAGCCAGTGGTTTGTCAAAGTGCTGCTTTCTACCTCATTCAAAGCGCAATGGATTTAGACCTGATGTTTCAGGGTATTGAATTTCTTTGTGTTCAGTAATCAGGAGTTCTCAAAACTTCATTGCACCATGACCCCTTTCTGACAACAACGATTACTATAGGACCCCAGGAGAGAGGACTGAGCCAAAGCCGATCCCCACTGCCCCGGGTGGGGTGGCCAAAGCCCCACTGCCCCGGGTGGGGAGGACAAAGCCCAGGGCTTCAGCCCGAGCAGGGAGTTTGTAACCTGAGCCCCACTGCCCAGGCCCTTGGGCTTCGGCCCTGGTGGTGGGTTTTGGGCTTTGGCTCTGGCACCGGGCCCCAGCAAGTCTAAGCCAGCCCTGGTGACCCCATTAAAATTGGGTCATGACCCACTTTGGAGTCCTGACCCCTAGTTTGAGAACTGCTGGTATATATGCTAACCAAAGAAGCACACAACCACTCCCCTGAGTGATTGCTCTTCTACCTTAATACATCACTTTGTAGTTGCAGTATGTTTATCATGGGGGGGGGGGGAAATGTCATGGTAGAATAAATTCTCTGCTGAGAGGCCACATAATGTGATCTGGTGGGTTGGATGTGACAGGCAAGTGGCAGCCCAACAATCTCTGCCTTAGGCATTTTAAATGAACCTAGTGGAGGATAAGCAATTGGGTAAGGTAAAACTCCATAGATGCCTAAATTGCCACCATTAAAGTCTCCTAGGCACTCAAGTTTCTGCAGGTGAGCCTGCACACAGCCACCTCGGTGTAGGTGCCCGGATGCTGTCCTCCGCCTCAGGAGGATGCTCAAACTAAGCGTTGTGCTCTCCTACTGCCAAATCTAACCTGAAGGGCCCAATCCAGTAGGTGTGCTCAGAGCACGCCTAAATTCACACAAACTGGCTGGCAGGGTTTGGAGACGGGAAAACATTGCGTCTACAACCATTAGCCCTGGGATTAGGGCACTAGCCTGGGATGTGGGACACCCAGTTCAGCTCCTCTCGCTGCCTGATATGGAAAAAGAATTTGAACTTTGGGTTTCCCACTGTCAGGAATTCAGCTGCCTCTGGGCCTAGTTGCCTAGCAACCCAACAAGCTCAACAGGGCCCAATAAACCCTAGATAAGTTACTATGCTCCCTGAGTGGTCAGAAGAGCCAACAGAGCACCATTTAAGCTCAGCAGCACAGTGCTTCCTGCACAGCCATTGCTCCACTCCAGCCCAAGTCCCTGCCTGCTTCTGAACTCCTGATTCCTAACTCCAGGATCTGACCATGGGCTTATCTCCTGACTACAACTCCAACTATGCCCTCTGGTTCTGCTCTGACCACTAGGTCGCACTGCCTACACCTTGGTGTGACAGTTTGAACAGCCCATTAGAAGAGGAGAGGGGACTTTGCCCCACAGCATGGAGGTCCCCACTGGAATAGCCCCAGCAAAAGCTCCACCCACCTTCTTGGACACTGTCACGGTTCTGTCTGTGAGCCCAAGCTGCCTCTACCTTAAAAATCGATGGGGATCATGCCAAATTGTGTGGGTTCCTTAATAAACGTCCTCAAACGCGTATATTCTAAGGAAGGTGCCTTTGAATATACGCGGGGTGCAGTGGTTCCTTGGGTTTGTGAATTTTTACTAGTAATTCATCCAAGGATTCTCGAACCTGGTAGCTCCTATAATGTGCCTCCTTAGGAAGAAGGCTAAGTTCACCTGGTACACTGACATGCAGGTAGCTTTTGACCACTTGAAAAAGGCATTTATTTCTGCCCCCATTTTAACCTATCAGGACACCACAAAGACCTTCGTATTTGAGACCGATGCTCCAGTCTGCGATATGCATGGTTCTCTCACAATTTACTGGCCCTCATCAGTTGCTTCATCCCTGTGCCCTTTTCTCTCAAACTGACTTCTGCTGAGAGAAACTATGACTGGATGCCCCATCTCAAAAAGGATACAGCAGAACTGGAAAATGTTCAGAGAATGGCAACCAAGCTGATGAAGGGTATGGAACAGCTTCCATATGAGGTGTGTCTGAAAAGATTAAGGTTCATCTTAGAAAAGAGATAACTAAGGGGGGGGGGATATGATAGAGGTCTATAAAATCATGAATAGTGTGGAAAAAATAAATACAGAAGTGTTATTTACCCTTTCAGTCAATACAAAAAACAGGTGTCATCTGATAAAATTAATAGGTATAAGGTTTAATACAAAATAGAGGAAATACTTTTTCATATAATGCACAGCTAATCTGTGGAAGTCATTGCTAGGGGATGGTGTGATGGCCAAAAGTAAAAATGGGTTAAAAAAAGAACTGGATAACTTCATGGAGAATAGGTCCATCAATAACTATTAGCCAAGGTGGTCAAGGATTCAGTCCTGTACTTGTGATGACCCTAAATCTCTGACTACCAGAAGCCAAAGGTGGAAGATGGGTGGATCACTCCATAATTTCCTTGTTCTCTATACTTCCCTTGAAGTTCTGGTATGGGCCACTGTTAGAGACAGGAAACTGGGCAAAATGGGCCATGGTCTGAACCAGTATGATAGATCTTCTGTTCTATGAGTGGTCATAAACTCATCAGAGCCAACCATATCAGAAAGCTCTCTGATACTCACGTGATACTCTGAAAAACATGGCAGGTTTTTCACAAAGCTAGCCACACCATCTCCTTGTTATGTGTTTTTGTATTTTGCCTACATATTCAGGGCCAGACTCTGCCATCCTCCCTCACATTAAGTAGTACTTTACTCAGCAAGCCATCCCACTGGATTTCACTGAGACTGTTCATGGAGCAAGGTACTATTTAGAGTGTGGATGGATGGTATAATCTGGTTCACAGTAAGCAGTATCATAGAATACAAATGTTGTAGAAGTGAGAAAGGGGACGTTATTAGTACCTCTAATTCTTCAATCTACTAAACATAGTTCCTTATAGTATATTTCCCAGTATTCAGCATAGTTTTGAATGTCTTGCACAAGGAATCTTTCACACCTCTCCATGGAACACTATCTCACTGTTTGGTAGTCTCACCGAGTGCAGCCTGCTGAAATAGTGGTATGAGCAACACACACCAATTTAATTTATAAATGGGATCTACAGAGAGAGAGTCAGAGACTTAATAACCAAGTCCTGCCATGATGCTTATCTTCACGAGCGAGGAGAGTGATAACTCATGAGTGGCATAGCCAAATGTTCGTGCTCAAGAGTCTCTTCATGAACTAAGACAAAAGAAATAATAGAATCCTGTTATCACTCTGCATTCCAGCTCTATCTCTATAATATTAGGCCAAGATTTTCAAAATAGATCTACGTTTTTTGAAGTGTGTTGTGATTTTAGATGCTTCAATTTTGGGTGCCCAACTTGAGACCCCTTAATAGGACTTGATTTTCAGAGTATTGTTGTCCCATGTTTTCTAAAAATCAGGCTCCTCTAAGGTCTCTCAGGTTAGGCACCCCACAACTGAGGTACCAGAAATTACTAGTCACTTCTGAACATTTAGTTAAGCTATTAAAGTTCATATTTTAAAAGTATTTAGGGGCCTAACTAGCTCTGAAATCTGGGGGAGTTAGGGCCACATTTTTAAAGATTAGGCTCCTAAATACGTGGCCTGAATTTCAAAAGTGCTGAGCATCTAGAAGGTCCTATTGACTTCAGCCCTTTTGAGAACCAGACCATTTATCTGTGGCCTTTGATGTTCTAGGGTTCAATCCAGATCAGTAAGAGGTTGTGTCACCATGTGCCTGTAACCCTGGGTGCCTTAAATGCTCTGCTGCTGTAGCTCACAGCCCAGAGACCAACAACCAGAAGACAAGTGTGCAGTCCCCTGAGTGTCTGCATGCTGGTTCAGCACTCTGACCTCAGCAGCCTGCCTACAGTACAACAGCCCCACCCTGGTCTCCACCAGTCTTGGTTACTACCTGTAGTGTGACCCCAACACATCCCAGTCCCAAATTTCCCCAAAACCATCTCCCCTGAAGTATCCAGCCCTCTCCAGGAACACTCAGAGATGTAATAAGGCATAGTGCGCTGGTAGAGAGAGACAAAAGCACAGCTTATTAATTGAATTGGATTAACAGTAACTTCAGTTCTAACACAGAACTACATTGATTTAGATTAAAAGAAAAACAAGTTTATTTAATCAATCAAAAAGAGAGGTTTTAAGTGAATTCAAATAGAAGGGATAGACAAAAAGGGCTACAAACAAACAAATAATATACTTTCTATTGGCTAAGAACTAACTTAAATTACAGTCTTTGTTCAAGGTAGATTTCTTACCAATCTGACTTGTTTCCAGCCCTGGCTGACTTTCTCTCAGTCAGGACCTTCCACAGAAGTACAAGGTGCTGGTTTCCCTTGTCTTCCTAGGTGACAGAGGCCAAAATGGCGCTCTTTTTCTGCATAGATCTGAGTTAATTGACCCTGTATCAAGAGTCAGGATGACCTCATGCTGCTCTTCCCTTCCTGTGGACTTCCCATTTCTCTGCTGATTTGTATGGAAATGGGGCTTCCATTGTTTTGATTCTACCATGCTACTTTTCCTCATGTATGGGAGAAAACCTATTCCTTCCAAGTTTGGTCACAGATTTGAAAGCCTAATATTAGAAAGTATCCATAATTCCTTATATAATATTAATACACACATTTCACAATTATATTAATCACCAGTGTGGCACAGCCTTTCATAAAAGATGTTACTCAATACACTTTTATAATACAGTAATATTGTATACAACCAGTTAATTCAATTGCTTATTCTTTGGGGTTCAGACCTTCAATCTTTATAGACCAGTAAACCTTTGAAATGTATTCTTAGATACAGTTCCTTTTCTCCTGCTGGGAAGAAAGGCCATTTGGTCTGGTGAAGGCTTTGCTTCATGCTGGTTCTTCCCCCTTTGGTGACAGTTGAGTGAGTGTGAGTGAGTTTTATGTGACTGTACCTTCATTGTCTCTGCCAGAAAACCAGGCTGGTCAGACAGACAGATACACATTCCTTTGTGTAGCACAGACTGGGCTTATGCAATACTTGCCAAACATATTTTAAAAACATAATTCTAGCACATATCATAATTCTCCATACACACCCTGTGCATACATCATGCAAGAATATTATTAATCAGTAAGCTACTAGTTCTCCAATTATATATTATATGCCACCTCTTGGTTACATATTTTGGCAACAGTGTTAGTTAAGTTTAGTGAGGTTGTCAGTCCTGACAGGAGTTGCTGACACTGAGTAGTGAACCACTAATGGGCCTCTATATTGAATGGCCTAAATAAGGACTTTGGGTGGGATTTTCAAAAAAGCCTAAGGGAGTGGGCACCTACTTCAAACTTTTAGCCCCCATTATCAAAATCTTTTTCTGCTTAATTGTATTGGCTGGCTAAAACTAGGCTTAAACTTAAGCAAGTTTGTCTCTGATTGTGTTGTGTGTTTGTTCTTCCCAGTGAACGGTTTTTATTATCCCCTCTATTTCAGTTCTCTTCTGAATTCATACCTTCTTGATTTCTGCAGTGTTTTTGTGTGAATTTTCTGTCCCTTTTCTCAGTGTCTGAAAGGTAAGCAGCACCACTCTCCCTCCCAGCTAAACTGAATGCCCATTTCAGATCTCGGCTTGTTTTAATTTCTTTTAGTGATGGTTGAGTACAACATTTTACAAAGCTCCTTACAACACACATTAATTGTAATCAAAAATCCCAGCCTGCCAGCAAAGAAGTCTTGACATAATAATCCATAATGCTTGAATGTCTTTAAAAAGGATACTGAAAATATCTTGTGAATGCAGGAATGACCTACATGTAAGACAAAAGCCATTCCCTCAGGGACTGAAGATATTTTGCCTTTGTCTCATACATTATGCATCTCTTTTACATCCCATCTCGAAAAAAATATTTTCTGCTGTTTATCAAAGAATTGCTAAGGTTCTTATCAGAACATTTGGCTCTGTTTAGTGGGATATTAACATCCTGTAAGTGCAGTCTGTGCTCTTTGTGCTTCCTGTGTGCTTATTTGTAACTTTCCTTGTTTTGGCTCTTTGGTTTATTTCTCTCAGCACTGAGGTTCTGCCTACTCCTTCATACCTTGTAGAATAAATGCTGCTGATTCCTTTTTGGGACACTGAACAGCAGCCAGAGATTTTAATAGCAAGAGTAGAAATACAGGATAATTGTCTTGGATAGTGCAAGTGTAAATGGTGGAGTCTCTGTAACTTAAAGTCTTTAAATCATGATTTGAAGACTTCAGTAACTCAGCCAGAGGTTAGGGGTCTATTACAGGCAGGGCCAGCTCCAGGATTTTTGCCACCAAGAAGAAGAAGCAGCAATCGCTATCTGCTCTACCGCCACCGCTTCAGTCTTTGGAGGCAATGCGGCGGCAGGTCCTTCGCGCCGAGAGGGAGTGATATACTACAATCTTCAGTTACAGTGATTATTATTGTATATCATTATTATTTTAAAGATAAAAAATATACCCCATGGCCCAATAACTCCTCTGTATACAGAGGAGATGAAAAATGGTGAACTCCTGGCTGGGGAGTGTAAAAAGGAGTTTGGCCTCCCTTGTGACATTGTACCTGCTGTACTCATGGATTCAGTGGAGGATCCATGTGTGGATAGGCGTTGGTTTTGTATGGGGGCAGAGCCCATACAGGGTACTATGTGCATTGTTCCAACCTCTCCAACAAGACACTGCCCTTGCTGCAATGCCTATAAGAAATCAGTCATATAATGACAACTAGATTCGTGGAGATAGATGACCATTTAAATAATAAGAACAACAACAATGTGCATTTTTATATAGTTGATTGTATTCCTTTCCTCTACCCTTGGCGTGTTGCTCATGTTCTTAGAATGTAAAAACTTGGGGCAGAGTCCATTAGAGACTTGAATAGCCCAATGGCTAGGCATTCTCCAGCAACAGGGGAGACTAGGTTCAAATCTTTTCTCCACATGAGGTGGAGAACTGAACCTGGGCCTCCCACATCTGAGCTGAGTGCCCTAACCACTGAGCTAACCATTATAAGAAAAATATGGCTACCCTTTTGTGAATGGTGCCTAAATCCTAATGGAAAAAAAGTATTGGTTGAAATTATTCAGTCAAATATGTGCATAATTTCAGGTCAATTGAAATGACATTTTTTTTTGGCAAAGAAACTTCTCATCTGAAAAATGTGACCTGGCTCTATGCAGGAGTACTGTGCTCTCCTTTGTTTAACCTACTTAAAAGCTGGGCAGCTGCATTCCTTACTAGTTGAAGTAATGGTGCCTGGGTGTTGCCAAAGTCTCCCTTTCCCCTGCATCTAGTCTCATGTTGCAGTGAAGAAATCTGTTCTAGCACAATGCTAACTGAACCATCCCTTCGGATCTTGGTGAGGCAAGCATGATTGGTCATCTCAACCACTGATTTTTAGTGACTTTGCATTGATCAGCATAAGTTGAAGTTATGGTCATTGTGTGCTATTGGCCTTTCCATGGGCCCACAGGAATAGACATATCTTCCTATTAGTACTGGGGGATCAGGATCTCATTAGATGGTGGGGAGTCCAGCTGATAAGAGGTACCTTTACTAGAACTGCTGAAGTGGATCTGCTCCAGAATCCTTCATCAGCCCTTTCTGAAAGTACAGCCCCACCACCTCTTTGTTCCTATTTAGTTTCCCAAGAAAGGGAAATATCTGAGTAAACACTATCATTTTTTATTGGTTGAAAATGACCTTTATCAAATGTCCATTGATTGTGTAAACACTGAATTAGGTGGTATTCTATCACACAAATATGGCGCCAAGTTGCCAAGTACAAGATCTGGTACCAAACTCCTCCTGAGATTTGGAGGCGTTGGCCTGAGCTCCTCTCTATTATTTTAGAATTTACTAAACATGTTTCTTAGACACTTCATGGAGACCATTTTTTTTCAAAGAATTAGATTTATGCTATTTCAGTTCTTACACCAAAACATTTATGATTATGTAAGCTACAAACATAACTAGCTTTTAAATCTGCAAGCATTAAACAATCAAGGATTTCATTTTTTTAAATACTATTTGAACAGATTCACTCTCTTATTAGCATATTTGCAATTTTAAAAGCAAGGGTTTAGCCTTTCTTTATCAATTTCCACCAGGACAAAGCATTCATATCACTCTACCCTGTACAACAATGTATTTTGCAACTTACTTACCATAGAGGTATTGATTTTAATCAACATTCAAATCACAGCATCATATTTTTCATACCAAAAGACTCGAATGGGCTATTTTTTCTGCTAGCGTGCCACTGTTTAAAATGAATATTTATGTATTAACCTCAGCAAGTGAGAAAACACTAGATCATAAGCTTGCTGTGTAAAAATAAATATAAAAGCAGCACTCTGACAGTATGTGGAGAAAGCAGGATCAGCAGAATGAGTGCCTTGTGCAGTTGTCAGCCTCTGAGCAATGTCTGAAGGTGTGTGAAGCAGGGATATTATTAGATGATACATGTGATGTACAGCAGCATTATACCACTTATAGCATGGAAGTATCACATTTTTATTGGATGAGTTAGTGTTCATCTAAACCCTGGATATTGTCTATTTCCTTTAGACTGTGTGAACTGAGAAGTACTGCATGCCCTGTCTCAGAAATTTTGATCAATATTTCATAGGTCTGTGCAGTGGTGTGGCGGTCATCTCCCCTTCTCTAGGTCAGAGGCAGACCACCCCGCCTTGCTATGCTGTTGGGATCGCCACCTAGTATCAAATAGGTGTTAGCCTCCTAGCCGGTCCAACGGGGCTAAACCCCCAATAGTCAGTGGGCTCTGGCCCTTAGGCAGGGACAGGGCCTCCCAGGAGTCCGTATGCTCTGGCCCTTAGCCTGGGGCAGAGCAGCCAAGTCTATTGTCCCATGGCGCTTTAAACAGGGCTGAGCAAACACCGTATTCTATGGGTTCTGGACCCTTTAAGCAGGGGCACAGCAAACACAGGAGTCAATCAGTTCCTGAGGCCTTTATGCACAGGCAGAACAAACCCAGGATTCAATGAGGCTCTGAGCCCTTAGTCAGGGACAGAGCAAACCCAGTAGTCAATTAGCTCTTGACCTGGGGAGGGGAGGCTGCCACTAGTATGTAGGGTTTCTCCAGCCATGACTCCTTTTCCACAGCCCTGCCTGCTGCTACAGGTAAAGATAGAATATGTAGCATTACTGTGGCTCCAAATTTTAACCTCATAAGTGAAAGATTGGAATACAATGAGCAACTGGAATGAAGGGGGCTATTGTGGAAACACTCCCACAGTTTTAACTGTCACTAGCACATCAGCTATAATAAATGTCTACTTAGGCTGCTGCCAGGATGCCATTCTTAGAACTAGCATGGAAATGTCATACAGCTATAGGCAGTGCTGATTTTGCAGGTGATGAGCCACTGAGCCACCAAGAGACCTGATCCTTTGGCATTACATTACAGCATGGTAAGAAGAATGGGTGGAAGAATAGCCTACCATCTCTAATATACTTTGTGATACCTGATAGACAAGGCTAGAAACAGATGGAAGTAGATATTAGCTGCTTGAAACATTGCATCAGACTACACAGACTGATCAAAAGTCATTTATAAAAATGTCTCTATTTGGATTTTCTTAAATATTTTAGTGTGCTACCATTATACTTAATAAGGGAATGCTATCATTAACATAGTAACACCTGACAACTTAGACATTAGCAGCACTTAACAACTGATTAGGTAGTTAATGTCCAGAGGCAAAATTATGGGCCATTAAAGTTCTGATGGAAGTCATTAATTTTACTGGTGATCATCAGTTTGTAGACTATTATTGTTTCTCTTGCATCTGTTACTATTGGAGTGGTGTGGTGGATACTGATGTAAAGCTAAAAGACCTATAATGAATGGAGTTTTTAATAGCTCACACATCTTCGTTTATTAATACATTGACTAAAAAGTGACCCCACACAAGGATCCCAGAGTAATTTCTTAGATATAATTTCCCCTCTATTCCTAGCATACTGTCATAAGCAGAGAAGGTGTAGTAGGCATCTGTGTGTGATTGCCTGCTGCTGTCCAATTCTGAATGAACACAGATTAGAAGAATCCATTTTAGTATAAAATGCCTTGAGATATTTCAGTACAATGAGTTACAAACTAATAGTGCAGTGACTGTGTAAGGAAATTCAGAAACTGTTATGTGTTCACATACAATGCTGACAGAACCTTTGTTAGTGATATAGGTTATATACAACAGAGTACTAGGTTATTTCTACTTCCACCTGCAGAGCCCGCAGAAGAGACCTCTTTTTAACATCCCATCTGAATGGTCGTAACTCGAGCAGGGTAGCACCCTTGAGTACCATATTGCAATGAAAGTATAAATATGAGCTTGAGTCCTGGTATGCTCCTTGAACTTCTGACACCAATAGTATACTAAGGGCAAATTTGTGAGTCTTTTGCTCAGACTGGTGAGCAGTTATTCACTGGCATTATCCCATTGACTTCAGTGGGGCTGCTCCTGTGAGTAATTGCTCACCAATATGAGTAAGGCGTTCATTATCTGGCTGTAAATTTGAAAGAGTTTGGCTCAAGGCACCCAGGTGAATGTTGCTTAGAAAGCAAAGGCAGACACCTGGGTTAATTCAGGTTTAAATCTACATTAACAATACTGCAACACTGCAGCGTATAATAATAGAAAGTCTTCATTAGTACCATCCCTGGCTTAATTAGTATCTTGTCTCTCTTAATGTCCTTGGATGTAAAAATGGTGGCCAAAAGAGAGCTCATTATGAATTGTACTTGAGAAGGTCCTGAGTGTGTTGGAACAAGCCATCCAATGTCCATTTCAAAGGATCACTCAAGTCTGGACTGAGTTCAGCAATAAGTTCTTTCTACTTGCCATCTGACAGAAGTCATGACTTGTTCATGCCACTTATTGACTAATTACCTGTGTTTCCTCCTTCTCCTCAAGTAGCCTGAAGTGGCCCATATGCTCACCTTCTGATCATTATAAAAGCTGGTGCAGACAGTATAAACTGTTCAAGAAAAGAAGTGTTTAGTCATGTTGCAAAGCTTATGAAATTAAAATCTTTAACACTGTTATATCAATTCACTTTAGACAGAAAGCTCCACATTAATTCAAAGTACTTTTTTCAGACTAATTGGATACTTTTCAAAGTCTTAATTACCATTCAGAAATAACTTTTGTATACCAGATAGATATTGAAATGTTAATATCTTCAGAACAATATGCTGACTGTGTGTGGGTGGTATTTTTTAGTCTTACAAATATAAAATACATGTAGGAATAAAATATCTAAAACAACAAACCTGGATGGTATATAATATCAATACTATTATTTTATTTGTTTCTGGTAGAGACCGCCATGGCTAGACACTTGCTAGACTCTGAGAAGGCACTATCCCTGTTCTGAAGAGTTTATAATACATTCTAAAATGATATAAAGATAATCAGAGAACAGCAGTCTCTGGCCTTGTCTACACTACAAAGTTTTGTCAGCAAAAGTTATGCCGCTTTAATTAAAACCATTGTTGCATGTCCACACTAGCTCCTTGTGTCGGCGGAGCGCATCCACACTAACAGTTCTTGCATCGACACAGAGAGCAGTGCACTGTGGGTAGCTATCCCACTGTGCAACTGGCTGAAGGGTGCTTTGGGAAGGTTTTGCAATGCCTCATGGGGCAGGCACAGCATCACATGATGCAGGTTTCTCAATGCCATCGTTCCAGGGGCATCCTAGTAGATTGTCAGTCGCTTTTTCAACTGAAGTGTGTGCGGGGAGGGAGAAGAGAGTGGTGTGTCTGGGGCAGGGGAGACAGCAGGCTGACCAACTTATCCTGAGGCAGGGGGAGGGGGACACCCCCCTCTTGTCAGCCCCCAACTCTGCTCAGCACAGCAGTCTTTCCCGAAGCAGCCCGCTCTGCCTGCCTGCCTGCCTGCCTATGGTTCTGCGATTCCCTCTGAGTTCTCCCACAGCCTCCTCAACTGGTGGGAGCAGCATCCCCAGCAGCTCTGTGAGCTCTCTGTAATCCCCACTCCCCATTCTCTGCAGAAATAGTGTGCCTGCCACTGTGTTCCCAGTGCAGGGCAGAACAGGTGTATTCCATGTTAATGATTTGCTTTTTGTTCCCCTAAGGGAGCATCACGCTCAGCTATTAGATACTTCCGGGAGCTTTGAAAGGGGAGGGGCGCATGCCTGCAGGGCAGCAGAGATCAAAACAGTGAGCAGAGCGGTCATGGCAGGCATTATGGGATACTGGTGGAAGCCAGTTATGTTGACAAAACAAACAGCATAGTCTACATTGAAGCTTTGTCGCTTTAACTTTGCTGCAAAAAGCTTTATGCCTCTCCTTGAGGTGGTTTTATTTTGTCAGCAAAACAGCAGAGTTTTGTGGCCAAAAGTAGCTTTGTAGTGTGTAGCTGCCTTTTGCCAACAAAACTTTGTATTGTAGCCAATGCCTCATTCATTGAGTGTCGTCCTCTTCTCACACAGTTGGCAACAGAACAATGAAGTCAACAACACAAAACCAAACTATGCAGATGGTGGCTTACAGACTAGTGCCTGACTGATTTCAACTTCTATGAACCCAAAGAGTTTAGTCAATGTTTTACATTGTGTCCTGGGTGCGTCATCTGCAGTAGGGATCAAAACAGAGGCCTCTGTATCTAAACACCTGAGCCTCTACTGCCTGCGTTAAAGAGCCATCTCTGTTAGCCAAGGTTTTAAGCAGGCTCATCAAACTCTATATGTGGCTGGAAGCAGGGTGGAGCACTACACGGAGTGGGTGTGGTTTGCAAAAGTAAAGTATTGGGACCTGAATATATGTGACTGTCTCCCTTTAGTGTCTAGTCCACAAAGCAGAGAGAAATCTTAATACCACAAAGTTATCTGAGATGGTCCTTTAGCTCAAGTGATATGGGCCTATATTTTGCAGCAGATAGACCTGAATACTACCCCAGTGCCACATGTGTAGAGTTTAGCTGGTGACCATGTTTATGGAACCATACAGTCGATCCGCTTCCCATTATTGGTTTCTGAGATGTGTTAGTATGGACGTGTCATTTGGTGAGCATATTCTAGGGTTGAGTTTCCATCAGCTAAGCACTCCAACTAAACAAAATTCCAGTCGTGCCCTATTTCCTGCTTCTGAAAATATTCTGTCATGCTAGTGTGCCTTGAGTGAGTTATGAAAGCCACAGAAAGCAGCCAGTACCTGACAATTGCACATAGCTCAGTTTCCTTAAGATTAATGCAAAATGTTCACATACACTATGAAACTTTTAATATTTTTTGCCAGTTCTACTTGCACAACATATTAGAATTTCTGACATATCCTCAGAAATTTTCACACTATTCTGAAGTAGAAAAAAAATAATCAGAAATAAAATTTTTGATTATTTTTTTTCTACGAGTTTCAGATTTGTACAGTCTTCTTCCTCCTCCAGCATGTAAAGAAATTTTGGTTTCTGATTATTATACAGTGAGTCTAATTACACTAGTTATGCTTTTGGATACCTGTCATTATCACTAATTCATTTAACTGGCAGATTACTACATGACTGAATTACTTATTACCTCTTCATTTCACACTGGCTAAATGTTTGTTTATAATATGGGTATGTTAATCACATAGGCTTTATCCTATAATTATACTATCAAGTAGTAAACTTTCTGGTTATATGAATTAATATTAATCACAGGTATTTAAAAGTATGACCACAATCTAATTACACTGCAACTGGAGCATAACTACAATGTAATTACACTTGCGCAGCCTGGTGAGCCAGCTGCCCTGAGAGTCAGGCATCATAAGGAGTCTGCTGACCCAGAAGCCTGGAACTGCTGGGGTCCCCAGCCCTGGGGCCAGTCCACATAGTAGGACTGTCCCTTAGATGTGGTCCCTGGCTGCCCAACTGAAATTGACACGATTCTTGTCTGTTTCATGACTGCAAACCAGGTGTTGAGTGGGTCCTGGGAAGCAGATTTCATTCAGAAATACAGTGTGTCAGTGCTTATGAAACAAAATTTCTTAGGAATTTCCAGTTTGTAGGAAATTTTGAAATGTCAAACTTTCCCACGCTGTCCACACCGGCGCTTCCATCAGAGAAACTTATGTTGGTCAGGGGGCGTTTTTTCACACCTTTGATAAAAGCTTTATCTATAAAAGTGCTGGTGTAGACAAAGTCTACTTCACACTGATTAGTAGTTTACTTGGCAGGTAGTCTTATTGATTTAATTTGGACTACTCAGAGTGAAATACTACTCAATGTGAGTAAGGATGGAAGAGTCAGGTCCGAAATAAAAGAATCCCCATACAAAACAGAATATTTGTTGTTTAATTTGGACCTGATTCTTCCAGTCTTACTCACATCTTTGGGCTCACAAGGGCTATATTCTGATATTATTCACATGGGGTAATACCTGACTCAGCAAACTTAATCAATGGGCCACTCAGGAGGTAAGATGCTACTCAATATGAGTAAAAGTATTCAAATCTGTCCCAAAATGTTTTTAGGCTTCTGCTGATATTTTATTTTCAAGAAATTTTAATAAAATGTTGTTGTTTGAATAAAAATTTACAGATTCACTAAACAGATCTTGGAATGTGGGAAAGAAAAGATTACAAAATCTTAGTGGGTTATCTAAATATATATTTACATAGGCCTCCTCAAGTAAAAATTTTGTCTGCCATTAACAAAAATCAAAGCAATAAAAGGAAAGCAAATGACATGAAGGATTGGTGTTGCTTCTAATTGTTAAAAAGAAATGTCTTCTCCCTGGGAACATCCCCTGCTGCCTGGATGCTTTTTTGCAATGTATACAGTTGTCTTACCACGGATTGTATCAGTGGGTATACTGTATCACATGACATATTATCATCCCATCTTCTGCTGTCTTGTGTACATTTGTGCAAGAACAGACCATAGCTACATCATCTGGTTCCTTCAGGGACCATTCTGATCAAAGCTGTCTGGTAAGCAGAAGGCTGAGGATATGATAGGGACTGTAGTCTTGTGATTCTGGGGGCTGGAGGGAGGAAGGAGGAGGGAACGCCACATGATGCTGCAACAGCTGTAGCCCATCACAGGAGACTCTGCTGCAATGTGGTAAACAGTGAAGATGATGAGAAAAATAAAATACATAAGCAAAGCTTTTTATATACCCTCTGTGCAATATACTCATAGTTCTCCTGTAAGTTACTATATGCTGTTAGTCTTTCTGAAAAATGAAATGACAGATTTCTGTTTTATGCCGTTCTTAAGATTTCCTAGGAGAGTTGATGTATGCTTTCTACCAAGTTCACATCAGTGATTTTTGCTAATTGTTCCTGATGTTCCTCCATATTGTAAGCATTTTAACAGGAAAGCAATGGCAGATTGCCTTCCCCAGAGAAGAACAAAAGACTCTGTTGATGTGATCTAGAGAGAGAAAGGAAAAATACCACATAAAATAAATACTAGTGTACAATGTTGTGTTTCCATTTTCAGTGCATACCAAGCTAGTGTCTAAATGTCATCAAAGAACTTTCTAACTGTAAACACTGTGGTTTAAAAGTTTTTTCTTTTGATTTATCTGTGTTTTGACATGTCTGGATATGCATTGCAAGAAATTATTCCAGTGAAACCTCCCTCTGCTGTGATATCTATAAATCATCCCTAGCTGGCAGTGGCTCAGAAAATAACAAACTATGGTTTCTGCTCTTCTGCTAAACTCTATTTATTGTTTACCTCAGCCTCCCACCCCAACTCCACCCAATAGGTCTGTTTTATCCACCTGTTGCAACCTGTCATGTATATTGTGATTTCTCTGTCGTCTTGCTTTGTTCTTCTGTACAATTCCTAGCACGATGGGGCCCTGACCCTCGAATGAAGCTTCTAGGTGCTGCCATTATATAAATAATAATGACTACTATTAACACTTATTCCCCCCCAACCTCAGGAACAAAGATGATAAATGAGGACAGAATTGTTCCCAGGCTTGGAGGTACCAGAGGTTTATCAAGTAGTTTCTGGTAGTCTCTACAGAAAACACATTTATTATCAATTTTGATATTGACTAAAGTGTCATTTACCTGATACACCAAAATAGCCACATCACAGAAGAACACTGTAATAATTAGCACTATGATGATGATCTTGTTGGCAGTCTCAGCAAAAGCTCAAGTGCTGAATTTACCATTGAACTTTAACTACTCTTTCACATCTGGGCCTTGTCTGCACTATAGACTATTGGCATTACAACACACAGCATGCCTGTAATACTCCATGCATACACACACAATTGCAATTACTAGCGCTTAGGAGTTCTTCACATCATTGGGATTGCATTTACCCTGAACAGGAATAACTACTGTTCCCTACCTCCATATTAATATGTATTGATGTAGTGCTAGTGTAGATAGCAGGCTCCTGGAGTAGTACTGCAGCAGATTAATTGGTCCTTATACCATTGTTTCACAATGCATTAGTTACTAAGTGGGCTACCTGGTCTTTATTTATTTATTTTTGCAGTGCAGGATCATTTTCTAGCAGTTCCTCGCCTGTACAATTTAGGCTGTGCACACACCTTAGATCTCACTGTGTTCACCTTTTCACCAGCATCCACTTCTGTGTGATTGCTCTTCCAGTGTTAACCCACCAAGCAGCTTGGGGATCATCTCTCTGAAAGAAGATTGGTTTGGGATGGCCCAAGGAACATATATAGGACATTGAGGAGATATAGTTTTAGCTGTACTGCATTATCAGAAGTATGATTTATGAGCAGGTGTCTATACAGATGCTCAAGCTGGGCACCATGAGCAGTGCAGACACAGGGTCTCAAGGAGCAATACAATATCTTTAGTCACTCAGAATCCTATTGCAGACTCTGCATATGTTGATGCTTCAAGGAGCTGAGTCAGGAACTGTGGGATAGGTGTCCAGAGGGCAGCGCAACTACCACAGCTACTAGAGTGCTGTGTGTTTGGCTGCAGGGCAGGACTGAAACAGGATGGTCTGTGTGACTGCACTGCACCATTACTTTTTCCACTAGGGCAATCCACTGATTTGATTAGCAATGGTGCATTTCTCTAGTTTTGTACCTATCCTTCAAAGTCAGGCTGGACAGGTTTGTCAATTCGGTACCTTTCGTGAACGCTAAAAATAATTCAAGTTATAACCCAGGCAGGGCGCAGAATTTTGCTGATGTATTGAGAGTCACTTGCAGAACATTGCAGCATTCACATGTATTTTTCATGTCTCCAGGTATTGTAAGAGATATGTCTCACTGCAATAGGGTGAGTTGTTCTATTTTCCTCAGAATTGCCATGAGACTCTTTACTTTGACCATGGTTTTCTAGCTTGCCCCAGAACAATTTTTCATTGTTATAATGTCAGATTTCATTTTTATGCCGGTGATACAGTTATGACTGTCTTTGAAATCCAACTTCTCTGGGTCTTTTCTTGTCTGGCAGGCATTAAATCATTAATGTTTCGAAATCACATGTCGCTAAATGTTGCCAAGATGGAGCTCCTGGTGATTGTCTCCTTAAATTTACTGAGAAATGCCAGTCATATTCTTCTGGCCTTTGGTGACCTTCAGTTCTATTTCAAACAGGTATCTTGACTGAGAATTTTTTCTTGTAGTTTTATATGTATGAAAAACTGCCATTTTGTCACTGAAACCTTCCTAGATTGTGGATATTTCTCTCCATTACTGATGTTGAGAGCTTTTCACTCATGATTTATGTCTTTCAGATTAAATTACTGGAATTCTTTATTTGCTGCCTTTTTTGAAGCTGAGTATCCTTACTGCTAAAATAGCCCCAACTATGCTGCTTGTGTTTTTGATGCACACAATACACCAATGCATCAGAACTTGTTAATTAGCACTGGTTACCTGACTCAGTGAAGACTGTTTTTTCTAGAGCTTTTTGTCACCTACCAGGGCCTCTTTAAAACTGTCCTCCAAGTTGCATTTTCAGTCTTTCGCTACTTGCTGGTGATATGAACAGCTTCCATACAATTAAAATCTTTAGTGGAGCATTGGTTGACTCATTCCATCATGATGCTCACAAATTATATTAAAGACCATTCCTTGCATTTATGACAGATAATTTAGTCAGCCCATTTATGGTGCTCTGCAGGAGGCAGGGAAGAAATGGCTGGATTGCGTTTTAAAGGACAGGGAGCACCCACTATCAATATAATCTTAACCATTACAGCACTGAGAATCAGTCTATTCATTAGACATCCTCCTCCTGTGAACTGCGCTGAGGAGACTTTTTGACTCAAATGAAATGTATCAGTTCTCAATCCTGCTTTTTCCACTATTCTCAATCCTCTTTTTTTTCTGTATCCTCAAGAGGTTCATCTCCTTTCCACCTCACCAGCCATCATATGTCCTGCAGACTTTCCATGGTCACAACCAATTTTTCCTCTCTCCCTACCCATCTCTCTCCCATGTTAACCCCTCTTCTTGCTCAGACCTACCTGGTTTCCTCTTTAGTCTGCAGAAACATTATGCTTCTGGCTGACCACTTTCCCCTGCCTGTTCCCAAGTGAGCCAAGAACAAGCAAAAGGGAGGTAGGTTGAGGGTGAATGATGCCAAGGATCAGAGAAGATTGTTAATAAATGGAGGTGGGTTATCTCAGGATTCATTTCATGCAGAAGTCTTGGTCTGCCCAGCTTCCAGCTGTCAGAAACCATCCGCCCCTCAAGCTGCGGCCTAGGTTTTAATGAACTGCCATGACTGAAGAGCTCTAAAGGTGACATCTGCTCAACACTTCTCCTATCTTGGCCACAGAATGGTCACTGCAGAGCTGTGTAAGGCACTGGCTCCAAAGGATAAACATGAAGGATAAAATCCTGGCCCTATTGAAGTCAAAGGCAAAACCCCTTTTGATTTTAGTGGGGCTAGATTTCACCCCAGACCTCTACAGTGCTCTGCTGACTCACGGCATAAGAGACTGGATTTGAGAACTGAATCTTGCCTTGTGTGCCTTTCAAAGCACTAACCATGGGGCACTGATGTTCTTCTAATTTATAAGATGTTGTACCAGTGCATGAGTCTGACATGATGTTCTAACACTGGTAGATAGGATATTTAGGCAGCTGGAACTGTTTTGTTTTGCAATTTGTAAAAGCAGCATCAGAGCCAGCCTGACTGTTATTAAAGCACTTACATAGCTGTTGTAAATAGCTTACTGTTTAGATGCTGAAGAATCAGTATGTAGCCTGGGATTCTTTTATGCTCCTGTAACTGGCTCAGACAAACCTTTGTGATTTCCCCAGAGAAATCCTGTATGCTCATATTGTTCACTCTCATGACCACAACAGTACACCTTGTGTCCTTAGAGCAATTTGCTATGAACGTAAGCACTGGCTTTGCTGCTGTTGCTTAGATAATTCTGTTGCTTTCTCATGAAAGGAAAATTGGGAAGTAGGGCAGGGTTCAGAGAAACTCATCTTGCATTGTAACTTATATCCATAGAGATAGTATACTATTAACCTAAGATGTTTAATTCTAATTCTTCTCCTGGCAAAGAGCTCTGTGTAAGATCGAAAGCTTCTCTCTCTCACTAACAGAAGTTGGTCCAATAAAAGCTATTACCTCATCTACCTTGTCTCTCTAATCATCATCTGCCCTTTTTTCTTGCTAGGTCATTAGTAGCTTTTTTTTAGGAATGTAAACGTGTCAAACCCATGTATCTGATTATGAGTTTTGAGTGGAGAAATTTGTGTGGATCTTTGTGAAACTGGATTTTTGACTGCTTCCATATTTTTATAAAAAAATTTATTCGAGCATATAATAGTATTTATGACTACTTAGCCTATAAGTATTAGGTTTTCTGAAGACCTACTTAGCAACTAGAAATAACAAAATACTATAGAAACCAATTGGGGTGTGTGTGTGTATTATGGTGTGTGTGTTGTGTTATATTTGGTATGTGTGTATATTGTAGTGTACGGGAACTGAGTAGTGTCTCTTTAAATGGATGTGAACTCTCTAGTGGCACTCTTTTGGTTCCACGTTTACAAATCTGCCAGAGCAGTAATTTGAACAGGTAGCTAGGTCTTACACGTTGTATATAGTTTTTTAAAAAAAAACATAGTTATATGGACCTCATTGTGCCCAGGTGGTTCCTTTGTATTATTTCCATTGCGTAAAGAGCAAAAGACACAACATATTATTTCCGCACAGCCACACAAGGTACTTTGTTAAAAGAAAGTGGAGAGGGTATTAGCTGTAGTGGGTGTGAACGCCCAACCACATATTTTTAAACCTATTTGTGGCACACTCCACTCCTTGTAGCCTCAAAAACATTTGAAAGCCTAGAAATGGACAGTTAAGGTATCTGGTCAATCCCCCACCATTAGGTAGTAACCACAGCTTGCTGTCCCAATAAGTAATTTCTATTGTTTCATCCATAATCAAGAATATACAGATCATACATATCAAACCGAGTATTTGATTAACAAATTAACAATTTGGAAACTACATTATGAGGTCAATAAAAATGGTAACTGCCTTGGAATCACCATTGATTGCCATTTAGGATAGTTTCTTAGTTATGACACTTATCATGAGCTGCCCATCTACACTGACTCCATAACAAAGAGATGACAGTGTGGTTCTGGGTATAAACAGTAGGTGGTGAACAACAGTGATGGAATTAACCCTTCAGCAAGATCTCTGTATTTGATCACTTACAAAAATAATGCTTTTTTCTTACAGCTCCATCTTTTTTCTGGAAAGATTTCCCTTCTTCCCCCTCTAAGAAATGCTGCCAGATGAGAATGCAGAAATGAAACGTGATGAGAATTTGATTTTCAAATGCAGATCACAGATTGTGCCTGGTTCTGCAAGACTCTGTTCTGGAAAATGATTGCCGCTTCTCTTTAGGGGAACAACTGCAGGGCTCGTGTAAGAGTATGGACAAGCTGTTCAGTAACAACCATCCTCAACCTTTGCCTCAAACTCAAACAAAGCCTGACCTGAACAGTTCTAGTGATCTGTGAATGAGTTTCCTTACATGGTTTAAAAAACTTTAGGTGAAGTCCTGGCTCCATTGACATCAATAGCAAAATTCCCACTGCTTTCAATGGAACTAGGATTTCACACATTATTTTTTGTTTTTGTATTCCTCTGCACTTTTTAGTTCAAGTCAGAACCCAAAGCACAGGCATTAGGTTATCCCAATAGTCTTCTAAATGACATTTCCAGCTTAGCTGGAAGCAGGAATAAGTGGAAATCTCATGAGACAGTACATGGAGTGATTTCAAACCCAGCTTTTTAAAAAAAGAAGACGTTTCAGATCAGCATTTAGCTGAATTGAAGTTTTGATTTCCCTCCCCGCATATTTTGGATTTAGCAGCCTAACTTTAGACATCCAGGTTGGAAATTTTGGCTGCAGACTTCAGGGTTAGTCTGTGTTTTGAGGATGTGCAGACTCTCTCACCTGTGTTTTTCTCGCTGTTACTAGAGAATCTCTTGTGCTAACTGATCGTCTTCAAAATAGTATATTTGTGAAAAATCATCTCTAACTAGAAGCAGCTATTAGCATTTTTGCAAGTGGTCAAAATTACTTTATGTACTATAACAGTATAATATCATCCTACATAAAGCAACTTGGAAGTGTCCATTCATGCTACTTTATGGTGTATAAGGGTGATATGGAAGGTTCCCTCCCTCAAAGATTTGACAAGGCTTTCTGGTTTTGTTTTGTTTTTCACTTTAGAAATATTGGGAATATCAAGCACTTTTTTTGGCTGGAGGGCTCCTTGGACAATACCAAAGAACTACACCTGTAGAAAGAGTATATAAATGCTACCGGATCAGAACATTTCAGATCTGGTAAAATTTTACACCCACTGGGCACTCACTGACTCAAATCCTCAACTCCATTGAATGCAATGGAGCTATGTCAATTTACACCAGGGAGAATCTGGCCAATTATACACAGGTATAAATTAGAACACAAGGTGGTGGAGAATGGGGTATAATACTTTTACATCCTTCCAATTCCTATTAGTGTGATGAGTCAAAGGGTTATTCCTGAACCTATGTCTCACACATCAGCACTTTGCCATACTTGCTAGACGTTCTATGCTGCTAACTTCTAATTTTTCACATCTTTTTTGTTTCTTCCTGAAGTGTAGTCCTTGTGTTGGCTGTTCACGGTTTTATAAATAATGTGACAAAGAGCTGTGATAAGTAAACTCACTGTTGCATTTCTAGCTTAAAGGTAAAGAAAGAAAGAAAAAGGAAGAACCATACATTAATAAAGCACAGTGGGAAGGGGGAAAAAAGCCAACACCAAAAGCCAAGAAACAGCTGAAAGAGAATGGGAAACACTTGAAGTACTAAAGATTAGACAACTAACATTGTATTGTTTGTGAGAATATTTCATTTGGTATGTATGGGTAAAGCTTAAAGAACCCATCGTCGGTTTCACCATGTTGGAGGGTTTAGACATGTCAGATAGAAGGGAAAACAGAAAGGGAAAGAGTGAGTGGTTTTAGAAATACTAGGTGCTAAAGTACACTAGTATGCGCCTAGTGCTAAGATAAATATATTTTGCATTAAGTTAAGATGTTCACTAATTACTTCCTTCCTGTTGCTTTTTTTTGAGTACTGGTTAAATCATTAGTTAGAGTCCCACCCTCCTTATGCATATTATCAAATGCTACTGAAGCACTACTACCGCTTCAATGGGTCACTAACAAAGGATTAACCGCCTAAATAAGCACTTGATCCAGTGGCCAGCTGAGACTGTTTAGTTACCTTTCTAGGATTAGGTTCTAGCTCTGTTTATGCTAGGGCATTTAGATGGAGGGCATGGTTTTAATTTTACTTTCTACCAAGTGATCAAGAGATTACTTATGAGAAACATTTCACACTGAACAAATAAATATTCAAGAGCTTGGCTGCACATTTTCTAATCCTTGACCAAGCTGTTTTCACTTTCAAAGGTCATCTTTAAGTAGTTCTTTTTCTATTTAATCCTCAGAATATGTGAGAAACTGAAATGATGGAAAGTTGATTAAGAATTAAAGAAGATCTGCTGAAGGGAAAAATATTAGTCCTGTTCTTTTATTTGCTTCCTAATGCATAAAGAAACCCTACAGGGTTTTCTTTGTGTGTGTGTTCTTATTTTGTTTCAGAGTAACAGCTGTGTTAGTCTGTATCCGCAAAAAGAACAGGAATACTTGTGGTACCTTAGAGACTAACAAATTTCTTTGAGCATAAGCTTTCGTGGGCTAGAGCCCACTTCATCGGATGCATGTAGTGGAAAATACAGTAGGAAGATATATATATATATACACAGAGAACATGAAACAATGGGTGTTTGTGGGGATGTATCATCCTTACGCCAACCTAATGGAAAGTTCCATGAGAAGGTAAGGGTCACGATGGGACACTTGCCTGGCAATGGCTTATGGCCTTGTAAGACAAAGGCGCCCCCTGGTGATCTAGGGATTATATAAGATGAGGTAAACAAGGTAA
>NW_020664417.1:47840264-47844437 GCF_002925995.2 Terrapene triunguis | reverse complement strand
ATATAAGATGAGGTAAACAAGGTAATAAATCATGGCCTTATGTAAGGAACGGTTGAACCAATCGGTGTGGGGCTATACATGTGATAAACACATGATTCTCCTTCTCGTCCAATCCGTAGATGTGTGATTATAGCCTAATTGTGTTATGTAATGTTGAGAGAGACTATAAAAGAAAGCTTGTAATAAACAGGATTCGATTCAGCTTGCAACCACATTGATCGTGTGCTTTATCCGCTCCGCATGGGACTCCACAAATGGTGACCCCGACGTGATTCGGCTTGGACATCGAGGCAGCCGACTGAAGCGTTCGGTGAGAAAAGGCGGAGGTGGCAGCCGCGGCAGGAGGTACCGGAGAATACCGGCTCCTGGTCGTCCGAGAGAGACGTTCGTGAGCTCACAGGTGAGCGGCTGCATTCGATAAAATGGGCTCTGCTTTGTCTGCAGAGGAGGAGACAGTGCATGATTTTTTATTACGCATCGCTGAAAAAAAGGGAGAGAAGCTTCCCTCTGACGCGTTGTCCCGTTTGCTGAAATGGGGACAAAGACGCGGGTTTTTTGTTACACCGAATACTGTCTTTGATAAGGCAGTCTGGGAGAGTCTAGGCTCTGACCTCTGGGAGTCGGTCTCTCACGGCGACAAGGAGGCCGTGTCATTGAGCCAAATATGGTGCAAATCTAAAAAACTGATAGAGACGCTTGCGGCAGAAGCCGAGGTTCAGTCGGTCATTAATGACCTCTTTTGGCCAAAAGAGGAGCCGCCTTGTGTGTTGTCGGTGGGAGCCCGTGAGTTCTTTGGGGGTGAGGACACTATCATACCACTCATCCCCAGTGCACCCGAAGTTGATCCTAGTACCGTCCCGTTACCGGACGACCCCGTGGATAGAATGGAGGTCTCGAGCCCAGAAGGGGATAAGTTACAAGAATTTCGGGCGGAAATGTACAAACAGGGCCTTCAGTTACAGGACATGCTGAATCAGTTGTCCCATTTGGCCGGTGAGAGCCATCCCCCGCAGTCCCACACATTGCGAGCCCTGAACCAGCCCGGCTTTCCTGTCACCAATAATGTTTGTACCCCAGAGTTCCGGGCAGAGTTCCCGGGGCAGGGTGAGCAGTTGCGGAATAGGTTGGAAAAAATGGCGGAACCGGGCTTATCTAGCTTTGAAAGGACATATAGGAAAAAACCACCGGATAAGATCCCTCCGGTGGATGATGTAGCTACCCCCTGTCCTCGTGGTTTATGGGGCTGCGCTATTGGGTGCACCGGACGGGATAACGTGTCCACGCACCGGCCACTGGATGTCACCAACCCGTTTGCCCCGAAGCCTCCGGCATACTCATCCGATGTTTCCACCCTGCGACATGCTTCGAACAATATCCCGGGCGGCTCGGGCCCCCCGGACCCCGTAAGGCATTGGCACGGACTTATTAGGGAAGCCCATATAGAGGGGGAATTTGCGCCCGAGGCTTATCCAGTAGTGACACCGGATCCACAGAACCCCGCCAGATGGCAATGGACTCCCTTAGATTGGAAGCTTGTCCGGGAGGCCCAAAAATCTATAATGTCATATGGTATGCATAACCCATATGTGCAGTCCTTGATCGAACAGATATTTATTGGGCAGGCCATGTGCCCTTATGACTCTGTGAAATTTGCCGACATGCTTTTAACGCCGACACAGCGATTGTCGTGGAAAGATAATTGGGCGAAGCGCGTCGAGATGGCTATAGTGCGTAACATAGACTTACCTGATGATAATCCGCTGCGTTATGCGACCCAAGACATGCTTATGGGAAAAGGGGTCTATGTGGAGCCACAACTCCAGGCGCGCCTCGACCCGCGCATCTTGCAACAATCACAGGGACTGGCGTTGGCTGCGTTCAAGGAAGTTCCACAAATGGCGTTATCTGGTTATACAGGTCAAGTCACTCATCATTACCCTTCTCATCGTCTCCTCTCTGTCACAATCCCATTAGAGAAGGTGCTCATGCAACGTTCCTCCCCGGTTCAGGGCCTTACCGTCTTCACTGATGCTAGTGGCAGAGCGGCTCGTGCCGGTCTTTTATGGCGCGACGCTGGTGCCTGGCATCATGAGACGGTTGTGGCTAACGGGTTTCTCCAGGTATTGGAATTTCGTGCCATCATCCGTGCCTTTGTCAAATGGCCTAATGTGCCTCTTAATATTATAAGTGATTCCCTTTATGCAGTAGGGGTGACTCGCCATCTGGAGCAGTCAGTTCTTAAACATGTGTCTAACCCTGAGCTTTGGCAAGCCCTCCTTCAGCTTTGGCATCTTCTCGATGCTCGTTCCTGTCCTTATTTTGTAATGCATATCCGTAGCCATTCCGGTATCACCAACGGCCTTGCTGAAGGTAATACGCTTGTCGATCAGCTGGTTGGCTTGGTCCATGTCCCCGACTCTTTTGCCCAGGCTCGTATCTCCCATGACTTCTTCCACCAATCTGCCCGTGCCCTATCCCGTCAATTCCGGCTCCCGTTAGCCACCACCCGCGCTGTTGTGGCATCCTGCCCCAGTTGTCAACAGCATGTCCTCCCACCGTCCCTCCCGTTGGGGGTAAACCCTCGCGGTCTGTCTTCCCTCCAAATTTGGCAAACCGATATCACCTTTTTTTCTGAATTTGGCTCCCTTAAACACCTCCATGTTACGGTCGATACTTTTTCTGGGTTTTTATGGGCCACAGCGTTGCCCAGTACTGGCTCCCGGGACGTTGTTAAGCATTGGCAGGCGTGCTTTGCAGTTATGGGCGTCCCAGCCTCTATTAAAACCGATAATGGTGCTGGGCACGTCTCTCGTCGTACGGCCCAGTTCTTGTCCCTCTGGGGTATTTCCCACCTTACTGGCGTCCCTAGTAACTCCACCGGCCAGGCGATCGTTGAGCGCTCTCACGCTACCCTGAAAACGCTCTTGCTTAAACAAAAAGGGGGAGCTGCCCTCGACCCACTCATGCGCACACCACATGCCCGTCTCTTTAAGGCACTCTATGTCCTCAACTGGTTACAGGTAGGGGCGCATGACACCCCACCAGTTGTCCGACACATCTCGGGCATTATGAAACACGACCAGTTGCCCGCGGTAAACCCCCCAGTCAGATGGTTTGATTATACACAGCAGAAATGGAAGGGCCCTGTGGATTTACTAACCTGGGGACGGGGATATGCATGTGTTTCCACCGATGCGGGTCCCCGGTGGGTTCCAGCGAAGTGGGTCCGGCCATGGTTCAAGACACGAATTGCTGAGGAGCCTGACACCGCCACGCAGGAGCCGGACGACGACCCCGCGACACCGGACCTGCACTTGTTGTTTGTCACAGCTTAGACACCTGATAATGCTGTACTTCTATTTGTTCGGACTCCTTATTATAGGAGCAGGGGTCTTTGTATGTCCAAACTCTGTACCTTTTGTTAACCCACGACAAAATGTTTGGGTCACCTGGGCGAACCAGACTGGCCAAGAAGCCTTTTTTGCTTGTCCATGGCCACCCCATCGGATCCCTTTAGAACATGTCTTATTGGCTAGCCTTATTAACACCCCGATGGTTTTCGTGGGTATTTACGTAATATTACGTTTCTTAATAGTTCCTTATTTAAGAAAAAGGGGGGAGGTGTGGGGATGTATCATCCTTACGCCAACCTAATGGAAAGTTCCATGAGAAGGTAAGGGTCACGATGGGACACTTGCCTGGCAATGGCTTATGGCCTTGTAAGACAAAGGCGCCCCCTGGTGGTCTAGGGATTATATAAGATGAGGTAAACAAGGTAATAAATAATGGCCTTATGTAAGGCCCCCTGGTGGTCTAGGGATTATATAAAATGAGGTAAACAAGGTAATAAATCATGGCCTTATGTAAGGAACGGTTGAACCAATCGGTGTGGGGCTATACATGTGATAAACACATGATTCTCCTTCTCGTCCAATCCGTAGATGTGTGATTATAGCCTAATTGTGTTATGTAATGTTGAGAGAGACTATAAAAGAAAGCTTGTAATAAACAGGGCCGGAGTCCTGGCCGGAGCGCCCGGAGCCCGTGGCCCCGTTCCGCCGGCCACCCAGAGCGGCGGGAGCCAGCCCAAGGCCCCGTTCTGCCGGCCGCCCGGAGCGGTGGGAGCCAGCCCGTGGCCCCGTTCCGCCGGCCACCCGGAGTGCCGGGAGGCGG
>NW_020664417.1:47834123-47840254 GCF_002925995.2 Terrapene triunguis | reverse complement strand
GGGAGGCGGGAGTCAGCCCGTGGCCCCGTTCCGCCGGCCACCCGGAGCGCCGGGAGGCGGGCGTCAGCCCGTGGCCCCGTTCTGCCGGCCACCCGGAGCGCCGGGAGGCGGACGTCAGCCCGTGGCCCCGTTCCGCCGGCCGCCCGGAGTGCCGGGAGGCAGGAGCCAGCAGGCCAGCCCGCGGCCCCGTTCCGCCAGAGCGCCGGGAGCCAGCCCGCGGCCCCGTTCTGCAGGTGCCACTTTTGGGGAATGTGGTCAGGGGAAGCGGCCACTTCCCCTGAACCCCGCTAGCTACACTACTGCAATTGACAAGGAGATATGAGGAACTGTAGGGGAGGTGGGGATTGGGGGAATAAGCATGGGGAAATAGTTTTACTTTGTGTAATGGCCATCCACTCCCAGTCTTTATTCAAGCCTAATTTAATGGTGTCCAATTTGCAAATTAATTCCAATTCAGCAGTCTCTCGGAGTCTGTTTTTGAAATTTTTTTGTTGTAATATTGCGACTTTTAGGTCTGTAATCGAGTGGCCAGGGAGATTGAAGTGTTCTCCAACTGGTTTTTGAATGTTATAATTCTTGACGGCTGATTTGTGTCCATTTATTCTTATGAGACTGGGAGTGGATGGGCCATTACTCAAAGTAAAACTATTTCCCCATGCTTATTCCCCTCCCCCAGTTCCCCATATCTCCTTGTCAATTGCTGGAAATGGGCCATTTTCATTGCCACTACAAACAGTTCTTTTTCTCTCCTGCTGATAAAAGCTCACCTTAACTGATCACTCTCCTTATAGTGTGTATGGTAACACCAATTGTTTCATGTTTCATACATCTTCCTACTGTATTTTCCACTACATGCATCTGATGAAGTGGGCTGTAGCCCACGAAAGCTTATGCTCAAATAAAATTGTTAATCTCTAAGGTGCCACAAGTACTCCTGTTCTTATTTTGTTTATTTTCCTGCATTTTTTTACATTAGAAATTCAAGGTTAGAATGCTCTGTTTTTCCTGGTAGACTTTATGAATGATGGGAGAACTGGTAGTCTTATGACATCATTTTAGCCAAGAAATTTAAATGAATGCGATGGGAAATTATATTTATTCAGACTATTTAAAAATAGGGGGATTTACTGTTTGCTTCTGTTAATCTCTATTTAACTCAGTTAAGGGCTGAGAAAGCTCCCAGTCCACTCCTCTGAGTCTTCCAAAGAGACTTCTAGCAAAAGGAAGATATGACTGGATATTACTAAAAAACCAGCAGAGAAAAAAAATGTTAATCACTTCCACTGAAAAAAAAGTACCCTCAGCCTCTCTTTTTTACACAGTATAATGAATTAAAATGGGCATCACCCCAATTTTTATTTCTTGGTAAATCACTTTTTAAATTTAAGAATCAGAAAATAATAGCAATAAAAAGAGAGTAAGAATAATGATACAGGAGGTATTAAAAAGTGAAAAAGATATGGGATGATGTATAGTGGGATGGTTGATGAGATTCATTCAGTTCATGTAGCTATAAAATACCAATTACCCTTGCATATAAAAGCCATCATTGATGTAGTGCTGTGAAGCCCTCTGAGGTAGGAGATAGGTGGAAACCACTAACTCATTTCACATAGGCCAGTGAAAGGCTGTATCCTTCCTATGATGTTCACAAAGAACTTCTTTTAATGCCAATGAAGCTTTAATCTGCAGAATGAGGCTAAAACATGACCCATAGTCACCATCTGACTAAACTGGATTTTAATTGGTAATTTAAGGCCTTGTTCACACAGTGAATGTTACTGTGCCACTAACTGGTTATGCGTGGTTAGCTAACACACAATTCATGTCCATACAGCACACAATTAACAACTGGTTAAACCCAGTGCTGTGCCGTTGCATATTGCTGCCATGAATAATTCTCAGAGGAGTAAAACTTTTTTTTTTTCTCCAGAATTTCAGAGTTAATATTTGTTTCTCCATGTTCTTTGGAAATCTTTTCACTGTGAACCATATTACAATAGGTGAAAATTGTGCATTTTGCACAGTTCCCATGGCAGATCGCCTTCTGGCACAATATCTTTTCTGTAATTCTCTTGATAGACTTTTACCATAGTGATTTTCTAAGATTAGGTGTTCTGGGTGTTTTGCAGAATCATTCCCACACCTAGGAAGCCTCAGAAAAGCTGCCTTCACATGCTCCATTTGCACTCAACATGATCTTTTCTGTTTTAAGGTAAATCAGTGAACAAGAGCTATATTTATTAAGATATGTGTTCCTTTCTCTAGTGCTATTTGAAATCTCCTCTAGGATGATTTGGGGCTGAAACTTCTTTTACTTTCTTAAACCCTTTAATCTGGTTCAGTGCAACTCCAAAAACTTCAGTTGAGTTACTGCTGAT
The DNA here is from genome assembly GCF_002925995.2 of Terrapene triunguis. Lineage (NCBI taxonomy): Eukaryota > Metazoa > Chordata > Testudines > Emydidae > Terrapene > Terrapene triunguis. Next base: position 47,837,873 of record NW_020664417.1, on the reverse strand, counting down.
GAGAGCTAGTCAAATTGCTTGTTGCAAATAATATTCATTGTAAATTCAACCATTCTTTCTGTTTGTGAATCATTGACAAAACTGGCATTTTTCTGTTAATGAAATTTTTATTTGTAGTCACTTGCCAAGTAGACAGAAATTTGTTCACAAGCTATCCGATCTGATCACCAGAAGGTATGTTATCATTATTATTTATTAATTTGTTAATTATTTTCATTCCAGTAATGCCTTGGAGCTCTGCTCAGGAGAGTTGACCCGCTATGTTAGTCACTGTGCAAACACAGAATGCAGATATTCCCTTCCTTGAAGAATTTACAATCTAAATGACTAGACAGACAACAAATAATTGGTCTCTGACCTCTGTCTGGACACTCCTTTTCATGAAAGTGGCCAGAAGAAATGAATGGAACAGCAAACAGAAAGATATTTAACACTCCTTTGATATATCAGCATTGAAGCTGGCAGTGCCTGTTTGTTGAAGGAGGTGTAGGCTGTTAAAAAAAAAATCTAACTGTAATATTTTAGTAACTTATTACTGAAACAATTAACTCTCTAAGTGAGATGATGGACATTGTGGGATGGTAACATTCTTGACAGACCATATTGCTTAATTATTACCTTTTTAATATTTCCTCATAGTCACGTTCATAATGATCAAGTGCTAGTACAAGTGAATATGAAATGAATTAATAAGGAGTGAACATTTGAAAAATAATGTTACTCAGTAAAATATAAGATTAAATGTCAGCTCTTCATTACTGGCTCTCTAGTCAAAAAACAGCCTGTGGTTATCTGAGGTAAAAACAGCTGCTTTACCACTTGAACTGAGTAAAGAGAATTTCCATGATGATCTATTAGTAATAGTAGCACTTATATCCTCTTTCCTAGTCTTCAGCTACTAGAGGGTGAGATAATTACTATCCACATGGTCAAACCAGTTTTATGCTGAATCAGGCCAATTGACTGCACTATTTTCTTTACTATAATATAAACAAAAGGGCTAGTTCCTCAACTGGTGTAAATTGGTGTAGCTACATTGATTTTAGTGAGGTACACCAATCTACGTCAGTTGAGGATCTGATCAAAGAGCCTGCTTCTCCACGATCTTAGGCTAGGTCTACACTACAGCGGACTTCCGACCTAAGATACGCAACTTCAGCTACGTGAATACCGTAGCTGAAGTTGCGTATTTTAGGTCGGCTTACCTGGCGGTGAGGACGCGGGAAAGTCGACCGCTGCCGCGCTGCCGCCGACTCCGCTACCGCCTCTTGTCGAGGTGGAGTTCCGGAGTCGACGGTAGAGCCATCAGGGATCGATTTTACCGCGTCCTCACGAGACGCGGTAAGTCGATCCCCGATAAACCGATTGCTACCCGCCGGATCGGCGGGTAGTGAAGACGTAGCCTTACACTTTGGGCATTCATTTACATCGGTATAAAATAGCTGTAAAACACTACCAGATCAGTACAGTAGCATTTTACACCTACTTTGCACTCCCTACCGACTTAGGTTAAATCAGTATACACCTTATTCAAACCAAATAAGAAAGTCCAGTGAATGGGGATGCCTGCACCAATTTAACTAAGGGCACGTCTACACTTAAAACATGAAGATGCTCCTACGCCACTGGGAGAGCTTCTCCCATCAGCGTAGTTAATCCATCTCTGTGAGAACCAATAGCTATGTCGACAGGAGAAGCTTTCCCACCGAAATAGCACTGTCTACACCAGGGGTTAGGTCAGTATAACTATGTCTCTCAGGGGTGTGGATTTTTCACACCCCTGAGTGATGTAGTTATAGCGATATGAGTCTGTAATGTAGACTAAATTGTTTCTAAACCAATTTAGTTAAATTAGTAAAATTTTCTTGTGTTGATGAGGCCTGAGAGCTCCAAATAAAGCAGGTATTTTGATACTTGACCAGCAAAGCTATAGATCAGAGGCCTGATTCTGATCTCACATCAACAAAGTCAGTGAGTAAAAGCATTGTAAATTAGATCAGAATCAGGCCACAGTGTTTGCTACCAAAGCTTAGCAAGTAAGAACCATGTCAAATTACCCCCTGAAAGGAAGCACTATTCTTGAAAGCATTTGGTCTCAAATCACCTTTTGAAATAGAAGAACCTGGAGACATTATTGTTAGTAAAGTTAATACATACCTATGGAGAGGTTAAAACATTTAAACAATGTTTTTCTAGAAAGAAAACACAAACTACTATTCTAAAATAATACAAAGGATATCACCAGAATCCATTCTTCTCCAGGTGGTAAAAGGAAGAAGACTAGAGTCTAGTGACTCAGGATTGACAATTAACCAAATCAGTTGCACAGTAAGATGTGTTACATCTCTTCTGATACTCAGAACCATATTCAGCCAAAATGCAGCCTTGTGTATAAGGGTGCAACACTCAGGGAAATCTCTTGGCCAAACTTAACAGTGATACAAACAGTTGTAAATTACACATCAGGTGTAAGGGGTAAAGTAAGGTAAATGGCACCAATTTAGCATCTGAGATCTGATCCAGCAAAGTGCTGAACACTCTCAATTCTCACTGACTACAGTAGGAATTGCAGGCTCTCAGCACCTTGCAGGATTGGACCCTCAGTGTGCAAAATGGGTGACTTGTGCTCCAAGGGAGTGGAAGGAGGGAGTAGCAGGGAAAGCAATTTTCAAGAGGATGAAAGATTAAACCACCCCCTCCCACTACTTTGTTATACTTGCACCATGCTAACATCCCCATGATCAAATTCAGACCTAGCATAAATGGAAAAAACTCCCATTTACTTCAATGGCACTCACTTTAGAGTAGTGCTAGGAGGATAATGTGGTCCCCAAAGAACACTACATTGGTGAAAGTTACACTCACTTTGCAATGCCAAGCTGTCTGTGCAAGTTAAACTGCTTTGAAACTTACACCCATGTCTTACCAATTTATACCCAAACATACATGTGACAGATGTGAGCATGGAAACTTCAAGGAGTATTATGTTGAGATTTGCCAAATGTTATGGATGCATGGGATATTCCTAGACTACTGTATCAATAAGCAGTGCATGTATCTTTGTGTTCTTGACTTGGTAGGTGGGTTTCCGGTGGAATCGGGCATCATTGAGAGGGGGGTAATTAGTGCAAATTACTGATTCTGGTTATGGAGCTACACAGCCATTTGAAACTTTGCCCCCTGGGGAAAGGGCATTTACTGGTTTTACCTTGATCAGGAGGCCTGGGAGTCAAAGGCCCCAAATTGTATAGAGTCAGCCTGATCTGGCTCAGGAACAGACTCGCTTTAGAAGAAAGTATTGACAAACTTGTATACAGACCTATTAGGATCCCATGCAGATGATAGTAATATCCAGTAAGCTTAGTATGTGTGTAGACTGTTTATTGTTTTCTTGTAACACTTTTGTCCTAAATAAATGTACTGTACTGTGCTTTGTGAAAGCTGGCTTGTCAATGGTTAACTCTGTCATTGTCCCAAAGAGAAAGCAGAACTGCAGGTGCTGAGCCAAGGTCAGACCTGCTGGGATAAGCACAGTAAAATGCAAAGGCACTACAGCCCTAAAACTCTCTTCTGTATGGAGAGGAACATAGGTTCCCATACCAACACCACAAAGTGGGGAAGAGGTGCAGTTAAAGCCAGTGACAATACATATCATTCTGAGTTTGGCTCTCAAACTTAACTCACCCTCTGTGCCAAAATATAGCTAGAGCCAGGGCCGGCTCCAGGCACCAAGCACCCAAGCTGGTGCTT
>NW_020664417.1:47737340-47833723 GCF_002925995.2 Terrapene triunguis | reverse complement strand
GGCCGGAGGCTTTTTTGCCTGGGGCGGCAAAAAAGCCAGAGCCGGCCCTGGCTAGAGCTCTCCTAACAGTGGCTGAAATTATAATATGTAATATAGGAACTGCAATTTGCAGGCACAACAAAGGCCTATATAAATGGATTGCTGGGTCAGACTTTATGGATTCATGTCAGTCACAATGACACAGACAGACACATGTTTGAACATAGTTTTTTTGGTTTTATAAATCATTATATTTGACATATAGCCCTGTGCTATCCATCATGTTTACAAGGTCTGGTCATCATTTTCTCATAGAAGATGGTAGATAATTGACATGTAACGTGTAGTTCGCTGATGGTTCATTTAGCATGGAAATGACATTGTATCTTGCGTTATTCAAGTAGATTTAATGTATGTACATGTGGATCTTTACTGAACCTCGCTGCAATTGAATTGAAAATGAAAACTGACAAAATAGAGGTAAAGACAAAGTTTTGTTTCAAATTATTATGCTGAAAATCTAAAACATATATATTTGTCACTGCAGATTATATGAAGATGATGCCTGCTGTATTACAAGAAAAGTGGACTAACTAAAGAAAATCTGACTTTAGTTTAGAAGGATGAAAATTCAATTACTTTCCAGAAATCAGTGATTCTGTATTTTCCCTCAAAGTTTAGGTGCTGTTAGTCTGAAGAGAAATTAGCAAGACAAATTCATGTCCACGGATTCAGTGAATGCACAAAACACAACAAAGCACCTGTGGTAACAAAAAAGTGAGTTTCAATTAGTGCCTTAAGGCACAGTTTAATACTCTTTTTTGCATTAAATACTGGATATACTTCATGAGCTGCATAATTAGAATAACATTCATATTCGCTTAATCTTCCTTCACTCGGGATATATGATTAGGAATCTTTGAGGATATCCTGGTTAGTAATTAGCATCTCATTATATGTTACTATTGTAGTAGGAATACTATTAGCAAATCCTTCATCAATCTCTGCTGTGATGCCTGGAAAATAGTTAACTGATTCCAGATAAACCTGACAAAAGGATCCTTCTCAATTATGTTGGGCCAACTTCTGTCAGAGTATATTGGAATTGTTTGTGATGTTCCCCGGTGTAGTCTACTTTGACTTGGCTGCTTTTCGGTATTTACCTTCCACCTCATGGACAGACATTTGCAAAATATTTCATTGGCTATTGTTACGCAGATGATGCCCAGTGATTCCACATGATTCTCTGGATTTGGGGGAGGATATATAGTACTAATTGATAACTGCCCACCCTCTGTGTAGGCATGACTAGAAACATTGATGCTTGCAGTACACTTGCTCAGTTTCAACTTTTTTCTTTTCTAAAATTTGACCTTAATTTCTCCAAATTTTATTGTTGTTATGACTAGAAATACCAGAAATACTTGGATGATAAGAGATAATGAGCAGTTTGCTGAAATTAGGAGAATTGGTGACCTGATAGGGATTAGTAGGGTGACCCACTAGGAGTCACTATGAATTATGTGCTTTGTTTAAGTTAGTTATAAAAGATTAAGCAAAAAAATACACTTTGGAGTAGTCCAAGGTAGCTTTTCTTTGGGCACGGAGCTGACACCTAAACTCCCCAGCAGATGCATGTAAGGAGGACCCCTGGAAGCCTGGCTGCGGATAACTTGAAACCATCTCAGACTTTGGGTAACTATAATGTTTGGGGTGCTCAGAACCTACTGCTACAGCATATGTGTGTGTGTGTGTGTGTGTGTGTGTGTGTGTGTGTGTTTTTGAGACCTAATAAAAGAGTAGTTTTAGTAAAAGCACTCTTGTTTGTACCAATCATTTATCAGATGGTGGAGGTGTGTCCCTATTGATTTATTCCTGACACCTCCTGGAGAGAAACAGTGAAGTTACCACTGCTTTGGGTTCTGAAAACCCTGGGTAACAGATTTGGTGAACTAGCTAGGAGTGGTGGAGAGAAGGGTACGATTAGTACAAACGGTTTACTGTGCAAGATGGGAGGATGGCGGGATAGTGTAGTCCATGAGTCAATTTATGGATGCATTCTGTTACTGGGACCCAAGGCTCAGGCTGGTGCCTGGTCAAGTGAGAAATTATGTCGGTTGTTTTATTCTTGGCACTGATGTGCTGGATAGAAAAGAAAATTGATTGGTTGCAAAACCCCTGCTCTTGCAAACCATGGGTACTCCCCAAGGGAACTTACATGAGGGGCAGAATCAGGGGATGAAAACTGAGAGTGCCAGTGAGAAGATTATTGCTTGGTCTCGGTTGAGAGCAATGAGCCCATGCTGGGCCTCATTAGTAACCCACTGAACTCATTGTGGGTTGGGGAGACAGAGCTCCTTTGGCCCCAGGGCCACAGTAGGAGCTGACAGTGCTTCTCCAGCCATGGGGCTGCAATGGGAAGAGAGCTCCTCCGGCCCTAGGGCTGCAGCAGGAGCTAACAGCGCTCCTCCAGCCCCGTGGCCATGGCTGGGACAGAGTGCTCCTCTCTGTGCTGGTGGTGGCCCCTGGGGCCAGAAGAGCTAGCAGTCCCCTACCACAGTGGGTGGGGTGGGATCCAGGGATCACGTTCGGTATAGCCAATGTCTCACTATAGCGAACGGTATTATAGCGAAGATCTACTATATATATATATGTGTGTGTGTGTGTGTGTGTTTAAGACCTAATAAATGAGTAGTTTTAGGTAAAAGCACTCTTGTTTGTACCAACCATTTATCATATGGAGGAGCTGTGTCCATCCATATTCATTTATTCCTGACACTGCTGGGAGAGAAACAGTTAAGCTATCACTGCTTTGGGTTCTGAAAACCCTGGATAACAATTTAAATTGGATGTATAGCTGCTTTGTGCCATCGGAGCAGCATGTAGCTGTTGGAGCATGCCAATTAATCTGGCCCAAAATGATTTTCCTTTTTGTACTCATCGGCTGGCCCATAATAAATGACTGTCACAAATTCCATGATCTGAACTTAAAAGGATGCCTAAACTATAGAAATCCCTTTAAAAAGACTGATGATCTTTTGGTAATGCTGGTGGATAAATGACAGTTAAAATTTGGTTTTTTTTCCCCCTATGCTGCAGCCCCAGGGCTGGGGGATCTCTCTCTCCCTGTTGAGGCCCTGGGGCTGAAGAAGCGCTGAATGAACTGCATTTCTATGTTCTATCTCAATGGGAACTGTGTGTGTGTGTGTGTGTGTGTGTGTGTGACACCCCTCCACACATACACACAGGATAAAAGCATCTGTAGGTACTGTCTGAAGATGTGTGTTACCTAAGTGAACACTAAATTAGGTGACATTAAATATTAACAAAACAGAATGTACTGGCATTATTTTGATTACCATAGTGCTGAAGAGAGCAGCATATTCCAAAGCCTTCCCAATATTCAGTGAGTTGCTGCATTAGAAAGCCAGATGATTTTCAACCATGGTGTGAGGACAGGCTTTAAGAACATCAACAGATTGTGGATCTTTCTCTTTCATACTAATCTAAAGACACATGTGCATGCCTTTGTTATCCATATTGTGCTACCTATAACTCTTATCTGATGATAGCAGCTTTTTTATTGTTTGAGATAGGGAGAGAGTGAAATGTTATCTCCTGTTGATTTGTCCTCTCTGCTCACCACCTTTAGGCATATTGGCTGAGTTTAAACGTTTTTGTGATTTTTACCTTTAAAGACCTAACTGAACTTGGTCTCTAGTATATGTCTGAGCTTTATAACCCCTACAATATCTGCCATCTGAGTGGATAAAGAGACTTTTGTACCATGAACTTTGTCTATATTGATTTTAATTGTTTTAATGCTGCATTGTATGTGTGATGCCTAGAACACAGATGGCAGATAGTTACCATATATATATATATATATATATATATATATAAAACTACAATTATGCTGCTCACATCACACAACAGACAAAACTGATACAAAGAAGGAATGCATTGATCTGCACAAAATTTTCAGGATACATTTTCAGTGCTTTTTGACATATTCAGTCTTAAATCACACCGTTCCAGCTTCTTGAGTTTCTTGCAATGCTTTTAATGACCCACATTATTATTTATTATTACATCTTTCTCATGCCAATGTTGGTGCATGTGGCAGAAGCTAGTCTCTTCCATCACCCTGCTTCCATCTGCTCTACGGTGTTGAGATCTAATGTTCTGCCCTCCCTCCTAAGGGTTCTTTTAAAGGATTTTCGTCAATACGCTTGTTTCCTCACACCAGTTGGTTTCCACTTGATAGCTTCATGTGGGCATCTGCGTGTTGGCATGTGGAATACATGGCTCAAATATGTTCAATACTTTCTTCTAATTGTAATAGAGATGAGTTGCTGGTTGGTAATTTCTCAGATCTCTTCGTTGGTGATAAAGTCTCTCTATCCAATGCTCAGAATCTTTTGTAGGCAGTTATTTTCAAAGGCACCTAGTTTTCTAATATTTTAATAGAGCTATAGCTCCTGCAGTCACATGTTAGCACTGCGATTATGTTTGAGTTGAAAATTCTCAGTTTTGTTTTGGTGCAGTATATCTTTCATCTGTTGTTCTGTTCTACCTCAGTTGCAAGCATTTTTCCATCAATTTTTCCAAATTGCTCTATTTTCTGTTTTGAAATTTTTCTACACAGGATTAAGTCACTTTGTTAACAACTCTGTGATTTCCTATCATAGTAGCTTCAGCTTCAACTGCTAAGTCTTCAACGTGTCTCCATTTAATTTTCCTTGTATTGCTTTTCACTGCTTTGTCTTCTTTCTTGTACTCCTCTTTTCTCAAGGCTAAACATGCCCAGTTTTTACTTCTTTCATCATAGACCAGGTTTTCTAAAATTTTTGCCATTTTCTGTTGCTTTCTTCTTGACTTTCTCCAATTTGTCCAATCTCCAGTCTTTCCACCCAGAATTGGACATAGTACTCCAACTAAAGCCTCACCAGTGCCAAGTAGAGTGGGACAATTTCCCCCTTGTGATACATACAACACCCCTGTTAATACACACCAGAATTATATTAGCCTTTTCTGAAACTGCATCACGTTGTTGAGTCATTCAATTTGTGATCCATTATAACTAAGGCTAAGTTTTAGTCACCTTTAGTAAAAGTCATGGATGGGTCACGGACTCTAAACAAAAATTCACAGCCCGTGACCTATCCATGACTTTTACTAAAAATACCTGTGAGTAAAACTTGGGTGGGGGGCCGTGGGTGCTTTGGGGGGGAGGGGGAGTCGGGGGCACGATGGCTGCTCGGGGAGGTGGCCTGGGACCGCTGCTGGTGCTGGTGGGGGAGGGTTGGTGGGGCTGGCAGTGGCTCCCTACCTGGCTCCACATCCCTGCAGCTCCTAGGCAGTGGAGGAGCACAAGCGCTGGCTGCCACAGCTCCCATTGGCTGGGAACCACAGCCAATGGGAGCTGCGGGGGTGGGGCCTGCGGGCATGGGCAACGCATGGAACAGAGCTCCCCCCCCCGGCCCCCTCCACTGTCTAGGAGCTGCAGGGCCATGCCAGTGGAAGCCCCCCACCCCAAGCTAAGCACCCCTCACACCCTCCAACCCCCTGCCCCTAGCCCTGAGCCCCCTACCACACACCCAAACTGCTGCTGCTGGCCCAGGGGCTGCCAGGCTCGGGCAGCCCCTGAGCCAGCATCAGCCGCTGCAGAAGTCACGGAGGTCAAGGAAAGCGATGGAATCTGTGACTTCTGTGACCTCCGTGACAGACTTGCAGCCTTAATTATAACTCCCAGATTCTTTTCAGCAGTATTAGCACCTAGCCAGTTATTCCCCACTTTGTAGTTGTGCATTTGATTTTTTCTTCCTAAGTGAAGTACTTTGCACTTATCTTTATTTAATTTCAACTTGTTGATAACAGACCTATTCTCTAATTTGTCAAGGTCAATTTGAATTGTAATCCTTCCAAAGTGTTTGCAACCTCTCCAAGCTTGGTTTCATTTGCAAATTTTATAAGAATATTCTCCACTCTGCCATATATAATACATGCATTGGTTGATAGGTTCCCAGTTGATAAGAATTTTTTCCACGGAATCTGCCATAATGAGCGCTACTCTGTCTAAATGTACATTGTCACTACGACCTGAATAGATGAGATGTTTCTTCTCTTGCTTCTCATATCTGCACCTGTCACTCTGCTCTCATTGATGCCCAAGATTTCAAGTCCATAGTTGTCCATCTTCCTCATGAATTGTGAGGTCTGTGATGTATGAAACATTGTTTTCACATTCCAGTAACCAACTCTGAAGTGTTTTCTTGCTGCTAGTATCAAACTTTTTTGGGTCCTGGCTTACAGAGACTGGGTTTCACCAGGAAATTTCATGCAGCAGTATTCTCTATTGAGCAGCCATTTGTACTGGAACAGTACCCTGCCTCCGTTTCTATAACCGATGAGTGGTTTTTTTTTTTTACGAGGCTAGGTGGTTAGCCTTGAATTCATCCCTCCCCATTCAGGCTTGGGACTGGATGCCACATCAAAGTAGCACTACAGTCCTAAATCCCAATTGAATGCATTATCTGTGGATATACTGAGTACAGTGAAAGGGATAAGTGTATGAGGGTGAATTTTGCAGATGTTACTATGCGCGTTCAGTGGTGTCAGCTTGCAAGTCCAGTGAACTTTGCAAATGGTAGAAATGCAAACTGCTTATATAGTTGTAGAAAAATCTTGTAAGATTTTACACACTCCTGAAGATTGCATTACATGGATCCAAATGTCCTTCAGCAGGTGGCACTCCATAAATTTTTCACATCAAGCATGCCAACAGGAGTGCCTCTTATGGTAGTGGGTTTTTCTGATGTGGATATCTGTCAAAGGAGAAGTTGAAGAATCTAAACTCTTAAAAATGCAATTTCAAATATCTCAGGGGTGAGGCAAGAGTAAGTGGAGTCTCCATCTCAACAGCTAGGGAGAAGTGTGTGCATTAAAGTTTGACTTTTCAACTTGAAACTATCCCCATGTTGGCAGAGGAAAAGAGGAAAATTGAAGTTAAAAAGAAAACAGACTAAAAACATGAGTTGGTAACTTTTTAAATTCATGATTTTGGGGGCCAATCTCATGATTTTTGCTCTCTTGAGGTTGGCAATCCCTCACCACAGTTATTGAAGGTCTGTTCACCACGACAATATGAATCACCAAACAGCCATCATAAAAGGTGCACTTCTGCAGTTGTTGTATGTGTAGAATTTAGCTCTGGATGAGCATCTTTAGAGATACTATTAAAAGGTATATTTAATCCATTCAGTCAGTTGTCTCTAGACTCAATGCTTCTGGTTTAGCAGTGCAAGTGGTGGGTTTTAAAGCAAATGTGTTTGATGTTTATGTCTGAGCTCATATTTTATGCTGTTATGTACAGTGGGCACACTTAATACGTGTGCAGAGTAAGAAAAGAGTAGTACAGTAACTTTGATAGATACTCAGAGCCTGATTCTGCACAGGCTTATATCATGTGCAACCCCATTGCCATGGCAGAATTCAGCCCAGTGAGAGTTGTGTGGGCATAACTGTGGGCTGAATTTGACCCTGATGGTCTGTTTCCACTCTCAGTTACCTGTGTAATCTCATGAAGTCACATATTTGCAATATGGCAAATACAGTGGTAATATTACTAGAGGTAAGGTTATCTAGGGCAAAACTGTAAAGTCTTTAAGGGTGACCACTGTATGTAGCAAACAAAACTATAGCCAAACAGCCTAGCATTTTTTCTTTAATTACAATTTCATGCAATTTTTATATCAACCCACACAATCTTTACTGAATACAAATTATGGCTGGGGGGGGGGGGGGGAATGACTCATACAACTAATAACGTAATACCACAATGCAGGATTCTATAGGGGTTTTCAATGTGATAATTAAGATGCTGCGAATCTGGGCAAATGTTCACATCCAGACAAATGTTCTCATCCAAGTAGAGTAGGCCTTATGAAAAAACAATGCAATATTGTTTGCAATGTATGGTATGCAGTACAGTTCAGTAAGAAAATTAAAGAAATGGGAGAAAGTGCAGCAGAACTGCTCAGTGCATGGGTTTCAGACGCAGGAGGGAAGAGTGGAGGTATTGAATTAATAATATTTTTTCCTGATAGTTTTCAATTTTTGTGATCTAACTGAAAAAAGAAGCAACGTTGACTCTTCCCCACCCCCCGCCCCCCGCTCCCAAATTCTATTGCAGTATAAACTGACCCAGCTTTATTGACTTCAGTGGAGCTGCAGCTATTTACACCAGCAGAGTATTTGGCTTTTATTTCTGTTGTCAAATTACATTTAGCACTTTTCCCCTCTGTATTATACTCTTGACACCCACAAGGTAACTTCTCCAGTGTTACAGTGCGCTCTAGTGATCACATGAGTGACTCGAAATTGATGTAACTATACTTCATTTTTTAAACATTTGCCTTGACCTTTAAAGTGACATATGCATACGTCCAGTGCTTAATTTCTAATGAAAGAGGTGCTGGGGTGCAAGCAATTTTTTTACTTTCATAACGGATGCGGCAAGCCCAGAGGTGCTGGGGCTATGAACTGCCAAGCCTAGAAGTGCTGGGGCTCAGCCCTGGCAAAAATTAAGCACTGCATACATCCATATATACATATAAGGGGTAGACTGAGAAATATTTTTTTTGTCAAGACTTTTTTGTATGCAAAATACTTTTTCAACCAAAATGAATTCTTTTTGTAGAAAATTTTCTTTTTGGTTGAAACAAATGGAAATAGGAAAAAATAGTTGGGTTTTTTTTGGGCAGGGGGTTCAATAGAACAGTGTCTGGTTTGATTTTTGGTTTGCAAAACTGAACTTCATCAAAATTAATTTTTGCGTGTGAAAAAGGCTTTTAAAAAAAGTATTTTTTATTTTTGTGGTTTTTATGAAAAAGTGTCAAAAATTTAGATCCTCCCCAGCATTTCCTTTAAAATTATGATGACACTTTTTTACCAATTTGAATTAATTCTTAGGCAGCTGTACTTAGCCATTGTCCTTAGCCATTGCTTATGATGGTGCTAGCAATGTCTCATTGTTTGTTGTATCCACCTGTTGTCTGTTCTCCTGTATTTAGATTATGGGCTCCTTGGGGCAGGGAGTGTCTCTTTGTTGTGTGGTTTGTACAGCACCTAGCACAATGGGGAGACCTGATCTGTGACTGGGGCCAGTAGGCACTACTGTAATACAAATAATAAGAATAAGAACAAGAATACATATGTGTGAGTATGTATAAAATGTATTTGAGATACAAATATAAAAGCCTTCTGCTGCTTCAGTTAAAGTTGGTGGCAAAGCCCATTGACTCCAAAGAGAACAAGATCAGGTCCTTAAATTTGTGAAAACTGCTTTTAATCATGAGAAAATTACGTTTTCATTTTCCCCTGCCCCACATGAAAACAATTGAATGGCAAAGACCAGGAGTGAAATCCTGGCCATATTGAATTGGAGTTTTGCCATTGACTATGATAGAGCCAGGATTTCCCCTCTCTTCTGTAATAGATGTGATGTTTTGTATATTTTGTGGGGTAGTAGGCAGAGTGCAAGTGACACAGTCAAAGGTGTGTGGTAAATACAATTTATCACATGGATATCACGATCATTTATGTGCTGTCTCTCTGTGATGTCTTGCATTCTTCCAAATTGTGTGATAGATTATAAAGCTACCTGGGTGTCATATGTTGTCTATAAAAGATCCAGCAAGTGTTTGATTTTATTTTGAAATGGGTAGCATTAGGGTAGGATTGATGGACAATCCTGTTCAAAACTGTCTGATCTGGTAGTTTGTCCTCTATTTAGGTAAGCATCAATCTTAATGTACTAGATAGATAATTAAAAGAAAATCCTTATATAGGATATCTTCTGGCGACCTATAATCTTGTCCCTTTTAATAAAAGACTTTGACAGAGTTATCCAGTAGTTAGCACCATTGCAGAGAGGAACAGATCCTTAATACTCCTGAACTTTCTGTAACCCTGACAAAAAGTAACTATTTTACCATGAAGTGGCGGACAATAAGAAATATCCAAAAATAAGCACTGAGTGAAAAGATGGTGTGAACTCTAAAAATCAGAAGAAAACACACTTCCTTCATCTAATGTTTCTTCATTGATCACACAAAAGAATCAATTTACTATTAGAAAATGAATTTTCAAAGGCTACTCCAATGTAACTGGCAATGAGAAAGATTCCTAAAGTAACAGACACTCCATTATTTTAAAAAGAACAGGAGTACTTGTGGCACCTTAGAGACTAACAAATTTATTAGAGCATAAGCTTTCGTGGGCTACAACCCACTTCTTCGGATGCATAATAAATTTGTTAGTCTCTAAGGTGCCACAAGTACTCCTGTTCTTTTTGCGGATACAGACTAACACGGCTGCTACTCTGAAACCGTCCATTATTTTAGACTTTCTATTATAATGCATAGGGCAAAAACAATTAAAGGAGCAATTAAGAAAGTTTTATTCAGGTATTCATCTTCATGCACACACATGTGCACGAACACCTACCCCCACACACAGTAAAAACACCTACCTCAAATAAGTACCACAAGAAACTCATATTTTTAGATACATGCATAATTAAAACAATTCTTTTGGCAATAATTTATTTAAATTAATTTTTAATCAGGAAAGTAAATAAATAAATTTCTTAAAATGTCAGAACTTCACAACAAGGTTTAAAATGAGCCACCTAATTAAAAAAAAATCTAATAAAACACACAGGAAGATATAAAGGTCAAGAAGGAAATAATGTATGAAAATTTCAAAGCAAGAAATGAGGGAAAAGAAAAATCTAACAAACGTATAAAGATGTACCTACAAAAGCAAGGTAAAACAACAACTTTGTTTTTTCATGAGGCTTTCTCTTCGCCAAAACAGTCCCATATTAAAACAGTTTTATATTATTTTTAATGATAAGCAATCCACTCCTCAGAAATGAGACAAAGTGGCAGCAGGAGTTTCATTCGGTGGGACAAAGTTCAGCATTTTTGTAAGTTCGAAAAAGTTGTCCTTTATGTTTTATTAGGCATTAATTGTCTTCTAATGATTGCAGTATTGGCTATATTAATTGTTTCATGATTTTTCCAGCAATGCTTCCCGTTTAGAGATAATTTTATATTATATCTTAATATTTAGTTATATGAATTATTAAGAACATTTTACTGTAATGAATCTTAGGCTTTTTTCCTGGTTTTTCTCTTTCAGAGTAATCATTCCAATATGTACCATCAGCCGCTTTGCAGAGGTGATACCACTTCCATCACTAAATTATAGGCATGGAAGTTTTGTTTTTCTGGGGAAGATACCCACCAGATCCAGAATGAGATTTAGGTTTGGACAAGTTTTTCTTTACTAGTGTAATTATTATTTAGGAGTGAATCATTTTGATACTTCAATGATTATGCATGAAAATGAATTAAAATGAATAAAAAAAAATATACGACCTGATCCTGCAACCTTTACTCAGGAGAGTAGTCTTATTGAAGCTAATAGGCAAAATTCATCCCTAGAGTAATTCCACTGACTGCAGTGCAACTACACCAGGAATGAATCTGGCTCTATGGGAGACAAGTGGCCTTAAATGGTTTGGGACTCGATTGTCTGAGAGACTGACAGCCTCTTCCCCGTGTGATACTTCCTCAAGTTGGGTGAAATTCACTTACATGCAGAGGGCCTGCTACTTCTAATAGCAGTGTGCCTACTTCACTCTGGTGCCTCTGTCTCTTGGAGCTAATGAGAGCTGAGTGTGCACAGCACCTTGTACAATTAGGCCCCAAAAATATATCTGGGATCAGTTGCAAAAGATTACATACCATTAACTTTCTGCATAAGAATGCCTGTTTTTCCATCTTGAGAACAACTGAGAAAACACTTGACCTTTTGCTTCATGGAAATAGCAAATTGGTCTGTAACCATAAATGGTGACCTCCAGTCTTTGAACTGGTACACCAGCTAATCGCTTTTTCATAGTATGCTACAGTTACGGATCCTTTGTATAACTGTCTGTGTTGGGTCCTGCCACCACTGATCTGGCACATGTTGCGGAAAAGGTAATGCAAGAGAGAAACTTTGAGGGAAAACCTATGCTCTGAGTGACTGACCTAGCAAAAAACACATCCAGCCACTAGGTTGCGAAGTCTCTGCATTGTGGAAGACAATTTTTTTATTTTATTTTACAGCCTGTGACAGCAGAAGTTTCTCTTTGCCAGTTTTGGGACATGATGGCATAAAAAGCTTTCTTTCACATAACAGTCCTCTAAAGTTAAACGTATATAAGCTGACATGTACTCAGAATGCCTTTTGCTGTGTGTTATAACAACACTTAGATTGTGGCTTAACCAACAGCAAAAGTTCACTGAAGTTTGCCCAATGACATTCTGAGCTCCATCAAAGAGTATTTATGACCAAAGGACCATGACATACTCTCTAGATTTGGAGTGAATGCCATTAAGATAACATGTTTCCCCCTTAAGAAGCAGTTGACCATGTGTGTCATCCTTTCCACTTCTTCATCACAAAGTTTTCGGCTTGATGATGCTGGCAGTATTGATGGGCATTGATACAAATCAAAAACTAAGTAACTTGGAGTTGGAAGGTGTGAAATCTTATTGCAACACCCCACTTCAATAGCCCTCTCCACCGTTCTAAAAATATATCTCACTTTTTGAGCACATTCAAATAGTTAAAAAAGAATTAAAGTGGAGAAAGGCAGGGTAAATGCTCATGAGACCATTCAAATTCTGATTGGAAGGAACATTCCTTGTGTGCACACTTGATATTATAGTGGTAAAAGGCAGACCAGAAATGTAATTTCATATTTTCTGACCAGTGGGGCTCAAGAAAGGAATGTGGATTATGAATTTGGCAGCTGAATGAAAAAGCATGCATGTCACATTTCTCTTCCACTTTGCCCAAAGATATAACTAAAGGGAAATAGTGTTCTCACAAAATGGTTTAATGAACAAAAGATTTTGAATTCCGGTCTGATAACCATTTGCAGATGGATGTACAAAGGCAATACTTCAAAATGTAAAAAATAATCAATGTGAATAAAAATTGGGCTTGGAGTATTTTACTGCAATGTTATTACTTCCTCGGCATGGTGTGTTTCCAATTTTGAAAAGTAAAAACCCAACTGTGAGCAGAAAAATATATCCCCCCCAGTAGTGGCTCCATTTGTTTAGAAGATCTAATGGTTTTATTTTCAGGCTTAATGCCTGTGAGGTTCCACAGGCCATAATTTCTAAATCCATCAGGAATACCACTGTAACACTGTTGCCCTCAAAAGTATCTATAATGGATTGCTTTCTTTTGATTTGTAGAGTGACATGGTAAACTGGGTTAACTTTCACCTCCCTCCCCCCAAATATATATATCTCAGACCCCATTAAAAAAATTAAAAGGGGAAGTCATAACTATTAGATTAGATCATGTTTTTGAATTCTGGACTCTAAGATCTCCACACCCAGGCTGTTAAAACTAGAAAGATTGATACTTAATGATGTTTCTTGCCCTTTGTTCACCCTGTCTAAGCCATAAAGGAGATCTGATATGTTCTTACAAAAAAAAAAAAAAAAGTACTTGGAGAAAAGGAGAAGACAAATGAGAGGAAGAATGTGGAAAATTGTGCAGCCTCTTGTATAGCCTATCTTGAGAGTTTGGGAATGAAATTAGGATTTTGGAAGCTAAATAAATGAAAGATTGCTTGTAACAGATGATTTGTAATTGAAAAATTTTTTATTTGTCTTTTGAATGAAGTGAGATTTAAAGGGTAAGAAGCTGATCTGACAGCCTTTATTTTTGATTGCATAAATGTTGCTTTGGTCAAAACACCTTTCCTTTTAGTCATCAATGTATGTGGAACCCATAGGGTCAATAAAGTGAGAATATAAGACTCTTCATTTCACCCCATAAGGAGTCCTTAATTCACAGAAGTAAGCCCCCTACAGTCATTGAATCCTTGAGTGTATAAACAGGGGAATATTGAGGAGGTGTAGGGAGGTTATGTTACCTCTGAATTTGGCACTGGTGTGACCACTACTGGAATACTGTGCCCAGTTTTGGCATTCACACTTCAAGAATGATGCTGAAAAACTGGAGAGAGCTTCAGAGAAGAGCTACAAGAATGATTAAAAGATTGGAAAACATGTCTTATAATGAAAGACTCAAGGAGCTCAATCTATGTAGCTTATTAAAGAGAAGGTTAATGGGTAAATTCGATCAGTCTATAAGTTTTTACATGGGGAACAAAAATTTGATAACAGGGTTCTTTGATCTAGCAGATAAATCTATAACAAGATCCAGTGGCAGGCAGTTGAAGCTAGACAAAATCAATTCTGGGCACCACAATTTAGGAAAGATGTGGACAAATTGGAAAGAATCCAGAGGAGAACAACAAAAATGATTAAAGGTTTAGAAAACCTGACCTTATGAGAAAAGATTAAAAAAACTTGGCATGCTTAGTCTTGAGAAAAGAAGACCGAGTAGGGATCTAATAACAGGCTTCAAGTATGTTAAAGGCTGTTATAAAGAGGATGCTCAATTGTTTCCCATGTCCGCTGAAAGTAGGACAAGAAGTAATGGGCTTAATCTGCAGCAAGGGAGATTTAGGTTAGATATTAGGAAAAACTTTCTAACTGAAAGGATAGGCAAGGCCTGGACTAGACTTTCAAGGGAAGTTGTAAAGTCCCCATCATTGGAAGCTTTTAAGAACAAGTTGGACAAACACCTGTCAGAGGTGGTCTAGGTTTCCTCGGTCCTGCCACAGTACAGGAGACTGGATTTGATGACTTCTCGAGTGCCCTTCCAGCCCTACATTTCTATGCTTCTATGAAATTCAGACTAGAAATAAGACCCATTTTTAACAGTGAGGGTAATTAACCACTAGAACAATTTAGCTAGGGTTGTGGTGGATTCTCTATCACTGGCAATTTTTAAATCAAGAATGGATTTTTTCCTAAAAGATATGCTCTAGCCCAACCACAGCTAGTGGACTTGAAACAGGAATTAATTCATGGTAGTCTTATGGCTTTTGCTATGCAAGAGGTTAGACTAAATGATCATAATGGTCCCTTCTGGCCTTAAAATTTGTGAATTGAATCTGTTTCTCTTTTCTGCTACATTGACTTTTATATTGGTGTATCTCCATTGAATTCAGTGAAAGGGACCAGAAAGAGAGGCAGAATAAATGACTATATTAAAATGACCTTTTCAGTTCGATAGGGTGGAAGAGAAGTTTTAAGGAAAACTTCTAAAAAAAATCTACTAATGGAAAGAATTTAAATATACCTTTCTTTTTAAAGACTGAGCATACTCTCTCCCTATAGTAAGATAAGTTTATTGTTTATATATACCAGTAGATGTTTTTCTCCCTTCATTATGTGAGACAGCACTACCTCAAATCTAATAGCAGCAGCATCTGTTAGAACAATCAAAGTTTTATCACACTTAGGAATACATGATAAATTTGGATTTTCAAAGTATAATTTCCAGGATCTTAAATGCTAAAATCACATGCTATGTTGATCAGTTTATTCAGCCTTTTCTTCCTCTTTTGCAGATCAGAAAGTGGTTCTGGCAATGTATGTTTTGAATTACCCTTACATGGGTCAGGATTTTTATTGAACCCAGATTCCTCTATCTTTCCATGTATATCTCAGGCAATTAATGCAGTATTCCTATGTGGTATTCTAAATCCTCTAAATGTCATGAAGATATGAGCTTGCTATGGGTGATCTATCAGGCAATAGACTGTAGCAGGGTCACTATGTAGTATTTGTGGCCACAATATGGGGAGTAAGGTATAAACTAAATAATCTAGTAAATGGTGTAAATGATTGATTGATTGTCTATATACCACTTTGTATAAATCAAGGATAAACATGTATTTGATTTACCTTAGTCCCATAGTAATTCACTTCCTTAGGATGGTAGGAATGAAAAACAGAGAATATCTTTTCCCTAACAGAAAAAAACAGTGATTAAATATTGTCTAAAAATATTATGTGTATTGAAAAATGATATTTCAAAACAATGTTCAAAATCCCTGTCATCATTGCATAATCTCTCCAGATGTCAATGGTGTATAAAATCCATTTAATGATAATACAAAATGATGATAAAGAGTAGGTCTGAGGGGAAAGAACTTGCATATAGGAAAGTAAAGAAGCTCATGGTCATTTTAAGGTGAAATCTATTTTTTTTTTAAATGTTTTGGTTAATTTAACAGTGTCTAGCAGTTGGCCAAGCAGTAGCATACCAAAATGGCAGCTTCCTTTTATGATTATTAGTTTTTAATTTATTTGACAGGTTTTTAATTGTTTGTTCTCTTCTTTGCAATTTGATACAGTAGTGACATTATACTAGTATTTGTCCTTGAAATGGAATGCTGAACTTGATACCATCCCTTTCTTTTTTTTAATCAAATTTACTTCACTTGGGCCTGAACCTAAATCCTTTTGCATCAAAATCCCCACTAATGTAGAACATGCAAAATCCCATAAATGCTGGACTGGGCTACAGATTTTAAGGATACCATTTTTTTTCAGTTGTGCCAAATTCCAGTTTAGAATCCTGCCCTAGTCTACACAGCACACCCTAAATTACTCTAGAAGGTTTTTGGTGGGATTGTCTTAAAGTGAGAACTCAATATAATTTGTCATGACAAGGAGAATTTAAAGAGAAATTAATCCAAAATGCTAGGAAAAGAGAGAGAGGGGAGCTATTTATCCCAATGCCTGGGTTACTCCTTCCCAAATGCTCTCCACATTAGTGTGGTATTGTGTAGTCTTTCTAGACTCAAGGGGCTGTCAAGTTTGCATTTTAAATCCCTATGCAATATAACCATAGAAATTCAGTCTAAGCTGAACCCTAACATGTTAACGTCATCCTTTCAATACCTTTTATTAATAAACTCCTCCCTGCATATTTTTTTTAATTAAAATTTTTTCTACTAGTATCTCAGTGAGTCTGAGCTAAGAAACTCTTTGGATCCATGTTTTAAGAATCCAGATCTAATCCCCATTAAATTAATCTCTGCTAGTTTCAGATTTATTTTTGTGCTCCTATAATTCAATCTTTTTTTTTTTTTAAGAGTTTTTTTTTCAGTCTCTCTAATGCAGACAAAGCCCTTTTAATACATTTTTAGAATGTAAACCAGCTGGGGTATTAATGTTTTGAATGTCAGCTACCGCAGCAGTGGCTTTATGCTACAGGTTGTTACAATATGTTTATGAGGTATTATGTGTGTAAAAGATCCAAAGGAGGCACTATGGCATGCTGGATCACAAATCCACCTTCTAAAAAATGATTTCACATAGATTTATATGATTGGCCCCAAATTAATAACATGTAGTATATGCACTACTCTAAAAGGGCAGATGGACCTGGAATGCCTTATGTCTTTGTTAAATATTGTGTTTATAAAAGTGGTGCAAATATATGTTTATAAAACAGGCCCTATTTCTCTTTCTTTCTTGAGATCTTCTAATCTCATGGGCAGGGAAGCAAGGAGGGGATTCCTGAGGTCTGGGATTTAAGAATCATGTGGCATACTGCATAAATTGAAGGGAAGTCCTAAGGTGCTGTTAAATTTTGAAATACTGTTCAGAAGTGTTATGTTTTCCCATATACAAAGACAAACCCTGTATATCTTGGTAGATTTCAGATTGAAGAAAACAACAAAGAAAGAACAGAGAAGTAAGGAGTCTCCATGCAACAGTGTGTGTGACAGAGATCACAGCGATTCACTGTATAATATTCCACATCTGAACACCAATTCAAACTGAAGTTGACTCTTCAGGGAGTCTCCTTTACATTTAAAAGTAGCAGTACATAGAAAGCATAATGACAATGTCTCCCTTCAATTCCACAGCTACACATATCACAAGTAGAGTTGTATGGAGGATGGAAATTCCATTTCACAAAGGATTTTGAGATTTAAATATTTGTCTTTGTTCTGATTCAGGGGGAAACCTATACATTTTGAAAGGTGCAGTGAGAGAAAAATCAGAAAAAATCGAAATATTTCATTTTGACAAATGACTCGTTTCAGTTCAGACTCTTATAAAATCTTATATTGCCAATAATACATAATAAAAATATTCTAAACAGTCATTTCAAAACAAAACTTGAAATGTTTCATTTGGGAAATGTTGAAATGCAACATTTTGACCTTGTCAGAGCTTTTTTCCTGTTTTCTTCTCCTAAACAAAAATTTAGCACAATGGGCACAATTTCACACCATGTTGAAACTTCAACTAATTGCATTCTCTGAAGGGAAATGGTTCAAAGTATTTTCTGACCAGGTCTAATCACAAGCAGTGCCTAGTGGAATGATTATTAGATTCTACTTACACCTAAGTGCTTTGTTAGTGAAGGAAGGACAGGTTACCTAGTTGCCAACTGAAGACTTCACCAGCAAGTGGGCAGGGAGAAGACACTTCTGACAATCAACCCCTTGAAGGTCATCTTCTAAATGTAACCTGATCCACCTCTGACATTCAGTATCACAAATGAAGGCCATGAGGAGGACTCTTGGATGGAGACCAGTCACTTACCCTGAACCAAATTCTGTTCTCAGTTGTCATAGATCCCAAGATAATGTAAAGATATTGACTGAGAGCAATGAGACAATTGCCATGACAGTTTCATGTTTCTGCTGTTCTACAGAAAAGATGTCTAAAGCAATGTTATTTTATGCTTGTACCTCAGATACCATATTCTAATGATGCTTTATAACGAGCAAGACAGCTGGAAAGTGTGGTGGTGGGGGGGGGGTGAACTCTGAGCCATAAAGGTGCCCTGATCCATTTTCAATGATGTTCCATGGGAAAACACTGCTGAAGGAAGGACACTTAAGAGTAGTAGTTCCAGAATGTAAACCACTCCTTTACTAGCAAACTATAAAATGAAAACAGAAATATGAATCAGTTTGTTCTGTTGGGTTAATCTACAAGCTGAGATCACATGTAGTAACTTTCTAATTACATTTTTATGGCTATATGCTGTATTTCAGTTTATCTTGAAATTCAATTATCCCCCCACAAAATGTTCTCTCCCACACTGTTACAAGCAGTGTGCTTCCTATGAGAACTCAATTACCTGCAGAAGCAGATGTGCTAAATGGCAATGCAAGGATGATTTGTCCAAGTAGATTTGAAAGCTGACACCTGATACTCGCTGCAGCACTGTCGAGATGAGTATTGTCAACAAGCTGTTAAAAATGACTTCTAATAACCAGATAAAATAGATGAAACTTCAAGTAAATCTACATGTTCTTACTGATTGCTTAATTTAATTGGCACAGTTTTATTGAATTTTTAATAGAACAAAATGAGATTTTAATGTAATCTCATTGAGGTTGGATCTAATTAGATATATTAATTTATTATGACTCTTTCCACATTACTCATTAATTTGTTTTGTATGAAGTTATTTTAAGTGAAATTCTAAAACCTACCAGCTGTTTGTAAACTCTTTTCTTATTTGCCCTAGTGGATTCTTATTTGTGATATCAATTAAGGCAGTGGAAAAGACCAGCTGACTTATTTTAATTATCTTACTGTGATCCCAGTGCCCCATGTCAGCAACAGATGTGGGTACAAAATTATGAGTCTATACCTGGGGACTTGCCCAGACATGTCCAGACAGGCATGTTTCCCCTGTGATCACCGTCTTCACGATGAGCCTACTGAACTGGGGGCACTGCTTCCATGGAGGCATTGAATCTGTGTGCACTGCAGGAGTCCAGAAGTTAAGAGACTGAGCACTTGAGTGCAGTGAAGTGGATTATACAAACAGGTTAGAGGGCCCTCTGCCTCTGAGCCAGAGCAGAACTCTAGGGGCTAACTATCTCCATAGATTTAGGTTCTTTCTGCTCTGCCCCAGTGATTCAGTTAGAGAGCCTAAAGGCTAGGGGGTGCAAATCACTAGCCTGCAGAGAGAAAGGGAGGGGCTTGTGGAGCAGGGCCGCCCAGAGGATTCAGGGGGCCTAGGGCAAAGCAATTTCGGGGGCCCCATCCATAAAAAAAAAAGTTGCAATACTATAGTAACATGTATTTGGAAATGTAAAAAATAACCAGTGAAATACATTCAAAAATTAATTTTTAATAATTTGAAAATACATGAAATACATTATTTAAAAATATTAAATGCTTTAATGGTATGTATACATTTGCAATTACATAATGGGCTGTCGCTGGGTGATGGTGATGGTTGATGCCAATGGGCTGTCGCTGCCTGGGGGTGGCACTACAGTTGCCCAGGGCTGGATGGGGAGCTGGGCTCTGGGTCAGGGGGTGCCCAGCTCAGAGGGGCTGGGCTCGGAGCTGGGGGTCAGGGCTGTGGGGGGAATGGGGTCAGGGGGTGTCTGGCTCAGAGGGCCTGGGCTTGGAGCTAGGGGTCAGGGCTGTGGGGGGATGGGGTCGGGGGTGTCCGGTTCAGAGGGGCTGGGCTCAGAGCTGGGGGTCAGGGTGGCGGGGGATGGGGTTGGGGGGGTGTCCGGTTCAGAGGGGTTGGGCTCAGAGCTGGGGTTCAGGGATGGGGAAGGATGGGGTCGGGGGTGTGTCCGGTTCAGAGGGGTTGGGCTCAGGGCTGGGGAGGGCTGGGGTCGGGGGGTGGCCAGCTCAGAGGGGCTGGGCTCGGAGCTGGGGTTCAGGGCTGTGGGGGGATGGGGTCGGGGGGTGCCCGGCTCAGAGGGGCTGGGCTCGGAGCTGGGGGTCAGGGCTGTGGGGGGATGGGGTCGGGGGGTGCCCGGCTCAGAGGGGCTTGGCTCGGAGCTGGGGGTCAGGGCTGTGGGGGGATGGGGTCGGGGGGTGGCTGGCTCAGAGGGGCTGGGCTCGGAGCTGGGGGTCAGGGCTGGGGGCGTGCCCGACTCAGAGGGGCTTACCATACCGCTTACTCCCCTCTCCCAGAGCCTCAACGCGCCGTGTCCAGGAACTTCTGCCGCTTAGCCCGCCAGAGCTCGCAGCCCCGCCCCCTTACCATGCAGCTCAGAGCGGGAGGACCTCAGGTCCCGCCCGAGCCACACCGCTGCAGCGCTGTCCAGGGCTGTTCCTCGACGCGGCGCGCTGAGGCGCCGGGAGATGGGGGAAGGCGAAGGCGGAGGCCGGGGAGAGCCTCTGACATTCTCGTGGGGGCCCTTGGGGGTCCAGGGCAAATTGCCCCACTTGCCCCTCCCTCTTGGCGGCCCTGATGTAGAGCCCTGAATGGGGCTCTTATATTTCTAGCAATTGGTAGTTGTGGGTGAGTTTCCCCCAGGGAGCACAGACAAGTCTCCCCTCACGCTAAAAGCAAGCAGTAGCGATTCACCCTGTACCCCTTCGGTAACTCTGAAATGGTCATACTCACTTTAATTAAAGACTTTCTAAAATCACGTAAGGAACTGAAATCATTTTGATATCTCATATTTCTGGATTCACTAAACCCTTAGGCTCCTCAGTGTTTGATATATCAACAGTATTAATATTTTAGGCTGTTGCAACAAGAGTCGTGATGAAATAGGGATAAACACAAGGGCTTTGATCTTTTTTCTGTCTATGCCACTTTTAATTTAAAATTATGGATAACTACAGGCAGTGTTAGTTTAATTTACTTATATTGAGTGTTCTAGAACCCCTATAACACACTGCATTGTTGTTTCCGACAGGCTGCTTAAAGTGAAGTACCTAATGTCACAATTTTGGGCAGCAGACAAAGACCGGCTCCTCAAGGCATAGTTTCACAAGGCAGGGTTTTTGTATAATCAGAGGTGGGGAATTTGCATTAGCCTCTATCTCTCAGTATTTCCCAGGAAATCCACTTCATACTATTGTCCTGAAAATCCATTCTTGTGTGGCACATTGTTCAATAGACTCCTTCAGTCATCCAGGCCTTACATCATATCTCTCCCCCAGAGAGGTTACATATAATCCCTGCCCACAATAATACATAAACCATTCATTTATTACAATGGACCCCAAGATATTTAAACTTAATTCAGTAAGGACTCCCAAGGATATTGCCATATCTGTCATACCTTATCTTGAGTCAATCACATTTCTGCAAGTGGAGATGCTCCCTAATCAGAGGAGATTAGAGCTAGATCTACACTACAAAGTTTTGTGGGCATAGCTACGTCAGTCAGGGTTCTGAAATAACCTCACACCAAGCTGACATAGCTAAACTGGTAAAACCCACAGTGTAGATGCAGCTATGACTGAAAAGAAAAGTCCTTGTGCTGATATAGCTTATGTTGTTTGGGGAGGTGGTTTAACTACACCAGCAAAAAAACTTTTCTTGCTGGTATAAGTTGCGTCTCCACTGGGGGCTCTGTTGGTATAACTATACCAGTATAACTTTATTGGCAAAACCTTTGTAGTGTAGACTAGCACTTTGTTTTCTCTAATAATCTAACTTTGATAATTTACTTCCAAGACATATGCATTGATTACAACTAAGCTTTGTAGGGATGATCCTTCATAAGGGGCAAACTCACCTGGTTTTAATGGGACAATGCTATGATGAGATCAGAAATGTACCCAAAATTCTTCATGGCCTGCTTAAAGGTTTCTACAATGGTCTGTGCATGGACTATTCAGTGGTCTTGCAGTCTAAGCAATGGACTAGAAAGGTTCCCTTGTGTCTGTGTACAACTCTCTGGAGATTGCACTGCCATGGAGGTGGAAAAGGCTGGAAATTCCTGAAGTCATGGAAGTTGTTGCTTCCCCTTGTGAAGGTGAGAATGGCAGTTGTGGTTTACTACTGTATTAATTCACTCTTGAAAACCAATGTAATGGCTGGGAATCCCAAATTGCAATCATAATACAACTCCTAGATTTGACATTTTCACTTCAAGAATTGATGTTGCAAAATGTTACAGCGTGCTCTAATTATCTTTTTGCTTTATTAAGGGTTGGGGCTGGATTTACGGCTCCTGGAAGTGAGTTTCGAATGGCACTGGCTTTGGCCATGAATAGCAATGGTACTTGGCATATGCTGTGAAAGTTTTCCTGCACAGCTTTATCAGCTCTCTTTAAGTGTGACCAACAATGGCCCTGCAGTTTTTATCTCTTAAGCATAAACTGCCAACTGTCTCTGATTGTGTGACACAAAGCATCCCCAATAGGCCATAATGAGACAACTGAAACCATTTTCACTTGTGAACGAATCAGCATTTGAGTCTAGATCTTCAGCGGAGAAAGCCTGGTTTTAGTGCTCCTTGTTACCTAGCTCTGTGTACTCACTCTGCCATGCAGCTCCATCTTAATCCCTTTGAGATAACCAGTTTGCATAGCTCTATGCAGTAGGAGTGCTTACCTTCTAAAATGGCAAAGCTGTTGACCTTTAAAGACTGTAAAAGCAACAAGAAAAAACAACAAACAGTGTCATGTTCAGATAATGATAATATGCTAAAACAATGTATTTCTTTAGCAGTTTAGTATAATAATAGTTTAGACAGGAGCTCAAATATTTCTTATGTACCCCTATCCATAGATTCCCTGCTTTACTTGCCATGCAATAATATCATTTCCAAAAGTATCTCCTTGAAAAAGAACTTTAATTATTTGCTGGTAGAAGCAATTCAATGAAACAGTCAATTTAGTTTGTGTATTATCTTTTCTCCACATTCACCTATGGAATTTCTGGTTGATTAAGTGGTTTATAGTCAAACTATAGCTAAACTATATCTTTGGGACAGACAGAAAGGGCAGGCCATGATTAGGGCACTAGCTTGGGACTAGATTCAATTCCCTGCCTTGCCACAGACTTCCTGTGCAACCTTGGGCAAATCAGTGAGACTCTTTATGCCTTAGTTTTCCATCTGTAAAATAGTGGTAATAGCACTTCACTACCTCACTACCTACGAAGATCAATCCATCCAATAAGATTGTGCCTACTCTAGATAGCTAGGTTAGTATCCAGAGAATGCAGGGTGACAGGTTACACAAGTTAATGGGTCGTTCAAGTGTTAGACACTTATCATGGCTATGTCACCTAAGTCTGTGAATATACTCAGGGAGAACATTTGGTATGAAGATGATTATTAAACTCTGGATAGAGGTTTGCTATTGCAAGAAACAAAAATTCTAGAGTCCAAAACATGTTACTGAAAAACAAATATCAAAGAGGCCAAGCAATCAGCCCTGCAGACTCTCAAATAAATATTCCACGTCTACAGAGTCAAAAAGCAACTGTGCTCCCTTTGTTTTGCTTTATTTTATTTTATTTTATTTTAATTCTGATTCCTTAGCTGCTGTGGCTGACTCTGACAAAAAACAAAATAACCTCATGCTCTTAAATACCTAGTGCTAAGACTCATTCACCATTAGTGTCAGTTCTGAAAAAAAAAAAATAGAGAATTTTGAGGCACTTTTTTGAGACTAAAAGACTTTAATTTTTTAAAAATTTGCAAATTGCCTAACATTTCTGTTTCTCCCTGTAGCCATCCAAACAAATCACTTAACTCCACAAAACTTGAAACATAGGTACATATGAGGGTCCTGGATAAGGAACCATATCCAGAGGTAGGCATGATTGGCAGGTCTGTGCCTAGCTCCCTAACCAGGTAATGATATGCTTCAGTCTGCAGCAAGTGCCAATTAGTTGTGCAAATTCCTCTTGCTCATCACTGCCTGTCTCTATGGAAACCTGCCAGCCTGTCTTGCTGTGGCCTTACTAAGGCTGTGCTCTTGTTGACCCTTCTAGCACTGGTCAGGGCATGATTTGGTGCCGTTTTCCTGTACATCTATAGCCGACTGAGCCATACAGGAAGCTAACATGAAAAAAGGATTGATCAGTGAGTTATTGGCAGGTGCAATTTCTTTAAAAAACAAAACAAAAACAGTGTTGTATCAAGAAATTTAGATGCCCCCTGTGAGTGAACATAATATTCAATTACCAGTTTAATCAAAGTATGCAAATAATGACGTACAGAAATCCACAACTAGTAATTGGCTGCAAATACCTTCAAAGCTAAATAAATAAATTCCCTGTTGCATTTTACTCTTGTCAGTGGATTACTACGGGAAAAAAGTTTAATG
This sequence comes from Terrapene triunguis, assembly GCF_002925995.2. NCBI lineage: Eukaryota > Metazoa > Chordata > Testudines > Emydidae > Terrapene > Terrapene triunguis. The sequence continues at coordinate 47,808,722 of NW_020664417.1, read as the reverse complement.
CGTGTTTTCCTTACCTTGTTTATGCTGAGTAATGGAGTGCTCTATTGACAAATTCTTCCATAATCTATCACATCATTGAAGTATAGTGTCTTGCAAATGTCACTTTCTATGGACAATGTAGCTAGTCCTACCAAATGTTCTTGAGACATGGCTGACCTCAAATAAGTTTTTATTAACTTAAGCTTTGAGAAACTTCTTTCTATAGGTGCCACAGAAATTGGAGCTGTAAGACACGCTTGTAGGGCAATACACGTGTTTGGATACATCATGGACAAACCACATCTGGAAATTAAGTGAAGTGTCTAATGCATCCTTAGGCTTTGGAAAAACACCAGAAAGACTCTGGAGTTCATGTACCAGGTTGTACATGTCTACTTCCACAATACTGCCACCACAACCCATCAGATTTGATTCCAGGTTATTGATCAATTTTTCCAATTTTACATTACACAGGAATGCAAACACATTCATGTGCTCTTGCAATAATTCAAAATGTTCTCATAGTTTCATGAGAGCAGTGTCTATAGAAATGCTGAAGAAGTCAAATTTAAATCTCTTTTCTGCATTGTGCAAATGACTTGTTTCTCTGTTTTATAGCTGAACAATTTCTTCTTTTTGCTGGCTCATGTTTCAGCTAGTTCCGCAGGCACTGATACGTCTTCTGCTATCTGTTTAGCAATTAACAATGCCTCTTCAAGTCCTTTTTCATGATAATTCAGTATTTCTGTCAGAGTAACTTCAATTAATTTGCTGACATCAAGGCTAAGCATTGAGCTCTGCAATTTTTTGCTAACAAAATTAATTTTAAACATGAAGCTGTACAAAACCACAAGTGAGACAATAAACCAAAATTAGGAGTGTTCATCCACAATCGATCCAGCTTCTGCATATACCCCACTGTCTTTTGTCATTTCTCTCAATTTCAACAGTGCTGATTGCATATTCTGTGTCTGAAACTGCAGAGCTTTAACACTTTCAATTTTTTTCTCCTATCTGTGTTGGAGAGAGGCTTTAACGTTATTTTCACAGGATTTCAAAACTGTCCACCTACTTGCTGAAGCTGCAAATGTAGTGTACATTTGTTGAAGAACACTGAAAAGAGTTTTTGACCAATTTTGAGGAATTTGCTGTGTCACTCAGCACTGGATTTAAGAAATGGCAATGCCTTTTTATTCTTTTCAGTTGAATGAGCTTGCACACCTTGATGCTGTCCTCTCATGGTAGCTCAATTATCATATCTCTGTCCCCTGCAATTATCAAATGTCCTACCATGTCTGGATAAACTCCTGAAGTATCTCATCTGACAGGTCCTTTCTGGTAGTTTCCTGAATATTCAGAAATGATTGGAAGTGCTCTTCAATGTTGACTTCCATCTACTGGATTTTAATGTACCTCAAAATGACAGACATTTGTTCCTCATTACTGATATCAGATGTGCAATCCAAAACAATGAAGTAATACTTCATCTCATTTATGTTGTTAATAATTGTACCTGTTACCTTCTGAGAACTTCAAAGTGATGTCATTTTGTACTGTAGGGCTTAAGTAATGGTGTCTTTCTTCTTTAGCAAAGAACCATCTTACATGTTCCTTCATAACAGGCTCAAATTTTGCCATTAATTCGACTTGGCCTAAAAAGTTTCCATTTCCACGCTTGTTAAGGTTTTCCATAGATCCATGAAATACTAGGTTCCATTCAGCTAAGTGAAGAACAATGGTCACAATTCTTTCAAATATGCCTCACAAGTAATGTCTCTCAATTTTGAGCAATGATTGTGAAGTCTGGTCAATTGTAGATTCAGTTTTCAGTTATAGTTCCAATTCTCTCCACTTCTCTGTATTTCTGGTATGAACATCGCTTTTCTCATGAGTTTTGAGAGTTTTGTGGATATATTGCCAATCCCAAAAAACACCATTAATGAGACTAAGTTTACCCACCAAATAATTTGCAACAAAAACTGAACACTTCATCCACTTTTCCAGAATATATAAGCCAGTGTCCTTGTATATTTTCTCCATTTTTCAATTTTCTTACAGTTTTCTTTTGTAAAACCTTCTTCTGTTGTGACTTAGAAAAATCTTATACCGTTAACTTGCAATGGTCTGTGTTTCATTATGGTTATTTTTGTTTTGTCATCTCTGAATTTGGGCCATGTTGAAGGATCACTGACGTAAAAATGGATACTAGAATTAGCTGAATGTCTTCTCAGTTGTGGCTTTTCTCTACCAGTCGATGCAATATAGCGGCATAACTGTCAGGCAACATATCTTGATCCTTATTTTCTTAATGCACTTATAAGCTTTTTTCTTGATCAGTTTCCTGGGCTGATTCTATATTTAAAGATATGCCAGGAGTCAAAAACCTCTTAAGCGCACCTTTATGTCTCTGAGGGTATGTCTACACTACGAGAGTAGTTCGATTTTACTTAAATCGAATATGTGGAATCGATATTGCAAAGTCGAACGTGTGTGTCCACACTAAGGACAGTAATTCGACTTTGTGAGTCCACACTAACGGGGGAAGCGTCAACATTGGAAGCGGTGCACTGTGGGCAGCTATCCCACAGTTCCCGCAGTCCCCGCTGCCCATTGGAATTCTGGGTCGAGCCGCCAATGCCTTCTGGGTAAAAAATGTGTCGAGGGTGCTTTTGGGTAACTGTCATCATCCGTCCATCACTACCGCCCTCCCTCCCTCCCTGAAAGCGCCGGCGGGAAATCAGTTTGCGCACTTTTTCTGGTCAGTGACAGCGCGGACGCCACAGCACTGCGAGCATGGAGCCCGCTGTGACCATCGCTGCAGTTGTGTCCGTTGTCAATGCCTCGCAGCTTATTATCCACCTTTCCCAGAGGCAGATGCAGATAAATCGGGCGAGGAGGCTACGGCACCGCGGTGAGGGCCTGAAGTCTGAGAGTAGCACAGGCCTGTCAGAAAGCACGGGACCCCGCGCCGAGGACATCACGGTGACAATGGGTCATGTGGATGTTGTGGAACGGCGATTCTGGGCCCGGGAAACAAGCACGGACTGGTGGGACCGCATAGTGCTGCATGTCTGGGATGAATCACAGTGGCTGCGAAACTTTCGCATGCGGAAGGGGACTTTCATGGAACTTTGTGAGTTGCTGTCCCCTGCACTGAAGCGCAAGGACACCCGGATGCGAGCAGCCCTGACTGTCCAGAAGCGAGTAGCCATAGCTCTCTGGAAGCTTGCAACGCCAGACAGCTACCGGTCAATCGCGAACCTCTTTGGCGTGGGCAAATCTACCGTGGGGGTTGTTGTGATGCAAGTAGCCAACGCAATCGTTAAGGTACTGCTCTCAAAGGTAGTGACCCTGGGAAACGCGCAGGCCATCATAGATGGCTTCGCCGCGATGGGATTCCCAAACTGCGGTGGGGCTATAGATGGAACTCACATCCCTATCCTGGGACCGGACCACCAGGCCAGCCAGTACATTAACAGAAAGGGCTACTTTTCAATGGTGCTGCAAGCACTGGTGGACCATCGGGTACGTTTTACAAACATCAACGTCGGATGGCCGGGCAAGGTTCATGACGCTCGCGTTTTCAGGAACTCTGGTCTGTTTAGACGGCTGCAGGAAGGTATTTACTTCCCGGACCACAAAATAACTCTTGGGGATGTGGAGATGCCTACAGTGATCCTCGGGGACCCAGCCTACCCGCTAATGCCCTGGCTCATGAAGCCCTATACTGGCGCCCTGGACACTGAAAAAGAACTCTTCAACTACCGGCTGAGCAAGTTCAGAATGGTGGTGGAGTGTGCTTTTGGCCGTCTCAAGGGGAGACGGAGAAGCTTACTGACTCACTGTGATCTCAGCGAAACCAATATCCCCATTGTTATAGCAGCTTGCTGTGTGCTCCACAATCTCTGTGAGAGCAAGGGGGAGACCTTTATGGCGGGGTGGGAGGTTGAGGCAAATAGCCTGGCTTCTGATTACGCACAGCCAGACAGCCGGGCGATTAGAAGAGCCCAGCGGGACGCGCTGTGCATCCGGGAGGCTCTGAAAGCTAGGTTCCAGAGTGAGCAGGGTAACCTGTGACTTTTAAGTTTGTGTACAGAGAAGCTGAACCTGCCCCCGTTTCTTTACCCAGTCAATGTTGACTATCCTCTACAGTTACATACCCCCTTCACCCCCTTCCAACACACCTTTAAAAATAAAATGACTTCTATTTTGTTAATGGACACCGTTTTCTTTATTACTGTTTTTGCGGGAATGTTTTAAACCTGGGACGCAGACTGTGGTGGGGAGCGGGTGTAGTGTACTGATGCAAATGACGCTTCTAAACTGCAGGAATGACAGGCTCCGCAGTGGTGGACTGGTTGTTTCAACGGAGCCTGCCAGCCCTCCTGATGGGGACTGCGTGTATGTGGTGGCTCTGTGACTTTGTGGCAGGGGGAGGAGGGTTACAGATCCCCTGCAGCGTGGCTCTGTGATCCAGGATAAGGGCCGCTGCATAAGATCTGTAACTGCCCTCCCTCACCACAAAGTCACAGAGCAACCCCCCACCCCCCCCACAGAACATGACAACCACCTCCCAGACTGACCAGGGTAACTAGTGACTGCACTGTGTGTGTGCCCTGCTGCTGTCCTGTCCTATTACCAACCACCCTACCCCCCTTCAGACAGACTCTCCTCTAAAGAAGATGATGGAAACAGTAATGAACAGAAACGTATTTTTTATTAACAACCACACATGAAACTGGGGGGTGAAACTTGGACGGGGGCTTGGGTGAGGCGGGAAGGAAAGGACTTTTCAAATTTTGGGGAATGAGAGCCTTCTGGTGCTTGAGCAGTCTGCAGGGGTGGAGTGAGAGTTTTCACGGACTCTGCCGCCCCTCCTTCTTTGGACTTTGGGTGAGGGGGGTATGGGACTTGGTGGCGGGGGAGGGCGGTTACTGATAGACTGCAGCGGGGCTCTGTCCTCCTGCCTCCGTTCCTGCAGTACATCAACAAGGCGCCGGAGCGTGTCCGTTTGCTCCCTCATAAGTCCAAGCAGCGTTTGAGTCGCCTGCTGGTCTTCCTGCCGCCACCTCTCCTCACGTTCCATGTGTGTCCGGTGCATTTAGGACAAGTTCTCCCTCCACTGGGTCTGCTGTGCTGCCTGGGCTCGGGAGCACCCCATTAGTTCTGAGAACATGTCCTCCCGCGTCCTCTTCTTCCTCCGCCTAATCTGCGCTAGCCTCTGGGTGTGTGATGCCAGGCTGGGTTGGGAGACAGTCGCAGATGTGGCTGTGGGAATGGGAAAAAGGGAGTGAATTCCTCAGAAAGATAAATGTAGTTGTGAACAAAGAACATAGTCTTTCTCTGTGAACAAGACCATGCACTGTACCTATCACATGCGCACTCAGGACAAGGTCGAATTTTCGGCCCTCGCATTCAGTGCCTGGGGTCTTGCACTGCCGATTTGAGAAGCGGGGGAGGACACCGGAATTTGGGTAGCAGGCAGACATGGTAAGCCGTAGACTTGTGGCTGCTTAAAACTTTGATAGTAGCACTGGCCTCCTTTCACATTGAAAGCAATGCTAGTCCCTGCTGCCAGCAATCCGGCCAGCATCAACTCTGCCCCTGTCCCACCCCCTCGCGGCTGTCCCAGGGAAAAATCCCTGTATGCCGCCCCTCTCCCGCCTCCACCGCGTGGCTGTAAACCGGCGGTTAAAGTTCTGTAAAGGAACGGGCAAGCAGTCCCAATACTAACATTCCCCTACCTAATTCAAAGCAGGTCACCATGAGCGACATCACCCTGATGAGGATCTCAGACAGAGATAAAGAAAGAATGCTCCGGGAAAGCCTGCAAAGACCAGGGCCGTATGCCGCCATGCTCTGCAGGGCAATGATCCCGGAGTACCTGATGGTCTCCTGGCGCGGAAACGTTTCATACCACGGAGGACCCAATAAGGCCGCTCTCCCCAGGAACCTGATGCAAAGGCTTTCCAATTACCTCCAGGAGAGCTTCGTGGAGATGTCCCAGGAGGATTTCTGCTCTATCCCCAGACATGTAGACCGCATTTTACTGTAGCTGCAGTGGCAGGGACTAAACAGTAGAGCGGCTTGGGCAGAACAATCATGCCAAACTGGACATTGTTAGATTTATTTGTAATAGTTGCACTGCCAGGGACTGAAAGGTTAAGCGCCTAGGGCAAACTAATCATGAGAAACCCATTGTTGGTATTGTTAAAATTCCTGTTCTGTTAAAAATAAATGTTTAGAGGTTTAAAGCACTTACTGGCTGATCCTTCCCCTGATTCTGTGTCCTGGTTAACGGCTGGGGACGGTTGGTAGGGGATCTCTGTGAGGGTGATGAAGAGATCCTGGCTGTCGGGGAAATCAGTGTTGGAAGCGCTGTCGACTGCCTCGTCCTCCTCATCTCCTTCCTCATCTTCCCCGTCCGCTAAGATGTCCAAGGAACCGGCCGTGGACAATATCCCATCCTCAGAGTCGACGGTCACTGGTGGGGTAGTGGTGGCGGCCGCACCAAGGATGGAATGCAGTGCCTCGTAGAAACGGGATGTGTGGGGCTGGGCTCCGGAGCGTCCGTTTGCCTCTTTGGTCTTCTGGTAGGCTTGTCTCAGCTCCTTGATTTTCACGCGGCACTGCGTTGCATCCCGGCTGTATCCTCTCTCTGCCATGGCTTTAGAGATCTTCTCATAGATCTTTGCATTCCGTCTTTTGGAGCGCAGCTCGGAAAGCACGGACTCATCTCCCCACACAGCGATGAGATCCAAGACTTCCTGATCAGTCCATGCTGGGGCCCTCTTTCTAGTCTGCGATTGCACGGCCATCTCTGCTGGAGAGCTCTGCATCGTTGCCAGTACTGCTGAGCTCGCCACGATGTCCAAACAGGAAATGAGATTCAAACTGCCCAGACAGGAAAGGGAATTCAAATTTTCCCGGGGCTTTTCCTGTGTGGCTGGTCAGAGCATCCAAGCTCGGACTGCTGTCCAGAGCGTCAACAGAGTTGTGCACTGTGGGATAGCTCCCGGAGCTATTAGCGTCGATTTCCATCCACACCTAGCCTAATTCAATATGGCCATGTCGAATTTAGCGCTACTCCCCTCGTTGGGGAGGAGTACAGAAGTCGAATTTAAGAGACCTCTATATCGAACTAAATAGCATCGTGGTGTGGACGGGTGCAGGGTTTATTCGATGTAACGGCGCTAAATTCGACATAAATGCCTAGTGTAGACCAGGCCTGAATCTGCTTCTCTCTTTCTCTGTTTCCCTTCCTTTTTGCTGCACCTGATGTAAATTTTCTAAAATCTCCTGACATCTTGCGGAACAGGGCCTGGCTGTGCAAACGTGTAGTGCTAGAGGGCAAAAATGGGAGTGAGGTAAAACTCTCTTGTTTACTCTTTCTCATCATAACACAATGACAAGAGGACATTCAACTAAACTGAAAGGCAAAACATATACTAAATTGAAAGGCAACTTTTTAGGCTCCCTCTGGGGCAAAGCTGTGCGGCCCTTGCCCACCCGGGGCCTTGGAGCACTGCAGTGCCTCCCATAAATAAAAATCCTTATTGAGTTTGTAAGTCTTTACAATCAAAGAGCATTCATATGCACTGTGCACCTAATTTTAAACAGCAACACAACATGCAACACATACCTGCAAGTATCAAGAAGAAAGGCAAAAGCTCATCCCCAGTAGGGAATATATCATCTCTAAGGAACAGATTTTGCATGGGGGCAGAGGGGAGGTTTGCCAACCAGTCATGGGTAGGGAATATACCATCTCAGTAGGGAACACAGTATATGTGTCTAAGCAGTTCAGTGTGTCCTCTCATTCTTTTTACTTTACATCTGCAGTAGCATTTTGAGTGTGCAACGGGCTATATAAATGCCAAATATCCTATAATTGTACTACATTTAGTCTGCTCTACATCAATCAAAATAACTTTGAAACTATGGACTGTATCGGGGGCCCCTTGCAACTGCAGGGTTCATACGGTGTGTTGCTATGGCACTGCCCAAAGAAAACAAAATCCTTTCGGACAACTTGTATGCCTCTTGAAAGACACAGAGACATCTTTCTGTTGAATTTGATTTGACAGTACATTTGCAGAAGATTGCAAATGCTGAGATGTTTGACGGTTCCCTCCGCAGGTTTCCAACATGAGAGCATGATTCACTACCAAATGGCCCACTGAAATTGAATCTTAAAGCTTCCTCCAGGTACTAGACTAAGTGTCTCATAACATTGTGGGGATATAGTCAGTTGCTCATTCTGACTGTGAAATTATACAGTGCTATATTATTAGCCTTCAATTTGTCGCTGGGAAGTAACTTGAACCTCATCAGATTATGAGTTGTTTGGCATATATATGCGTCTCCTTTTCATAGACTTTCTGAAGTGTTGCTGTAATTGCTGATTCGTGTAGAGATTTTTTTCCCCTCAACACCATATGTTGCACAGTACATGCGGGATGTGTTCATAACTTGTTTTCACAGCAGACTAGGTCCTGAATCTTACTCAAGGTCTTGTTGCTGGCATTTTCTTCAAAAGACAAGAGCTACACTTTAACAAATGGGCTTCATATTGACATGTGGATAGATGCAGCTCAAACAGAGGTGAGAAAATGACCTGTTTCCATATGAATTTGTAAACTGCTTCTGGGGCAAAATTTCAGATTTATTATTATTTTATTACTTATTATTTGTATTACCCAGTAGCCCTAGTCATGGACCAGGCCCCCACTGTGCTAGGTGCTGTACAAACACAGAACAAAAAGACAGTCCCTGCCCCAAGGACCTTACAGTCTAAGACAAGAGATAACAGATGGGTATAGATAGATGTGGGAGTACAAGGAAACAATGAGACAATATTGTTAAGTGTGATAGACTGGTCTCTGCACACCAACAACCTAACCATTGTCATGTTTTTTTGTATGTCTCATGGCAGAGGAGAGAGTTGAGGAGAGCTTTTAAGGTGGATAATGAGGTAGCTTTCTGGATGTTTACAGGGAGTGCCGCCCAAGAGTGTGAGGCCAAGCTTGAAGATCCTTGTTTGAAAATGTAACAAGTGAGCAGTGGCATAGGTTCTGATTTTTATTTTTCCCCAGGTGTGCTCCACCCCCCATTCTGCCCCGAGGCCCTGCCCGCACTCCGACCTTTCCCCCAAAGCCCCGCCCTTGCTCCGTCTTTTCCTGCCCCCACTCCAACCCCTTCCCCGAGGTCCTTGCTGTTTCACCCTCCCCCCAAACAGCTGATCGGTGCTGAGCACCCACTATTTTTTTCCTGTGGGTGCTCCAGCTGCGGAGTCAGCGCCAATGAGCAGTAGAGGCATTTGTGTCAGCAAACCAGGTTTTTGCCATGAAAATGGTATAATGGCCCCCAAAGAAAGAAAAATATGTTTACAAATTTTCCTGGGGTGAAATGTTTTGATTTTGACAGTAAAAGAAGCCTTCAAGTGGTGAAAACAATGACTCCTGTTTCAAGGGAAAACAAATAAAAGAAAAGGTTCCCCCCCCCCAGATGAAACTACAAAACAATGGACTTGTCAGAGAACCATCAGGATTGTCAGAGGGATTGGATGTTTCTATGGATTATAGAACACCCAGAGTTATAAAAGTCAGTGCTAGGAAAAAGAGTAAACATGAGTAAAATCTCCTGTTTCAGGGCATAAACCTATGCTAACTATTAGAGGTTGGGATGAGACCTTCATAGAGGGCAGATTACCCCCACATTTGCCTGTTGCGCAATTTATTCCACCTTCCTCTGAAGCTTGTGATGCTGGCTACTGTCAGAGACAGTATACTGGACCAGATGGGTCTTAGATCTGACTCAGTGTGGCAATTCCCATGATCCCTTCTGCTTTCCTCACTCTATCACCATTGCTTAGGCAGAAATTCAAAGCTATTTTCTCTTAGGCTAATCAGTACCATGACCCTTATATCAAAACAGCTTGATTGGAAGCAGAGTAATTTTTTTAGAACCTTTTCAAATATAAAGTAGTAAGTTCAATAAAAGAGCCTCAGATCTATTGGCAAAAGTGGCAGGCTAATCATTTAAGCAACGCAATCATTATGAAACTCCTAGAATTCTATTTGCTTGGTCTGTTTTCCCCCCCCGAGTTTGCTTTTCTTTAGAAAAACATTCAGTGTCTGTGTAGAGGGAGGAAAAAAGTCCATTAAAGTGAGACTTGGTATAAAACCTGCGTGTGCACTTTAGGGATGAAGATAAAAACTTCAGGGGAAGTGATATTGATATGATTGTTATTTATACAGTGGTAATTTTCTGTGCTTGGAATTTTTTTTTCCAGTTTTCTGAAATACACTAAAACCCCAACTATTCTCTGCTGAAAAACAAACAAACAACCATTAAATATGGATGGACTGAATACACTCCAGTTATTTAGTGCTGTTGACATTTTATTCCCCTTTGGGCATGTCATACTGACATATGATAGACACAATATGAAAAGAATCAGTTGACTCTGAACTTGTACAGTACTACTGAACACGGGTGCTATGGAAGCATGTGGGGAGCTCCTGCAATTTGCTACTAGGGATGTGACCCCTTCTTAAAGCTTTATTGGGCCTTTGTACAATACCTGAAATGGACCTTTTTGACCAAAGTTAAAAAAATTGGTTAAAAATTCCACCTACCCAACCACGTGTTGGGATGGGTGAGACAACTGGGTGGCCTGTTCTCCCTCCAACAGCAAATCTCTTTCAAGAGACACCTGGATAGTCCACACCCACTCCATCATTGAGCCTATTCTTGAGGGAATACCAGATATATTCCTTATTTCCTGCAGCATTTGGCAGTTTTGTCAGAGAATGCCAGTCATAAAGCCTAGTTCTGCTACTCTGTCTAAGATCTACTTTCAGCCAGCCTGCTCCATTTCAGTGAAAATTTGTAATCCCTTTGATGGAATTGCTGATCATATTGCTTTAAAACTTAGTGCCATGGTGGGTCTACTCTAAAACCAATGGGACTCCACCTGCATGCTGCTTCTGTCTGAGTAAAGCCGTTCTTGCATCCCAAGTACAGCCATGCAGATAAAAGTAATTCTGTTTTGCAAAGGATTTCAGTGTTTTGAAATTAGCTTTCTTCTGATTTGGAATGAAAACCAACTATTTAAAAATTTTCCATAAAAGGGAAAGCCCTGGGCTCCCTGACTCTGGAGAAGTCTGCCTGGGAAGTTAGGAGTATGGGAGCTTGGGCTTCCAGGTTCTCGGCTCCTCATCAGCCTGCCCAGCGGGCTGCCAAGGAGCTGAGTGGGCAAGCTGGCAGGAAACCTGCCTGCTTTCTGCCAGCTCTAATTGAAACAAACGGTCTCTGTGGAACATCTGGATTTCAACAAATCGGCACTCTCTGGCAGCAACAAATTCCATCAGAAAATTTCTGTCTACCTCTAATTCCAGAGTGGACAGTCACAACCTGTGTCTCCCGTTAGTAATAGCTAAATCCAATCCATAGGTGTAGACTTGAACAAGCAAGAAAAGAAACAAACCTAGAGACCGCCATACCGGATCAGATCCATGGTCTGTCTAGTCCAATATCCTGTCTCTGACAGTGGCCAGCACCCACTTCTTCAGAGGAAGGTTCAGAAACCCTGCGGTGGCAGTTATGGAATAACCTGCTCATCAGGATAGTTTCTTCTTTCCCCCCATTTCTAGAGGTTGGTTTATGTCCTAAGCATAAGGGTCCATGTGTTTTTTGTTTTTATTTTAGTTACTTTGTTTTTAGTTCATGCTATTGTAACTCTGGATGTTCTTACTATCCATTTAAATGTCTAATCCTTTTTTGAATCCCACTAAGCTCTTGGTTTCAAGGAAATCTTTTGGTAATGAATTCCACATCGTAAATGTGCATTGTGTGGAAAAGCATACACAATAAATAAAACAACATGGGCTCAGATTCGCACAAAGTACTTCCCTCCCACCCCACTGCACAAGAGCTAAGGACCCTCAGATGTTCTGCTTGGGGAAATGTAGAGACTGTTCTCTGCATCCCTGGTGGTGTGATCTACTGTAACATTGATGGAGAGCAGGTGGGATAGAACATCATCACAGGATAGAACGTCTCTCCCACCCCTGCAGGGTTGGCCAGGCACAGGGAAAGGAGATTGCTGCACAATTCAAAGGGAGCACTCCTCCTGTGCTTTATGGGTCTGAGGGAGGTATTGTACCGCACTGAGATACTGGGCTTTCCAGAGGTCCCCCAAATGTTATGGCTCTGCATTGCCCTAATGCTGAAAAGGTAATTGACATAATTTACTGTCATGTAGATGCAGGTCTAGTGAGTGGTGGTATAATCAACTGAGAAAATTGTGCGCTACAAAGGGTAGTGCCTGATTGATAGCAATCTTCTTATTTGATGTTAGTAGTATCTTGGCTCATTATTCCTTCTTGGAAGTGACACCTTTTTGTGTTTCCCCAAAGCTCCCTGTCCCATCTCTTAGCAGGGACTGCTTTATGTGTTGCAGTCCATAATTCGTTAATGGTTTCCTGTAGCGTTGTTCTTCCAGTGTATTATCTCCAGTCCATTTTCTTCATGTCTGAGCTCATTCATTCTTGGCTTCCATTCCTTGAGGAGTGTGCTTGAATAGAGAGCCTATAGTTCCTCCTTACAGTGACTGTCTAGCAAATTTCCTGACGCTACTGATGTGCGGGCAATGATACTTTATCTATCCAAGTATAGCCATCCATCACAGTACTGTCCCAGAAAGTGGTATTTTCAGGCCTGAGATCACAGCTTTGGCCAATTCAAATTAGCTGAAATAAGCCTCTCGCTTGATTTTTTTTTAAAGGCAATAGTCTGGAATTCTTGCTGGTGAGCCAGTTATTTACTGGAGAGAGAGTATGTGTGGATACCCCCAGATATTGTCTTGTGCATACTTGGGTCAGCCTATCTGTATTCTAGTGCCTGCTAAACTTTAGAACATCTCACCCAAAATCAGCTGCACATTCAGCCTGCCAGTTAGTTCCTTTAGGATATTTTTCAGAAGCAACTCACCCGTACCCTAATATATAAACAAATGACTTTCATTTCCCTAGCAAAGATGTTATGCATAGGAGGATCTCAGATTATGAACTGAAAAACATAATTACACAATAGTCATATGCCTAGAGATCCAGAGTGAAAAAAAAGGAAAAGTTTAGGTGTAAAGAGTTTGGAGCAAAGTTTAACTTTTCACTGATAATACTTTTTCTGGCTTTATTGCCTTTTTATTTATTATAGCAGATTTATCATCTGCTAGATAATTTTGCATTCAGAGCTTTTCTAGTGTTCAATTTATCAAGGAGACTGGCACTGTATTCTCTTGTATTTTATCCCAAGTACCATCAGGGTAGAAGAGACAAGTTCTCTCTCCTGGACTGACTTAACCACTAAATCATAATTCATAACTCTGCTCGCTTTTTTCCTGAATTTTTCTCGCTCCTTCTTTCAGATCAATTATTTTTGAACACTGAGGCAGCATACACTAGAAGTGATTAGAGTGGGGAACCTGAATTCTGTTCCTGACTTTTTATATGACCTCAGCTAAGTTACTTAACTTTGCTATGCCTCTGTTTGTTCCCCATCTATAAAGTAGAGTTAACATCCACATCTTAAAAATATTTTGAGAACCCTCTTTTTCTCATACAAGTTACCTTCAAGAGGCTGCTGGCACAAGTTGAAGAATAGTAATGGAAGGGCCCAGATGGCGAGAAAGGAGTCTACCAGTTTCCCAGGTGGGCAAACAACTTCAGCCCCGGTTTGCTGAATTTTGCAATTTGGGCTGAGGTTCATGAATGTATCAAACTTTGAATGCAAAGCTCAGTATAAATGGATTTGAGATGGATTGTGAATATCCCTCATAGCTCTGAGTTGATCCTAATGCTGGTCTGATTTTTTTTTTTTTTTTTTTTTACTTTTGCTACTTTACCTGTCATTTTAAAAGGGGTCACTTCCTTTTTCTGATCACAATAAAATCTCTATTTTTGGTGCCAAATAAGAGTTAAAAGTATGAACCTCTCAGAATTTATCATTTCCCCTTCATATTCTTTTAGTCTTAAAATAATTTAATTGAATTAACTTATTAGTTTTCTGCATATCCATTTAGAAGTTGTCATATTCAAGGACTGGAACAAGAGTTGTATCAAAAATGCTCACCCAATTCAGCTTTGTCACATGACTCCTCTTCAGTATAGAGGTGGGAGAATCAGAGGAACTGAGAGTGAGGATGAGTGACTAATTGGTTGAGCTATACCTGTAATTGCAATTTGTGTGCCTGAGCAAAAACAAGTCTGGGAATTAGGGGCTCCAAGTGTTCTTGGGAAAGCAAAGACAGCTGACTCAGCAAAAATAGAAGGCTTTTTAACATGTTAGTTCAGTCATTAACAAATTGGAGAAATGTAGATATAAAAGATTGTTTTAATCCTGCTAAACATTTGCCTTGGCTGATCTCCTGTGTTTCATGCCGAAGTCAAACATGAACAAAAACAACATTATATACTGACACATGGAGAGAAGGGAGTTACTTCGCAAGTGGAGAACCAGTGTTGACAGGGCCAATTCAATCAGGGTGGATGTAGTCCAGTCCCAATAATAGATGAGGAGGTGTCAATTCCAGGAGAGGAAAAGCTGCTTCTGTAATGAGCCAGCCACTCCCAGTCCCTATTGAAGCCCAGATTAATGGTGTTAAATTTGCAAATGAATTTTAGTTCTGCTGTTTCTCTTTGAAGTCTGTTTCTGAAGTTTTTTTGTTCACTGATAGTGACTTTTAAATCTGTAATAGAATGACCAGGGAGATTGAAGTGTTCACTTACTGGCTTTTGTATGTTACCATTCCTGATGTCCGATTTGTGTCCATTTATTCTTTTGCGGAGGGACTGTCCGGTTTGGCCAATGTACATGGCAGAGGGGCATTGCTGGCACATGATGGCAAATATAACATTAGTAGATGTGCAGGTGAATTAGCTCTTGATGATGTGGCTGATGTGGTTGGGTCCTCTGATGGTGTCGCCAGAGTAGATATGGGGACAGAGTAGGCAACGAGGTTTGCTACAGGGATTGGTTCCTGGGTTGGTGTATCTGAGGTGTGGTGTGTAGTTGCTGGTGAGTATTTGCTTCAGGTTGGGGGGTTGTCTGTAAGTGAGGACTGGCCTGCCTCCCAAGGTCTGTGAGAGTGAGGGATCATTTTCCAGGATAGGTTGTAGATTGTGGATAATGCGCTGGAGAGGTTTTAGCTGGGGGCTGTATGTGATGGCCAGTGGTGTTCTGTTATTGTCCTTGTTGGGCCTGTCCTGTAGTAGGTGATTTCTGGGTACCCGTCTTGCTCTGTCAATCTGTTTCTTCACTTCCCCAGGTGGGTATTGTAGTTTTAAGAATGCTTGATAAAGATCTTGTAGGTGTTTGTCTCTGTCTGAGGGGTTGGAGCAAATTCGGTTGTATCTTAGGGCTTGGCTGTAGACAATGGATCGTGTGATGTATCTTGGATGGAAGCTGGAGGCATGTAGGTACGTATAGCGGTCAGTAGGTTTCTGGTATAGGGTGGTGTTTATGTGACCATCACTTATTTGCACTGTAGTGTCCAGGAAGTGGATCTCTTGCGTGGACTGGTCCAGGCTGAGGTTGATGGTGGGGTGGAAATTGTTGAAGTCCAGGTGGAATTCTTCAAGGGCCTCCTTTCTGTGGGTCCATATGATGAAGAAGTCATCAATGTAGTGCAAGTAGAGGAGGGGCACTAGGGGACGAGAGCTGAGGAAGCGTTGTTCTAAGTCAGCCATAAAAATGTTGGCATACTGTGGGGCCATGCGGGTACCCATAGCAGTGCCACTGACTTGAAGGTATAAGTTGTCCCCAAATCTGAAGTGGTTGTGGGTGAGGACAAAGTCACAAAGCTCAGCCACCAGGCGTGCTGTGGCCTCATCAGGGATACTGTTCCTGACAGCTTGTAGTCCATCCTCATGTGGAATATTGGTGTAAAGTGCTTCTACATCCATGGTGGCCAGGATGGTGTTTTCAGGAAGTACACCAATGCATTGTAGTTTCCTCAGGAAGTCGGTGGTGTCTCGAAGATAGCTGGGAGTGCTGGTAGGGTAGGGTCTGAGGAGAGAGTCCAAATAGCCAGATAATCCTGCTGTAAGAGTGCCAATGCCTGAGATGATGGGGCGTCCAGGGTTTCCGGGTTTATGGATCTTGGGTAGCAGATAGAATACCCGTGGTCGGGGTTCTGGGGGTGTGTCCATGTAGATTTGTTCCCGTACTGTAGCTGGGAATTTCTTGAGCAGATGGTGTAGTTTCTTTTGGTATTCCTCAGTGGGATCAGAGGATAGTGGCCTGTAGAATGTGGTCTTGGAGAGTTGCCTGGCAGCCTCCTGTTCATAATCCGACCTGTTCATTATGACTACATCACCTCCTTTGTCAGCCCCTTTGATGATAATGTCAGAGTTGTTTCTGAGGCTGTGGATGGCATTGCGTTCTGTACGGCTGAGGTTATGGGACAAGTGATGTTGTTTGTCCACAATTTCAGCCTGTGCACGTCTGCAGAAGCACTCTGTGTAGAGGTCCAGTCTGTCATTTCGACTTTCAGGAGGAGTCCACGCAGAGTTCTTCTTCTTGTAGTGTTGGTAGGAGGGTTCCTGTGGGTCAGTGCACTGTTCAGTGGTGCGTTGAAAATATTCCTTGAGTCGGAGACGATGAAAGTAGGCTCCCAGATCACCGCAGAACTGTATCATGTTCGTGGGGATGGTGGGACAGAAAGAGAGTCCCCGAGATAGGACAGACTCTTCTGCTGGGCTAAGTGTGTGGTTGGAAAGATTGACAATGTTGTTAGATGAGTTGAGGGTACCACTGTTGTAGCCCCCTGTGGCAGGTAGGAGTTTAGATAGCTTACTGTCCTTTTTCCTCTGTAGAGAAGTGAAGTGTGCATTGTAAATGGCTTGTCTCATTTTTGTAAAGTCCAGCCACGTGGAAGTTTGTGTGGAAGGTTGGTATTGTATGAGAGTCTCCAGTTTTGAGAGCTCATTCTTGATCTTCTCCTGTCTGCTGTACAGGATGCTGATCAGGTGGTTCCTCAGTTTCTTTGAGAGTGTGTGGCACAGTCTCTCACCATAGTCAGTGTAGTATGTTGATTGCAATGGATTTTTTACCTTCAGTCCATTTGGTATGATTTCCATCTGTTTGCATTTGGAGAGGAAGATTATGTCTGTCTGTATCTGTACAAGTTTTTTGTTGAGGTTGATGGATTTCCACTCCATAGGCTAAATTTAGTGCCTTGCATGGTGTCAAGTATCAGGGGGTAGCCGTGTTAGTCTGTATCTACAAAAACAACAAGGAGTCTGGTGGCACCTTAAAGACTAACAGATTTATTTGGGCATAAGCTTTCGTGGGTAAAAACCTCACTTCTTCAGATGCATAGAGTGAAAGTTACAGATGCAGGCATTATATACTGACACATGGAGAGAAGGGAGTTACTTCGCAAGTGGAGAACCAGTGCTGACAGGGCCAATTCAATCAGGGTGGATGTAGTCCACTCCCAATAATAAATGAGGAGGTGTCAATTCCAGGAGAGGAAAAGCTGCTTCTGTAATGAGCCAGCCACTCCCAGTCCCTATTCAAGCCCAGATTAATGGTGTTAAATTTGCAAATGAATTTTAGTTCTGCTGTTTCGCTTTGAAATCTGTTTCTGAAGTTTTTTTGTTCACTGATAGTGACTTTTAAATCTGTAATAGAATGACCAGGGAGATTGAAGTGTTCACTTACTGGCTTTTGTATGTTACCATTCCTGATGTCCGATTTGTGTCCATTTATTCTTTTGCGGAGGGACTGTCCGGTTTGGCCAATGTACATGGCAGAGGGGCATTGCTGGCACATGATGGAATATATAACATTAGTAGATGTGCAGGTGGACAGAGGTCCTGAAGAAGAGCTCTGTATAAGCTTGAAAATTTGTCTCTTTCACCAACAGAATTTGGTTCAGTAAAAGGCATAACCTCACTCATCTTGTGTCTTTAATATCCTGGGACCAACGTGGCTACTGTGATGCTGAAAATTACCCTCTTAGGCACCTTATAAAGATCCTACCATGAGTCCATATTTAGGCACCTAAATATAAGTGGCCTGATTGTTAGAGGTGCTGAGCAACCACATCACCCACTGAAGTCAGTTGGAGCTGCAAGTGTTCAGCACCTTTGAAAATATTTAGGTGCTTAAATACATATTTATGGCCAGATTTTCAGAGGTCTGAACATCCACAGACCCTACTGACTTCAACTGGAGTTGGGGATGCTCCACATCTTTGAAAATCTGGCCCAGCCTTTATTTTTTAGATTTATGGTAACATTACAAAATTTCTGGCTAAGAGCTATGCTCTAGGAGTTATTTTAGGGAAGTTCTATGGCTTATGTTATATATTAGATTGGACTAGATGATCATAATGGTCCTGCCTGGCCTTGGAATCTAAGAAAATCTATAAGTGCCCACAATCTGCAAGTGCAGCTCCTATTGGCACCAGTGGGAGTTCTGTATACTGGCTGTGTTCCCTATTTCTGGCCTCCTATATTGTCATGTCCTATTGGCACAAGATGTGCAATGCAAAAAGGAAAGCATAAAGCTCTAAATAAAGTAGTGCAAAGGCTATGGAGCCTTTGCAATTTTACAAGAGTTTGTGTTAACCAATAAAATTTATCTCTCTCCAAGCACCAAAAAAAAAAAAAAGTTACACTTTTTTATTTTACTTATTTTTATTTTTTTTTAAGATCTCCAATTACCACCATTCCCAGAATGTAAAATGTTAAGCCTCTTGAATTCTAAGCTACACCTGTGATTACTTACCTCCTGTTGTGACACAAGTTTCCCTGAGAAAAGAGATTAAAAAGTTAACCAAAATGTTGAGTAATACTAGATCACAAAGATAAAACAGTATCCCCCCCTGATTTATTGACAGAGGACAGTGCTAGAATAATAATCAATGATCTTTAAAAGGTTATCTGAAGCAGTGTCATACAGATGTATTACTGTAGAATTACTCCTGGTTGAAATGCCATTTACAATCCCATAACATTTGAACCTGTAATAAGATCCATAGTTCCATATTGGTACCCAAATCACCTCCCCACAGAACAGCAGAAAATTAATATGTTTACCACTTTCTGGTAAGATTTTGATTTATTAAACTTTGATTTATTACTACTTGAAAGGTTTTAATATCTCATGTTAAATTCATTTAAATTTTACAACAGTTATGATATAAACATCAACCTACTTTCTGTAACTTATTTATCTTTAATTTTTATTTTTGATTAATAAAAGACATATAAAAGGTTGAGTCTGTACTTTAAATAACCTAAAATTTTATAAATACCTGAGAAACTTGTGATGGGTAATTGGCTAATTAATATCACTCAACCATTGTGTTTTTTATCCTGTATTAACCCTAATGTTCTCAGACCTTTCTCCAATTTAGTTTGAGGCTACTAGATCAATTTATTTGGCAGGCCCTGGAAATCATATAAATATATATTTATGGAAAAAAATCCAACAACATTGTTCTGTATTTTTAAAAAAGCAATCAATCATATTCAAGAGATTCACAACCAGGCCCTAACCTTGAAAACATTTAAGCATGTGCTTATCTTTAATCATATGAATAGTCTCATTAAAATCCCACATAATTAACATAACCCCCCAATCATAGAAATCACATATTTTACTGCACTGCTCAGTTGGGCTGATTTTCATCATTCTTCTTCTGTCTGTTAGCAATGTTATCTATTTACATCAAATGAGCTCTTCAAAGCAGGGACTTGACTTTTTATATGTCTGTTGTTCACTGTGGGCTCTATACAGATAAATAATGTCTATTCCTTTTTTACACTTCCACTGTTTTTATAAATGTGTGAGCTGATATTATTTGCTGCTTCACACTAACTCTTTTTTTAATAGAATGGGTATCTCAGTAGCTGGGCTGATTGGAAAGTTAAGAGTTATCTATTTGGTGTTGGGTCTCCAGGAGACATACATGCTGATGTTTTTTCCTGAATTTGAGTGAATGTTGCTTTTTCTGGGTTTGGACCTTCCCCACTCATTGAAGCCATATTTGCTGCATGCTGTTTACCCTGTGAATTCAGATTTCATGCAAACAGACTTTTTAAAGTGCTTTGGGAAATATCTTTGCCCCCTGTGTGCATTATGGTTTAAGGAGAGTAATGAAGCCATAGGAATTGGAATACAATTGTCAGAGTTCACCAAGAGGCAAAGCTAAACAGACATACCATTCTTGCATCTTATTGTGGATAGCCGCACTCAGGTTGTGTTAGAATCATTACAGAGGCTTAGCTGGGACGTTTGTGGCTTTTAATGCCATTTCATGGTTGTAAAATTTGTTGTACCACCAGCTAAAAGATTTGGGGTTTCTAATAGAATAAGTATTTGATTAATGAAACAACATGTATTGTACAGAAGAAATGATCATAAAAAGATGTTTTTTTAACAGCCTAAAGTACCTATTGCAGCTTGGAACCTTTTATCACCTTGTAAATCACCCCTTGAGATGAATAGTTGAAGTTAGACAAGGCACACTTCCATTACTAGTGTATCCCCATTGGGATATTATACAGACTGGGCTGCAGCTGCTTCAAAGACGCCCTCCTCACCAACACATTGTTACATCTTGCCTTCATTATGGCAAGGGAACAGTTTGTGTAATTGCAGTGGCTTTGCTTTTAATAATCCCTTCAATTCAACCGTTGAGACCTGAGGGAGGTCCACCCTTTTTCCTTAATGTCACATTCCTTCAGCTGTGAAATAGTGACCATTCACACTGCTCCAGCATTCTAGAGAGTGTGTATGTTCAAAAAGAATGATCAACAAAACCTCAAACTCATTCAACTAGGAGGAGAGGAAGAAATTTAGTCCTGTCCTCACTGACTCGAATATAGGGGAAAATAAAGTTACTTGATTTTCATAAAGAGCTGAAAACTTCTCATAGATTTCAGGAGGAGCATAAGCAGGAAAATAAAAGACATGGCCCTAACAACAAACAGATGGCATTCCCTTTTTTGCGATTATGTACACTTTTGAAGTTTTACAGGAACCACATAAGCACTCATGCTTTCAATTATTTTCCTTACTACCAGAGGCAGACACAAAATTTATTTGTTCTTTCTGACTGATTACTCTTCCATTCCAGCCGGCATGTCTGAGCTCTAAATTCACATCAGTGAAAGAAAGAGAAATAAACTTCAGCAACCTTTTGGCTTAGAAACCCAAGGAAATATTTGACTAAATTTAAATTGTCATTTTGTTAACTCTGTCCACCCCCTTTTTTTAAGGACTTGAGAGAAGTAGCCTCAATTAAACAAGGAGAATCAACTAAAACGTCTCTTATCCAGTAGAGGAAACTCCTTATACAAACAAAACTGAATAGCCATGGAATCTTGCTTTCCCTTCACCTCGTTTCTTTACGTTAGCCCTCCTTGCTTGGATATAAATGATCAGGAGGAGATAAATCCTTCCCCTTCTCCATAATAATTGCAAACCATTTATTTTCTCCCCTTGCTATTTTCCAGTAAGCATAGCCTTAGAAATAGAAGATATAACCCCCTCCATCCCCAAGGCTTCCAAAATTGGAAGCAAACAGAATCTCAAAGCTCTCTCTCTCTCTCTCTCTGTCTCTCACACACGCACACACTCCATCCTGGCTCCATATGGTTCCCAGATATCTGTTTTGTTTCACAGTAATAATAAGCATTAAAAGAATAATAAATAATACTTTACATATCTCTAGTGCCTTTCCTCCAAGGATCTCAAAGCATTTTACAATTCTAATTTAAGCAGTACAATGCCCCTGTGAGGTAGGAATCATTACCCCATCTTATAGCTGGCGAAACAGAAGCATGGAGAGGTTTATGTAATTTGATCACGCTCACAGTCAGTGGCAGAACCAGAATCCAGGTCTTTAGATTCCCTTGCTGAGGTGCTGATCATGAGGCAATCCTCCCTTGGAAAATATATTGCCCTATATTTTCAGAAAACGTACAGTAAATATATTTGTCATTACATACCACAAGGGAGACAGCATCATCTCGTGACTAGAACAGGAATGAGACATTACTTGTGGGTTTCAGAGTAGCAGCCGTGTTAGTCTGTATCCGCAAGAAGAACAGGAGTACTAAGGTGCCACAAGTACTCCTGTTCTACTTGTGGGTTATATTTCTGATTTACTGGGTAACTGTGCAAATTAAAGTACCCAATTAATACCTCTGCTGCAGAAGGATAAATGGAAGAGGTGGAAATTAATGTACCTCCATCTGTAGTGGAGGTATTAACACCTATCTATATCACACGTTGAGACCCTTGGTTGAAAGGTGCTGAATAAGTTCAAAGGGAGCTGGGTATCTTCCCTTACTTTCATGTGTCTTGGCCTGAAGAAAAGGGGAGCAGCCATGCCTCTGTGTGCACCAAGAGAGAGCACACTCCTCCTCATCACTATACTCTGGGGGTTGGAACAAAGGGCTTGATTCACTTCCCATTGAAGTCAGTGGGAGTCTTTCACTTAATGTCAATGGGCTTTGATTTAGGTTCGTAGAACACCATGATTTAAGGATGAAATATCAATATTATAACGGGATATTTATAGGAAATATTTCAAGAAGTCTTTGTTATTTACAAAGTGCTCTGCTTCTCTTTTTGTGGATACTAAGAGCAGGGCCATCCCTAGGGGGGTGCAGGACATGGGACATAGGTGCCGAGTTTCTAATCTGCCAGAGGGTGCTCCCCCCTGGTACCCCCACCAGCTCTGCCCAGTCCCCTCCCCCACTCCACCCCTTCCCCAAAGTCCCACCCCGCCTCTTCCTGACCCCGCCCCACCTCTTCCCCGCCAAGTTCTGTCCCTTCCCCCGAGTGTGCTGTGCCTTTGCTTCTCTCCCCTCCCCCCCAGCGCCTCCTGATGCTGCATAACATCTGATCCGTGGTAGGCACTGAGAGGGAGGGGGAGGCACTGATCGGCGGGGCCCACCAATGGGCAGGAGGCACTGGGAGGAGACAGGAGGTTCTAGTACGGGGGTTCCTCCTTGCCCCTCGCCTGCCTGCTGCTTGCCTTCCTGTTTGCCTCCTCATCCTGCTCGTCCGTGTGAAGCACACCCCGTCCCAAAGCGTGGGGCCCAGGACTGTCACCCTGCTTTGCCGTACCCAAGGAATGGCTCTGACTAAGAGTCACCTACCAAAATCAGAGCATCCCCCAGCTGCCTCAGCCCCAGAAAGCATTGCTTACTTTAAAGCCTACATTGTCTGCCTACAGGGCCCTGAGTGTGATCACTTTGCACTGCTGCAGCCTCTTTTTGGTGAACCTTCCTCAGCTGGAGTCCCTGGGCACTACTTTCAGTAACGCATGTCTCCAATCTATGGCAACCATTGCTTCACATAGACTGCACAGAACATTTGTTCAATATGAATGACATGATGAGATCCCCATGCTTTGAACCTTACCTAATACTGCTCAGTCACTAAGGTATGATTTAATAGCCCAAGCAGACCAGTCCTATGTGTGAGGAGTCAGTGGGACTTCCTTTTTCTTTTCTCCTTTCCTCCTCTAATTACCATCCAGGACATTGCATTCTTGGCCTCTGGAAAAATCTTCCAAGAGTATGAGTGTAGTAGACATAGTAATTTCCTGTGGTGGTTCTTCACTGAAATCAAGATGTCCTAGCTAACTATTGTTCCTAATTAGGAATAAAGTGTTCTGTTCATTTTCTATTAATTTTTATGAAGTACAGCATTCTCAGAGAGTTCACTACAGCTAGAATGCTCAATGTGGCTTTGTGTTTTGATAGTACATAATACTACTTCGGTGGAATATTTACAAGTTTATCTGCCTCCTCCACCCTGGGATGTGGGTAATTTGGTTGCTTTTATCATGAGTCCGCACATTTTAATGATCATTTGGTAGTGCTAGTTGTGTTGGAATTAGTGATAGGGCCAAACAATTGAATATTAGATCTATGTCGAGTCTGGATTTTGGAACCTTTCAAAGTTTAGGGGAATTTTGATACAGGCTTAAGCCCATTATAGAGAGAAGGGACAGTTTCTGCATTTGGGGAAAACAGCCAGGAAATTCAGAGGTAAGGATGACTAACACTATTTTCAATTTCAACTTGCCCCATTATTTAATACCCCAAACCACACACACTATGCACATTGCATAGTGATGAAGAACAGTTATGCTGCCCTGGCAATGAGTGATAAGGAATCACCGAGAAAAGTGGTGGAGGAGAAGCTATGTACTCTGAAGGCTGGGAGGATCGCAGTCACCACTCCCAGGAGAAAATGTAGGGTAGTGGTAGTGCATGACTCTCTTCTGAGGGGGACAGAGGCACCCATCTGTCAGCCTAATATGGTATCCCAGAAGGTATGCTGCCTGCCAGGGGCCCGTATCCAAGATGTTATGGAGCGATTGTTGAGGATCATCCTGTCCTTGATCTTCCTCTTGCTTCTAATGTATTTGTAGAATGTTTTCTTGTTACCCTTGATGTATCTAGCTAGTTTAATCTTGTTTTGTGCCTTGCCCTTTCTAATTTTGTCAGTGCATACTTGTATTATTTGTTTATATTCATCCTTTGTAATTTGACCTAGTTTCCACTTTTTGTTGGACTTTTTTTTTTTTTTTTTTGCTTTTAAAATCTTTGAAGATCTCCCGGTTAAGTCAGGTTGGTTTCTTGTCATACTTCTTATTTTCCCTTTGCAGTGGGATAGTTTGCTCTTGTGCCCTTAATAATCTCTTTGAAAAACTGCCAACTTTCTTGAACTGTTTTTCCCTTTAGACTTGCTTCCCTTGGGATTTTACCAACTCCTTGAGTATGCTAAAGTCTGCCTTCTTGAAATCCAATATCTTCATTGTGCTGTTTTACCAACTAGCATTCCTTAGAATCATGAACACTACCATTTCAATATCACTTTTAACTAAGCTGCCTTCCACTTTCAAATTTTCTACCAGTTCCTCTATTTGTCAAAATCAAATCGAGAAACCCTCTCCATAGTAGCTTTCTCCACCTTCTGAAATTAAAAATGGTCTCCAATACATTTCAAGAACTTGTTGGATAATCTGTGCTCTGGTGTATTAGTTTACCAACAGATGTCTGGGTAGTTGAAGTCCCCCATCACTACCAAGTCCTGTGCTTTGGATGATTTTGTTAGTTGTTTAAAAAAAAAGCCCCATCTACCTCTTCTTCCTGATTAGGTGGTCTGTAGTAGATCCCTACCATGACATCACCCTAGAATTTTACCCTTTTATCCTTACCCAGAGACTTTCAACAATTCTGTCTCCAATTTCCATCTCAACCATCAGCATGGATTTGTCAAGAACAAATCATGTCAAATCAACCTAATAGCTTTCTTTGGCAGGGTAACAAGCCTTGTGGATGGGGGTGGGGGGAGTGGTAGATGTGGTATATTTTGACTTTGTAAGGCTTTTGATACTGTCTTGCATGACCTTCTCATAAAAAAACTAGGGAAATACAATCTAGATGGAACTATTATAAGGTAGGTGCATAACTGGTTGGAAAACCATTCCCAGAGAATAATTTATCAATGGTTCACAGTCAAGCTGGAAAGGCATATCACATGAGGTCCTGCAGGGCTCAGTTCTGAGTTCTGTTCTGTTCAATATTTTCATCAATGATTTAGATAAAGGCATACAGAGTACACTTATAAAGTTTGCAGACAATACCAAGCAGGGAGGAGTTGCAAGTGCTTTGGAGGATAGGATTAAAATTCAAAATGATCTTGACAAACTGGAGAAATGATCTGAAGTAAATAGGATGAAATTCAATAAGGATAAATGCAGAGCACTCCACTTAGGAAGGAATAATCAGTTGCACACATACAAAATGGGAAATGACTGCCTAGGCAGGAGTACTGCAGAAAAGGATTGGGGGGGTCATAGTGGATCACAAGCTAAGTATGAGTGAACAGTGTAACGCTGTTGCAAAAAAAAGTAAATATCTTTCTGGGATGTATTAGCAGGAGTGTTGTAAGCAAGACACAAGAAGTAATTCTTCCGATCTACACTGTGCTAATTAGGCCTTAACTGGAATATTGTGTCCCGTTCTGGGCACCACATTTCAGGAAAGATGTGGACAAATTAGAGAAAGCGCAGAGAGGAGCAACAAAAATGATGAAATGTCTAGAAAACATGACATATGAGGGAAGATTGAAAAAAATTAATTTTGTTTAGTCTGGAGAAGAGACAACTGAGAGGGGACATGATAACAGTTTTCAAGTACATAAAAGACTGTTACAAGGAGGAGGGAGAAAAAGTGTTCTCCTTAAGCTTTGAGGCTAGGACAAGAAGCAATGGGCTTAAATTGTGGGAAGAATGGTTTAGGTTGGACAGTAGAACAAACTTCCTGTCAGAGTGGTTAAGCACTGGAATAAACTGTCTAGGGAGGTTGTGAAATCTCCATCATTGGGGACTTTTAAGGGCAGGTTATACAAACACCTGTCAGGGGTGGTCTAGATAATACTTAGTCCTGCCCTGGGTGCAGGGGACTGGACTAGATGACTTCTTGAGGACTCTTCTAGTCCTATGATTCTATGATTCTACATATAATATATTAGCTATGTAATTTCTTTTCATATGAGTGAGACTAGCATGGATATGTCACTGAGTAGTGTGCTGCTAACATGTTCCTGAAGTTTGGCCTTCATTATTTGTATTAAGTACTGTGCATTTGAAGGCAATTTATTTATTTATTTTTAAAATAAAAATAACATAAAAGGTGAAAAAGAGAAATCATTCATTGGACATTGTAAGTGCATCTGTCTGGACGCTATAGGCGCTTCTCTGGTGCAGTTGTAATGTCAGTCTAAGAACATAAAATAATTCTAATCCCAAAAAAGGACAAAAAAATTACCCTCCCTGTCACACTTTGTTAACCTGATCTGGCTCATATACACTCAGTTCAATCTAATTAGACCCATTTTGTTTCAGACCTTATGGAACCAATCATCTACAAGGCATGAAGAAATACATCATATATATACTGAGAAGCAGGCCACTCTGGGCTCTCTCTCCATTTCACAGTGAAGTCAATCGAAGCCTTCCCATTGACTTCTGTGTATGTTGGATCAGGTCTTATGTGAATTGTTCCAACATCGCCAGAAACCAACAAGGAATTCAGCCTCAGTCCCTCCACACCATGGAAACTTCTTGGTGGTTCTGGGAACAGAGGGGAAAATCTTGTCACCCTAGTTCCAGAGGACCCATGCTAACAAGAACTTGCAGTGGCACTAGGATATAGCACAGAGGCACTTTGCTTTCACAGAGATGGTCCTGGTCTCTGGTGGATCCCTTGACTTCCGTTTGGATCTCAGTGGATCTGCAGATTTTTGGGGTCCTTTTTAGTTTCTCCAATCTGATTAATGATATATTGGAAGTTTTCCTTTTCTCTATCCTCTCCTAGGATGTCTTTCCACATGAGAATGTGATCTGGCTCAATATTATTTTGAACATGACTATAGACTGCAATTTGTAAGAGCCTGCTATAGACTATAAATGGGTTTTAGAATCCATGTGCCTAAATACCTTTTGAAAATGAGATTTAGGCTCTTAAAACAGTTAGGCATTGCAACACTGAGCTCAGCAATACCTAAATGCCTTTAAAATCTGGGCCTAAGGGAATTAAGTGCCCAGATGTCACTGATGTTCAATGGGATTTGGTCACCATCCTGCTATAGGCAGTTTTGAAAATTCCAAACAGAATGTGTTGTACAGATCCTCATATTTCCATGATATTAGCAACCTCCCCACCCCCATGAATCAGTGGGATGTTGTGGATTAATATCACTCAATTGATATTTTACATGACTAGGAAACTACATAAACATGTTAAAATATGAATTTTTATTGAAATCAAAGCTGTGTATCATCCCCTATGCAACAAGTTTTATAAAATGTATCTGAAACCACGCAGTTTTGAACATTGTTTATGTGAATGCTTAGTAATTGTTGGGCAATGTAAATATTTTGTCTATTTTCACATGTTTTCGCCAATATATTTAAAAGGAGATTAAGGTCAACATTATGAACTAACAGTCTGTGAAATAAATAGTAAGGTTTGTTTAGCTGGAGGAACACACTTTTTTCCTCTACGCTATCTAAAGTACATTTTGTACTCCTCTCTAGCTTCTGTGAACTGATTTAAATTAAATTTTGAGGGAAAAAAATATATATTGTGTTTGGGCTGACAACTTATAGGATAAGTTTTAGGTTGATGAGATTTGAAACACTTGAGTTTTAACTCCTGTAAAATAGAATTTTTAATGGAAACTGCCACAGACCCTGAACTTTATAGTGATGCTGCCAGGCACAGTTATAACGGAAAAGGTGTTAGAGCGTGTGTGGCTATATTATCATGCTAAAAAGAAAAGCAATTCAAGCCTGAGACTGAGTCATGTTTTGAAATCCTGTTGTCAAAATCTGATTGTATGAAGGACAATCTTGGATTGTACAGCAAGTGGTCTTTTTTCCCCTGCTCACCCTTTAAGTCCTGGGGCTGTTCTTTGAATAAGAACAGCTAGTCCTCGCTCCCTGAATTTCTGCAAAAAAACCCAGAGGGATGACAAGTCAGTAGCTCTGGACCTTCTAGAGTTCTCATAAAAAAAAAAAGCCTGATAGATACAGCAGTAGCAAGGCTGACTGCTGCGGATTTAATTTGATCTTTCAAGTGAGGATTTAAAATATTGTTCTTGTCCCAGTTAGAATGTTACCACTTACGTTTCAATATAAGAGAGGCTTTTTCATCATCATGGAGCGAGGACTCACTAACATTTTAACTGACAGCATTTCACTATTTGCATTATCTCTCTGTGCTTGTGCATCTTTCACGAGTGACAGATGATAAGAGCTTATGTGAGGAAAGATCTACGGTAAAATCAAGAAAATGCTTCACATGTCATGCTATTGGAGACTGCGGAGGAAATTGGCAATGCTAGAAACTGCATCAAAAATCTTATTTTTTCCACTTAAATGAGCATTTTTGCAGTTTTTGTCTGCTGCTGCTGCTGCTTTACAGGGAAGCATGTGGCATCCATCTTTTAACAAGAAAACTGAAGATTCAGTGAATAGTAAAAAACCTCTGTGAGCATTCTTAGACTCAAAGGGATGGCTTTGCTTGGATTAAAAGTAGATGTTAAAAATTAATCTTGTGTCTGTAAATAGAAGTACAGAGATTTAAGATAAATTCTGTTAAAGGAAATAAGATGATTATTCTGCATGCCTTATGCTACCTGAAAAGCTGAGGTGTGCTCAGTTAAAATTACTGCATTATTTTATTTTATTTTATTTATTTTATTATGAAGGTTGTTATCAGAGGGCCAAGTTTTGCATTGATTTATACCTCAAACAACCTTGTTGAAGACAATGGGATTGCACCAGTTGTAAATTGGCACAGAATTTCAGCCATGGTGTTCAAGGAAGATCACAGTCTGCTAAAACGGGTCTGGGTTCAATCATACTTATGGATCTCACATAATTCTTCCTGTTATAAGAATGTCTTCATGTTTTAATGATTGCCTAGGGGCGAGTCTCACCATTTGTTGTTCTCATTTGTCACAAGAATGAATGATCAGAATCGGAATGTCTCCAATATTCTGTGAATTACAGAAGCGTGTTGTAAGATTTGAACCTTTTTATATTGTTTTGATTGGCTTGGCATTCCTTTCCTCTCCCTATGCAGTCTAACAGAGCTGTGGGAAATGCTTGGGACTGGCCAGCCAATCTAAATACATAGACTGTCTAAAGCTCAAACACTGCAGCAAACTATTACATTTCACAAAATTTATTAGGTATTAAAATTCCAGCACCTCATGCCTGTGTCAAAGAGTGTAATGAGTGCTGAAACAGCACAATATGAAGATTGCCATTAGAATGGGAAATGTTAATAACTTACCCCATCCTAATTTTAATCACTTCCTTTCTCTGTCTATGTACAGCATGGTGATAATGACCTTGTCTGGTGTCCCTAATCAAGAAGATTCTATTGTAGAAATACCAAATCTAACAGAGAAGTGTAACTAGGTGCCTATACTGTGATAGAAAAACCCTGTGACACTGAGTTTCAGAGCCCGGGTCAGCTGACTCAGGCTCATGGGGCTTCGGCTGCAGGGCTATAAAATTGCAGTGTGTAGATGTTTGTGTCCAGGCTAGAGAACAGACTCTGACTTTCCACCCCTTCCACAGAGTCTCAGAGCCCAGGCTCCCTCCATAGCCTGAATGTCTACCCTGCAATTTTGTAGCCCCATAGTCCAAGCCCCGCAAGCCTGAGTCAGCTGACCCAGGCCGGCCATGGCTGTGCTGCAGGTCTTTTACTGCAGTGTAGACTTATAGAGCTAGATTTTCAAAGGGGCTGCAGCCTGGCTCCTGTGCATGCACCATGTTGCATACAGAACCCTGCATGTATACTTCTGAGCATTAATGGCTTGACCCAAATTCCACTGAAGTCAATAGAAAGATTCTGGATCAGGTCCTTACACCTAAATGTGCTACTGATAGTCTGTAATTCCTGCATATGCAACTATGAAAATTAGTCACTCAAAAGTTTTGTGTGCAGGTGTTTGTGGATACACAAAGTTGTGTTTGCACAAGCAAAGGCCGTATTTTGTATTTTTTTATCCTTAAATTCTGTCCAGATTGGTATCCTGCCTGGCTAAGTTACACTGCTATATACTTTCATGCTGGTGAACAAAACCTATGTGAAAAATAATTGGCCAAATTCTGTGGACTTTACTTGACTTCTCTGGGTGTTTTTTCTTAAGGACTGAAGAATTTTACCCAGCATTCTAGGGGAAACATTTCTTTTAGGATCTCAGCTACTTTTACTTAATAGCCACTGTTAAATTTTGAGTTAAAGGCAGTGAATCTTTAGATAGATGTATGGTGGGTTGAGCAGTCTTGTTTAGATGACGAATCTCAGGCTGAGACTGATTATATACAATTCATGTAACCACATGGCTGAAGGGTGACTAGCCCTAAGGTGAGTTAGTGTTTTTGGGTCATTGAGAAAGGGTAAAAGTTTACCTGTTGTGGACTCAAGCGCCAAGACATAATTGTGTTTGAGATGAAGCTCTGACGATGTGTGGCCCATCGCATTCATTCTCCATCTGATAGATCACATCTGAAAGTGACTTTTCCTCATTGCCTACAGTGTTTAATTTTTCTCTTCCTCTGCCATTATTTTTTATTTTAATGGTTCTCATCTAACTCTGAAACATTTTGGAATAAATATTATATATAAAGTTGCATCTTCTCCCATTGATTTCAATGGAAGCAGGATTATTTCCCCCACCCCCTTAGTGTCTGTTTATTCACTGGAACAAGGGAACAAAAAAGAGATAGGGAGTTGCTGATGCTATATGGAAAACATGTGGCTCTCATTGACTTTAGTAGCTTTGTAACTGGAACTTAATATACTTGGGAGCTGCTAGATAGTCCCTTCACGCTGTCTTTCTAGTTCTTTTATCTGACTGTATAAGCAATTATCTTTTGAAAAAACTGTTTGTCAATAGCGAAGTCTATTTTGCATGAATACCTAAGTCATTCTTAGAAGTAGCTGAGGTATAACGGTTAAATACATGCAAGTAAACACAACACTACGTGGTTTCAGTATTACTGAACTCCCATATTCTTAACATCTTTACTTTCCAGTTCTGCACAGGGTCTTCAGTCATCCGAACAGTTCCCTATGTTGATTTAAATTGGAAATCTCCAACTCAAGCCTCCAAGGTGATGTTGATCCCTTCCCTCAGCTAATGAAAAAATGAATCCAAGAATAACTTTTGTGATTGCAATAATCACAGACATGACTTCTGGTTGGAATTAGAGTGCTCCCGGGGCTCTATTTATTAAAGTTGTAAGGTGGCAATTTAGGAAGCTGGAGGAGCCCATTCCTGAAGTAATAGACCTGCATACAATACAGCATTAAAGGTGTTGGTCCAGCTGGGGAAAATAATAATAAATGTGTACCAATACAAAGCTGGCTTCCCAGAAAACATACATGTATATTTCCTGTTACAATGCAGGAACTGATGAAGAGGGTTTACCTCCTTTCACTTTTAGGCACAGACTCTCAAAATCTCAAGTTTATTGGCATTCCTTATAGGAAAAAATTACCATCTGCTAAAGAATTCATTTTTCTCCTAAGTATTGTGATTTACAATTTCTCAGCAACAAGGTGGCTCAGAGCATACATTATAGTTAGTTTTATTTCACTAAACTATCATTTCTCGCTCAAGTGTTCAATCGATGATTGTGCTTAGGGTTGAACAAACCAATAAATCTGAGGAAGTGATGTCATTGCATGATGCTTAAGCTGTTGCTAGACTACAATAGCACAGATAGGATGTCATACGACTCAACAAAAGCAAAAATTCTATGGCCCTGATTCTGTTCTGACTTGCATTGGTTTTATACAAACTCCACTGACTTCAGAGATAGATTCATAGATTCTAGGACTGGAAGGGACCTCGAGAGGTCATCGAGTCCAGTCCCCTGCCCGCATGGCAGGACCAAATACTGTCTAGACCATCCCTGATAGACATTTATCTAACCTACTCTTAAATATTTCCAGAGATGGAGATTCCACAACCTCCCTAGGCAATTTATTCCAGTGTTTAACCACCCTGACAGTTAGGAACATTTTCCTAATGTCCAATCTAAACCTCCCTTGCTGCAGTTTAAGCCCATTGCTTCTTGTTCTATCCTTAGAGGCTAAGGTGAACAAGTTTTCTCCCTCCTCCTTATGACACCCTTTTAGATACCTGAAAACTGCTATCATGTCCCCTCTCAGTCTTCTCTTTTCCAAACTAAACAAACCCAATTCTTTCAGCCTTCCTTCATAGGTCATGTTCTCAAGACCTTTAATCATTCTTGTTGCTCTTCTCTGGACCCTCTCCAATTTCTCTACATCTTTCTTGAAATGCGGTGCCCAGAACTGGACACAATACTCCAGCTGAGGCCTAACCAGAGCAGAGTAGAGCGGAAGAATGACTTCTCGTGTCTTGCTCACAACACACCTGTTAATGCATCCCAGAATCACGTTTGCTTTTTTTGCAACAGCATCACACTGTTGACTCATATTTAGCTTGTGGTCCACTATAACCCCTAGATCCCTTTCTGCTGTACTCCTTCCTAGACAGAGGGATGATTCCTGACTTTAAACCATTGTTAGATCACTATCAGGCCTTCTGTAGCTCACCAAAGCTGGAGATCATTTAAAAATTCTGAAATGAGTTTTAAATAAAGAATTAGAACTTAAATATTTGAATGGTTTATTTACCAGCACAAGTTATATGCAGAGGTACATATCTGATCTGCTGTAGCCAAATTTACTACGAACATACAAGATGTAACTCTACTGATTTGAAGAGAGGTGTGTCTTCTTAAATCAGTGTTTAGTTTGGTTCATGTGGAACACAATATTAAATTTTAGCCCTGACCTAGCCTTTTTTGTGTTCCAGATGTTTTGCAAATATTGGGTCAAACGCTGCTCAGTTACAGTGCATGTAACTCTATTGACTTCAGTATAATTACTCTAGGATCACAGCAAGCAGTGGAAAGCAAAATGTGGCCCATTAGTCACAATCTTCAAGCCCTTCAAATTCATTTCAGTAGTCCTGCTGAAGTCAGTGGGATCACTCATGGGAACGAGGACTGCAGATCCAGCCCCATTATCCTTAAAACAGTCCTGTGAAATAGGCATCACCCCTATTTTATACATTGAGAAACTCAGACACAAAGGTTTTGACTTGCTCTCAAGGGCAAAATCAGTGCTTGGGATTACAGTCAGTGCTTGGGATTGCAAATAATATTTATCTCTCATGTTGTATTTCTTGTTCATAGACCCAAAAAGCTGGGTATTGTTAAGTATTATTCATAGTTTATAGATGAGTGAACTCAGGCACAGAAAAATGAAGGGCCATATTGTGTCTGAGGCTCAGTGGTTGCCCAAAGGAGGAGTTTTCCAGAGCACCACCTGGGGGTGATATGACTGCATCACTCTCAATGCAGGGTTGTGTCTAAAGGGCACCACATGAATAGAATGAATAGAAACCAGGACTACAGACTCCTCAGTCACTTGCCTTCCAATTAGTTTAGAACTCAGGGCATTCTTGATTCTCAGCCATGGGCTCAAAGCACTAGACCAAGTAAATCTTTAATCTAGAAATAAATCATTAGTACTCGGTCAAAGGTTGTTATATGACAATTCTTTTCTGTTACTGAAAGTCATACTTGTATCCATGCAACATTGCAGTGTCTGGTACTTGTATTTTATTGACTTTATGTTCTGTTACATATGTTGTAATGTAATGGCAGCTGGGAGACAGGACTCGGCACACATGGGTTTTCCTGATTCTACCATTGACTCAGCTGACCTTTTATCTCTCTATGCCTCAGCTTTCCCCATCTGTAAAATTGTGTTTTTAAAGAACTTAATGATGTTTTTAAAGAGCGTTGAGAGCAATAGAAGACGGGTTGCATACGTGCTAAGTATTGCTGTTATTGGGCCCAATTCTGTCACTCACAATTCATGTTGTATATTGTCCCAGACCTGGAGGAGTCCTATTCAGGCTTCATTTAGTGCAGCAATACTTTTAAATTTCACTCTAAAAACCAACCAACCAAAAACCCTGGAACACGTCTCAATTTTTTAAAAGTAAGAGTTGAAGGCTGCATGACTATTTAGATTGTGCCTTATGTTTATTGACATTGAATAACATGTATATTAACAATTACTCATATGCTACAGGTGAAGAAAGGCTCCAAGGCTGCAGAAATGTGAGTGCCTTGAATCCAAATGCTACATTCTCTAAAACCTCCAGTAAAACAATTTGGCTTTTGCTCATGGTTGAGAGAATGCTTTTTATTTTAACAGGGTACATGACAATGAAGTCTCTTGCTATAGAGTCAGATAGACTCTGCTGGCTACGCGCAACTGTAAATTGGCTAGAAGCATACTTTTTATGGGTAAGTTTTGCCTACCTGCTTTCACATGTCACCACTGCCCCCCGCTCCCCAATCTGTTCATATTAAAGATAAGTTGCACTCAGATGTGCAGAGATGTTTTCAGTTTTTTACTAGAATATGGTGTTGCATTGAGTCACAAGCCACAGCTGCACAATCAATATTTTAAAAGATTGTTTATGTTGGGTTTAACTTTTAGAAGATACATACAACACTAGTTCCACTGAGCATTATACTATACATTACTATCCATTGCTTTCAAAGCTCTTTACAAATATGGCCCCACATTTTAAAGCTGAGGAAAGCTGAGGCACACAGATGTGACTTATTCAGGTCACTGGCAGAACTGGAAACAGAATCCATGGGTCCTGAGTCCTGTGTCCCAGCCAATGAATTACAGCTACATTTACATTGCAGCAGATGTAATAGAACATAAAATCAACTATATACAGTTATTAGACCCAGCATCATTGCACTGCTACAGCTATGATTTTCTGTAATAGAAAAAGAATATAATGTTCACATGCGAGGAAGTTACTCATATCCTGATGGGAAGCTACAGGTGCAAATGCTAGTTAGAATTCTTTGTCTTTAATGAGAGTGCATTTAAATGGTCTTTGCATAGCTTACTGAACGTTTCCCCTTCTTTTACTTGCTTTTATTTGTTTCTGTAATTTTAATTACTTTTCTTTCTTTTTACTCATCCTAAATCCTTATGGCTGTATCTCTAAAGACAGAAGCAAAGTGACACAAATATACCGAATGTTTACTACCAAGATAATGATTTCCCTAGCAACAATAGGCATGTGGTGTTTTTTCAAACTTGTTTTTGGACTGTTTTGGTTATTTTGTTTGAACCATGTGACTAGAGAAGTCAGAATGTAGTCATTACTGAAATGAGTGCATAGGACAGTAAATAAGCTCTTAACAAGTGGGCAGACCATGAAAATGATCTCTTCATTTCTGTTGTCGCTGCCAAAGCCTCAGTACATTGAAGTCACAGCCACAGACAATCCTGTGATATCAATGATGTATCTACCCAAATGGATATTGAAATCCTTGGAGCCCCCTACTGCTCCTTTCCTCCAAACCCAAAAGTAGCAGTTCTGAAAAGCTGATTTCCCCAGTTACGTATCAAACAGAGGATATCTGGAGATGCCTCTGCTCTTTTTCTTTTCTGGTGCTGCAAACACTGAAGTGTATCTGGCAGGTACCGATACACTAATTTATATTTAGAAAGTTCTGTAAATCTCCAGACAGAATCAGAGTGACCTCAGTGGGTCCTGTAATTCAACAGAAAGCGCTATGATTGCAACCTGTGGGGAAGTATTAAAAAAATCCTCCACTAACTGTCCAGTGAAAGAGAAAAATCTTTAGCAGACATACATCAGTGAATGTCAGGTTCTCTTACAGAAAAAATAATTAAGCTAAAGTTTTCAATCTTGAAGTGGTTTTAAAAAAGAAAGGAAATAGTAAAGGTTTTGTAAATCAGATAAAGTTTAACTATACAGTGCCTGGAAAATAGATTAGTTTATCGTCATACAAAGGCAATTTTTTTCAATGCAGCCTGAGTATAATATTAATTGTACTGGGAATTATAAAAGTCCGAATCTGCATGCTAATGCATAAATTCACACAGCAAGGACAAATCAGAAGGGATTAGTGCAATTCCTTTACTTTAGACTTGAAAGGTTCTTACCAAGGTCTCCATTCAGTCATCTTCTCCAGATTCCTTACCAATGAGATATGGCCGCAGGCAAGAAAAACCTGGCTACCTTCCTTTCACAAGCTTAATGTGGCAGCTAGGAACCAGTCTACATAAAATTTCTTGCAGTGAGCTGGAGTTATGCTTTATCACTTGTTTAACAAATACTTGTGTTTCAGGCAGCTATAGCTCATTGTTTTTGCTTACTGATGTGGAGCAGAGGTCAGAAGCATTCTACTGAAAAGTTCTTAGTAGCAGACCTGGTTTGCTGGGTTTCTAATCTCAAACACTACCTTCCACTCATTTTTATGTGAACTTAACATTTTGAAATAATCTTACATGATTTTAGAATTTTTAAAAAAAGTTTAATATATATAAATGAGATGTAATATTATCTCTGATTACTTCACATTAGACTTTCATGTGATCATAGCAATTAGAGATGAGAAAGAAGATTTTATAATTGCTCCTCAGGGAATTCTGCACCAAAAAAATAAAAATGTATATATTATATTTTCAGATTCTGCAAAATTCTTCATTTTATTTGTCAAAATAAATCACATCAGTTTCAATTATTTTTGGTCATTTATTTCAAAATATCTGTCAGCAAGTATATCTGTAGCAATACAGACAACAAAAAAGATTCAGAAAATGTTTTTGACAAATAGATTCCTTAATAGACACATTAATAGTGAGTAATATTTCATTTAAACTACAATCTAGAACCATATTTCCCACACCCTTCAGATGCAAAGGCCTGGGGGAGTCAGGGATAATGGACGGAGCTGAGATAGAGGGAAGTAATTGCTGGGAAAGAGCCTGGGTGTGAACTTGCAGGGTTGTTGGGTATGGGGTGTGTGTGTGTGAAGTATGGAACAGGTTTTTGTGGGGGCAGGGAGGGACTGTTAGGGAGCTTCCCCCATGCAGACCCTGGCTGACCCCTAGCCTCTCCCATTCAGTCAGGCACATTTGCCCCTGCACCCCCATGTATCCATGCGCCCCCATGTGTCTTAGCATCCCCTGTCCACATGTGTCCCTCCACTCCCACTCAGACACCCCTCCCCCCATCCCCATGTGGCTCTTCACCCCCTCCCCCTGTCCTCATGTGTCTCTGTGCCCCCACTCAGCCACCCTCTGTTCCTATGTGGGCCTGCATCCCTCCCTCTCATGTGTTTCTGTGCTCCCACTCAGCCACTCCCCTATCCCAATGTGTCCCTGCACCCCTCCCCCTGTCCCCATGTGTCTCTGTGCCCCCACTCAGTCCAACCCCCTTACTCCTGTAGCTCTGCAACTCCCTCCCCCTCTGCCCATGTGGCCCTGCACCTCCACTCCCATTCAGCCCCTACCCCAGTCTGTCCTCCCCACTATCCCTTATGAGTCCCTGTCTGACCCCCAGGAACCCCATGCTGTCTGTCTCCCCATAATCCCTGTCTCCTGACCTGGCAGGCACTGTGAAGAAGGCAGGCTCTTTCTCTTCCCTAGCTGGCTGGGAGCAGCTGCTGTGTTCTAGTGCCACAATGCCCTCTGGTGGGCAAAAGGCGGAACTGCAGAAGTTGTTGTCTGCGTGGAGCAGCTGCTGTGTTCTAGCACCACAGTGCCCTCTGGTGGGCAAAAGGAAAAACTGCAGCAACATTCCAACAGAAGCTTTCTTTGGTGCAAAATATTAAAAGTATGCACAGTACATTAATTATGCGTGCGCTAGTGGCACAGAATTCCCTGAGGATTATATAATCTATTGTGTTGTTGGTGCAGGATTGTTCCTGACAATATCTGCTCAAGGTCTCTGCTCAGTTTTAAAAGAATTAAGCTGTGAGACAAAGCATTTCTTCCCTTAAGAGAATATTCTACAGATCAACAGCATTGAATTGGGCATTGAGTTGACGCAAGGGCTATCCTAACTTGCACTTTTACTGCAATGACCCCTGTGGCATTGCAGTAGCCGGGGAATAGCGAAGGCATAGGAATACCATGGCCATCCTCCTCCTTCACACCCTCTGCACTGGTGGTATTCCCCAGGGAAGCCTTATAGCTACAGTGAAAGTCCATTGTGCTGGAGCAAAGGGGGTGCAGACCTTGGGCTTGATGATCAGCAAATAAATGTTTAAACACTTCTTGAAATGTTATTTAGGGAAGGAATGATTCCCTAATTAGTTCAATATAGACAATAGCTCCTACAAAACTAGCTCTAGTAGGAATATTCTCCTTCTTTATGTACTGTATTCACAAACATAGGCCTTAATCTTAACCATGAGTCCCTCTTTCCCCTCTATCACTGGTCGCACACCAAAATATTCTATTCTACATAGGATCTCATACCGTGCTTATTACCACAGTATCAACTATGTATGCGGCCAGAAAATCTACAGCATATTAGAAAATTAAGGCATCCAA
This sequence comes from Terrapene triunguis, assembly GCF_002925995.2. Lineage (NCBI taxonomy): Eukaryota > Metazoa > Chordata > Testudines > Emydidae > Terrapene > Terrapene triunguis. The sequence continues at coordinate 47,769,666 of NW_020664417.1, read as the reverse complement.
AGTAGTGATTCAATAATACATTATATCTCACATCTTCATTTGTTCTGATTACTTCTGCTACAGAAGAACCTGTATTATTGTCTTCCTGTCGGTGGCAGGAATTCATAGAACATGAATATTGCTTTGTACTTGCAATCTGTACAGCTTGAAACAGAATAATCAGTTTCACTTTAAAGTTTATGGAATGGCAGCAGCCATCTTAAATTTCTCTATAGAAAATCAGATTAATAAAGGAGAGTTTGTTACTGGCTTGAAGCTGGTGTATTATTTCAGTTACCCTATGTGAGAGTCTATTCAGTTTCCAAATCTCACACTGCTTTTGTATTTTTATTATTGTATTACAAAAATGCCCCATGCCAGATGAAGCCCCATTGTGCTAGGCACAGATACCAACCGGCAGTTCCCTCCAAAAAGATGCGTTGCTGAGGTACAGGGGTAAGAGATTTGCTTAAGTCCCACAGGAAGTCTCTGCCAGAGCTGAGAACAGGACTGAGATCTGTTGAGTCCCAGTCCTGTGCCTTCATGAAAAAACTGTCCTTCCTATCTTTTGCACATTAGTTTGCAGCTGCTATTCCCACTACTGCAGTTGTTTGCTGCAGTTGTCCTGACCTTCCTTATTTTGTGCTTTCTGTCAGTGTCTCTACCAAGTCTCCAGACCTCCTCTTCTTTCCTTTTATGCCATTGACCAAACTGGCCATTTAAAATCTGGGATGCAGCAGTAGGAAAAGGAGGGTTTCTTTGAATGTGGGTTGCACGTTTTGGCTCTTTAGAGAACATATTTGGATGGGTCTTCAATGGCTCTCTAGAGTCTTTTGTGAGCAAGACGAGCATTACCTTTTGGTTTTCTCACTAAACCTATCAGAGGCCTGTAGTCCTTTTAGCCTTCTACTTTTAAAGGGAGGATTCATTATGTTTAGAGGTGCCAGCAAAAAGCCCACCTTTGCTCAATGTCATCAAATGGGACTTACAAATTCACACTGCAGATACCATTGTGCATTCCAGGTTAGGCAATTAATGTACAGTCTGTTGTGTGAATGTCTGCATGCTTCATTAGCTATGATTCTGTTCTTGTCTGCCAGCAAGTGGGGCTCTTGAAAGCATGCTATCAGTAACATCCCCTCTTGATGAATAATTCACACAAATAAGTTCATTGCAAGGGTGTGTGATGAAATGCTCCTGTGCATAACCTGGGAAAAGGGACCTATAGTTATTAATAAAACATTGACTGACCATCTTTTTAGAGCTTCCCTTGACTTGTACCAAAACGGAGGTCGATTAAAATCAGAACAGTACCAACAACAGCTCATAACCAGCCCGGAGGAACAATCATGTCTTTGTGGTTATTTTGTTACACATACTTTAACTGCTAATACTGTCCATTCATTCGGCTTGCTTTTATGCAGTTGCCAATTAAACAACTTTAGAGGCTCCAAGCTTCAATTTGCTGCAGATAGGCAGTAGTCCCACGGTCCATGTTCAAATTGATGAAGAATGCAGAATAATTCCTAGAGCAGCTGGTTGGGTGGAAATGACAGTCAAAGGGTAAAAAGACTTGTTAACAAGTGTTGGGAATGTTTAATTTTTTTAAAAAGGGAAGTGGGTTGTATTTTTTTTCTATTCATTTGCACCTCAGTTCAAACAGGAGCTGTATAAAAGAGGAGTATAACAAATACCATACTTTTTTTTTAACTGGATATTGGGGCAGTCCTTTTGCATTTTGTTTCCTCTTATGTTTGTAAGCATGGTCCCTTGGTTCTTGTAACACTACAAGTTTCTAGAAGTTTCTTTTCTTCTGTCTTGAAAAATGTTTATATGCCCTTAAGTAATTTTAAGTGTATGATACATCATCTCTTTTTTATAAGCAAATATTAAAAATGAGTACACTTGACTCAATAATTAATCAACAAACAAATATATCATCATTAGCCTTTTGATAACTAATTGTTCAGGGATCTTTCCTGACATCCTTACTTCCATTGGCTCAGATTGTGAAACCCTTGCTCACATTGAAAATGTACTGTACACCATGTAATCTTAAATAAAAGAGATGATATTCTGGCCCCATTGAAATCAATGGAACTACTTGTGAAATAAAATACTACTCCATAAATGAGTAAGGGATTAACAATCTGACCCACTAAGTAATAATTTAGCCCATGATTAATCCCACTGACTTCACTGGGACTACTTGGAGATTAAGTTACTACTCCAGGATGAATTTTCTCCCTCGTCGGGGAGGAGTACAGAAATCGATTTTAAGAGCCCTTTATGTCGAAGTAAATGGCTTCGTTGTGTGGAGGGGTGCAGGGTTAATTCGATTTAACGCTGCTAAATTCGAACTAAACTCATAGTGTAGACCAGGCCTCAGAATAGGACGAATTTCAGCCAGTGTGTTAACCCCTTGTGGAACTTCAATGCTTAGTTAAGATTTTCGCAAAAGGAAATCTTTTTTAGAACACTTGTGCCTTCAGTTGCGAGTTCACAGTACCTGGGATCGGAGACCCTCCAGAAGAATCAGAGAAAACTACATGTGCAATTCCTGGAGTGAAAATCTGGCCCCGCTGAAATGAAAGGAAATTCTGCCATTGACTTCAATGGAGCTAGAATTTCACCCCATTTATTAATGAAGAAAAAAAGGGAAGACCCTGCTCCCTCACACTTCTGTGTTTTTAAATCATAAGGAAACAAAATGGCCCAAGCCTAATTTTGTATTAATTATTATAATTGATTTTATATTTCTAGTACAGTAGTGCCTAGTGGCCACCAGGTCAGGACCCAATTGTTCTAGGCTCTGTGCAAACATATAAAAAATCACAGTTCCTGCCACAAAGAGTTAACAATCAAAAAATCCTTTGCAAATCACATTCACTGGGTGGAAATGCACCTGTAAAATAAGCAGTGATCTGCACAAGTCACTTGGCTTTACAAAGGAAAAGGAGTGAGACATTACTGTTGGCATTTGGACTGAAAGAGTGAGAAAATGACAAGGACACACTTCCTGTTTCATGAAAAGCCTATGGATGTGTCTAAATAAAATTCCTTTCACTGGTTTACCTTTAAAAGGTGTAACCTTCCTCAGGAAGGTAGGGACTGGTGAAACAGGAGTCCAGATCAGTTCATTACAACAGAGGCCAAACTATGAGCTGATTTACAACTGGTGAAAGTTCACTACTGTTAATGGAGTTGCACAGGATGAAAGGCCATGATCCAAAGCACGTTGAAGTTCATGGGTTGGAAGTCTTTCCATGCATTATGTTAGAACTGACTTTGGCTCCAAAGCTACACTATTTAGTAGATGAAGGAACCTGCCCTTTTCATGAAGATAGTGAAGTTGTGTACTCTTCTTCTGTTTAAATGTGTGAAATGAATTGTTTTAAACTGTGTTTGTTGAATAATTTTACTCTGGAAAATTAATCCACCTTTACTCTGATTAGTTTGGATAAAGTTAAAGGGAGAGAGGTAAATTAGAAAGAGAAGGTTAATTTAAAGGCAAACTTCTGTCCCAAATTACACCTACAGGACATGCAATAAATCAGGCAAAAGTAGACTCTGGGTATATTGAACAGAGAGGGAGAAAACTGGGGAACAACACAAAATAAAGGAGCAGGCTTTTCAAGGCATTGTAACCTCCTCCTGTGGATCCTCTTTGCAGAGGAAACTTTTGAGGTACCCTGTTCATTCATGTTTCTTCCAGGATAAAATGTTTTTCCCACTCCCTTTATCATGCAAAAGGACTGAGGCTATGTATTTTTATTTAATATTTATATTCAGCATTCTATATTTTATTTATATGCTGAAGTGGCTAGAGGCCAACTGGGTGGATTAGCTTGCTATAGTTAGCAAAACTTCCTTCATTATGATCCCAGCAGTCTGCTGTTCAATCTATTTGTTGCAACTAAATTATCCAGTTAATTTTGCTCTTCTGCCGATTTGCAGAATGATCCTGATTCATATGAATGCATTTGTTTATTTGTAAGTATTCATAGAATAGTTTATGCAAACAAATTTCAGATTGCAAATTGGTTACTTTGTTTACTCTATTTTCTGTTTGTGGTCACACAACTCATATGCTATTGGTTTAGCTTCCAGATCGCGGGTCTTAAACTTATAAACAGACAAATAATAAAGGACTATTTTGTTAAAGAAATTGGAATTATTTGTACTTTTACTGTCAAAGTCCACAGAGTAGCATTTGTTGTTTCACTCTGAAAGACATGAATGTATAATTTTATGCTTTGCTAATGTGTGTGTTGGTTTAGTTATTTAGCAGAATAAAGGAAACCATTGTGCTGTTGGCCACAGACTGGTAAGATTTTGTAGGAACTCCTTTTTCATTTTTTGTCTTTTAAAGATATAATTATTGTTTAATATTAGCATATTATAATTAATAATAATACCTGACTCTTATATAGCACGTTTTAATCAGTAAATCTAAAAGCATTTTATCAAGGTTGTAAGGATCATTATTCCTATTTTATGGAAGGAAAAACTGGGATACAGAGTTTGAAGGCCAGATTTTTAAAGGTATTAGGCACCTAAGGATGTAGGTAGGTGTCTAGTAGGATTTTCAAAAGTGCCTGTCTGTGTCTTTAGATGTCTAAATACCTTAAAGAAGATCTGGCCCTAAATCACTTGCCCAAGGTCACCCAGCAAGCCCATGGAAGAGCAAGGAATAGAATCCAGGTCTCCCGATTCCCAGTCCAGTGCTTTATCCAATACTCCACATTGCCTTCCCATTGACTTCAGGTAAAATGTTCAGAAGTACCTAAGTGACTAAAAAGCCTGAGACTATAGCTACACTTGCGGATGTCGAGCGCTGGGAGTTAAACCAGCCCTCGGAGACAGCAGCAGGAAAAGCGCTGCCATGTGTTCACACTGTCAGCTGCAAGTGCAGTGGCGTGGCCACATTAGTAGCTCTTGCAATGCCACAGAGAGCAGTGCATTGTGATAGCTATCCCAGTGTGCAAGTGGCTGCAGCATGCTTTTCAAATGAGGGGGTGGAATGTGACAGGGAGTGTGTTGTGTGTACGTGGGGGGAGAGACAGTGTGTTTTGGGGCAGAGAGTGTGTCAGCATGCTGTCCTGTAAGTTCAGACAGCGGCAGGGGAAAGGGGGAAACCCCGACATCAGCCCCCACCCCCCCGCCTCTCTCTCTCACACACACATGCACAAACACCTGCCTCTGCAGCAGCAGCATTCCACAGTAATGGTTTACTTTGTGTCCCGGAGCAGATAAGCATGCTGGCTGTCAGAAACGGAGCTTTGAAAGGTGTGCCTGCAGCTGCATGCCTGCAGCCAACTTCAAAACAATGACCAGAGTGGCCACTTGACTTCAAGGGATTATGGGACATTTCCGGAGGCCAATCACAGTGCAGTAATGCAACACTTCGTCCATATTGACACCTGGGTGTTTCAGCCAGGGCACAGCAAGCTCTATGCTTCTTGTGGAAGTGGATTACCAGGAGTCCTCCAGCTGCGGAGTCCAGGTGCTCTAAGTGCCTTGCCAGTGTGGACACCTCAGGAGTTAGGGTGCCCGGGGCTGATTTAATGTGCTCTAATTTGCAAGTGTAGCCAAGCCCTAAGTCACATTTTCAAAAGGGATTTAGGGCCAGATTTTCAAAGGTATTTAGGCCCCTAAAGATGCACAAAGGTGCCTAGTGGGATTTTCAATAGTGCCAAAGCAGATTAGCACATAGAAATGAATGGGATTTAGGAGCCTAAACTTCTTGGGCACATTTGAAAATCCCACTATTCCAAATTAAAAGGTATTTAGATGCCTAAAGATGCAGATGCTTATCTGAATCTTCAGCATCTAAATATCTTTGAAAATCTGGCTGCTAGGAGTCTAAATCCTACTGAGTTTCAGTGACTAAGGCCTGGTCTACACTAACCCCTCAAGTCGAAGTAAGGTACGCAACTTCAGCTACATGAATAATGTAGCTGAAGTCGACATACCTTAGTTCGAACTTACCGCGGTTCAGACGCGGTCCACACGCGGCAGGCAGGCTCCCCCTCGACTCCGCGGTACTCCTCTCGCCGAGCTGGAGTACCGCAGTTGACGGCGAGCACTTCCTGGTTCGACTTATCGCGTCCAGACCAGACGCGATAAGTCGAACCCAGAACTTCGATCCCCAGCCGCCGAACTAGCAGCTGGGTGTAGACCAGCCCTAAATTACTTTTGAAAATGAGACTTAGGCTTCCAAGCCACATAGATGCTTTAAAAATTTTTACCTGGTGTCTTCAGATATTAACTCTTATGAGCCTCCATCCCTTTGTTTGTGCTATATTGGGCTTCTATAAATTACCAAATTTAGTAGCAACTCAATACTTATCACTGTGTTACTTCAGTTAGTCCATTCACACAGTGGAGTTACCCTGACATACCAGTGGAGTAATGCAGTAGTGAATTAGGTTTAGTGGGTCTGATTCTCATTTACACTAATGTCCTCTTACACCACTCTGGCATCACAAAGGGGCCTTGTTGTGTGTGGTGACTGCTCCTTCTTGTATGAAGTGACATCTTAGCCTGTGCAGAGCTGGTGTAAGGGCTTTATATTGGTCCTGCTCCCACCCCCTGCCATAAGTGGTATATCGGGGCATGTCCGGGGCATGGCCAGAGGATACTGCACTATGGCAGTCGTCTGCTTCCTAGGGCCAAGAGGCAGGCATGTGAAGCAGAGCATGAGTTGTTAGACCAGGGGTCGGCAACCTCTGGCACGTGGCTCACCAGGGTAAGCACCCTGGCGGGCTGGGCCAGTTTGTTTACCTGCCGCGTCGGCAGGTTTGGCTGATCGCGGCTCCCACTGGCCGCAGTTCGCCATTCCAGGTCAATGGGGGCTGCGGGAAGTGGCACGGGCCGAGGGATGTGCTGGCCGCGGCTTCCCGCCACCCCCATTGGCCTGGAGTGGCGAACCACGGCCAATGGAAGCCGTGATCGGCTGAACCTGCTGACGCGGCAGGTAAACAAACTGGCCCGGCCGGCCAGAGTGCTTACTCTGGCGAGCCGTGTGCCAGAGGTTGCCGACCCCTGTGTTAGATCATCACTGTGGCTGCTCTAAATTACACCGAGGACCTGACAGATCCCTGCACAGACTCAGAATAAAGTAAACATAAAGGTGTCTTAAAGACATCCCCCCTCCCTTCACCCCATCCCTGCCTCATGCAGAGAAATGGGGGGAAGAGGGTGGGTGTGTATGTCATGATTTTCAAGAGACTGGTGATTCAAGTTTTTGAATGTTCAACTTCAACCCTCTCAAACTCAGGCCTCATAATGATTATCCAAAAATAAAACAAATGCTAAAATAACATATTGTCTGTGCCCAATGGTTGAGCATTTCCTATGTTTCTGTCATTATGTCCAGAAAGCATCTCTTTAGGGAGTGAAAATAATTCCGTGAGCTTCTACTAGTGGGCACATTTTTACATCACATACTATTGCTTCCAATCCCTTATTCTGGATCACTGACTGACAGCACTGACAAAAACAAATCACAGGTGGGTTGATAGGTATTTTATTTGTCTTGGTTTTGCTTTAACATAGATCCCTTCTGACCCCCACCCAACCCCATAGATCCCTCCCCACCCCCGATCCTTCCTTTTCCTGGTTCAGCACCTTTTCTCATAAGGACCAGAATCGGAACCTGTAGTTCACGTACATGTAGACATGGGTCACTGTGCTACTATTATCACATCCGGGGTTGCAGTTGCATGTTGTTTCATTTGTTCTTATGTCTCTGTATAACCCCTCTCCAAATAGATGGTTTTTAGTTTTGTCTTACTTATAATACTGCAGGGCATACAAAAGGCATGCCAAATGTCTTCCAGATCTCTTGCTATTTTAATTACTTCTCTCTGGGTGTGTGCATATACAATGCCCAGTAGATTCCAATGTGTGCTTACAAGAGACTCATGGCTGAAATATTAAGGGTGATACAAGTCAAGACGAGGAGCCATTAGCAGAAATACCAGTGGAAGATTGAGCAAATTTGCTTTTACAGTCTACCAGCCACTAGCTCCCAAGGAAAGGGAATACTGGCTGAGTATTCCATGAGGGATACTTGACATAGATTTTGCCCACCCCTCATTAGCTGAACAGTGCCCAGATCTGTTAACTGACAATACACACTGCAGGCCCATATTTCTCCCAGCTACTTGGGGAGGGCTAGCCTAAGGAGTGGAGGGGAGTGGGGGGGGGGTTGTGTCCGTTGTATAGAAATGTCAATGTCCCATATACAATATTTTATTGTGAAATTAAACTGTATAAGGGTACCCAAGGCAAGGAATGAGTTGCCTAAATGTGCTTTTATAAACTGAAATAAATAAACATTTCTTCTGTGCACACTCGCAGTCACTAAAAATGTGTCTCAAAATTAAATATTGAAAAAAAGAAAAGGAAAATGTAAAGGAATTAAAAATAATGAATAATAATAATACTTAGCAATTATATAGCATTTTTCATCCATAGATGACTAAGTACCCAAGGAGGGAAGGATTATTGTCCCAATTTTTCAGATGGGGAAACAGAGGCACAGAATTTTTAGGTGACTTGTTCAAGGTGACCGAACAGATCAGTGGTATGGCCAGGAATAGAACCCAGGTCTCCTGACTCCCAGGCTTTAACCATAATTTTAAAATATGCACAACTACTTTGTTATTGGGACTTCTGGCATTGGAAAAGCTCTCTGCCATGGATGCAAATGAAGTTTTGCATTTTTATGATGCATGGAGGCAATTTGTGATTACTGCCTGAAAGGGAAAAGAGTTGAATTACGTCTGTATGACTTTTGGCCACTTCTCGGAAGATTCTTTAAGTTGCAAGCTATTTTCCAACAGGGACTGGGTCTTTCTATGTGTTTTACAGTGCCTAGCACATTTTGTCCACTGTCATAGTATACATCATCACAATAATGGAGATCAGTACAAATCAAAGCCCTGGATCCCAACTATGTGAAGAGAAGGGTTTGACATCTGGATCAGAATTGTGCAGCTTGGGCTGCTCTCTATTTATAAGATCGGCCATTAATTGAATGCACCAATCTAGTGGCAGTGAGATGATAGAGTGGGGAAGGTCAGAGAAAGGAGTGGGGCAGGGTCGTTCTTTTCCTTCCCACTCTACCACTGATCTGACATGAAGGGATGGTGGGAGTTTGCATACTTCGGGATTTACATGTGAGCAGAGCATTTGGTGCTCTGGTTGGTAGAAGCCCCATATTGCTTCTAAATCTTAAAGGTCTGAGGTCACTGGGGTACAGCAGAAGGGTTATTCTGTCCTGTTGGAATTGCGTGGGGTGAAAGAAAAGGCTGCCTAACTGCCTCCTAAGGACCACACTCCTTCCTGGAGAGGGGAAGTTGGTTGCCCTCCCCCACCCCAGCAGCAGCTGCTGCTATCAGACTAGAAGGGAGTGGGCTGCTTAGTTAACACTCTCCCTTAAAGAGGACACATCGATGATGGTTTGGAGAACAACATTATGGATCCAAGTAGATAGAGTGTGGTCAGTGGAGAGTAGATTGTGTTTGAAAAGAAGAAGCCAGGTCCTACTGATGGAGTGGGGAAGAAATAGGGCAAAAAGTTCAGATAAGCATCAAACTTTAAGATGTTTATTGAAACCTCTGAACCTTTTGAGAGTTCATTCAGAGTTCACCTATCAGCACATATTCTCCTACATTTCTTCCTAAGCTCCTTTCCTTACATGGAAGTTTTGTTCATAATATGACTCTGCTTAACCCTAGCAGCACCACTTATTTCCCTAATGGGGAGAAGATCCACTAATGGGGGAATGTTGGGGGAGGAGGAGGAGGGTGTTGGGATGACTGGGATTTTCAAAGGAGCCTAAGGGAGTTAGGAGCCAAACTCCCATTGAAATTCAACCCTGTTCAATCTCCTTGAGAATCGCAGCTGATGAAGTTACATTGTCGATTCCTTACTCTCACTAATCCCATATTAATTTGAAAATTTTTAAGTACTACTGCTGAATTGATAGATTAACCAAAGTAGGCTAGTATAGTCAGAGGGCACTGTAGAGTCAGTAATTGTAGAAGGCAGAACACATATATGTTAGTAAGTTAATAACTATCTAATGTATACGGGTTTCCCCATTCTGTGATTTGTTGTATTCATATGTGACTGATATTTTACCTTATGCCTTTCATACACTTTCAATATGTTCCATTGGTGAATGGCATTGGCATAATCTCAATACTGTTTTTATTGGACAAGTCTCCATATTTTATAGGAACTACTATCATCCCATTTGGCACTAATTTATACCTATATAAGTACTCTTAGCATAAAGACTGAGGATGAAATAGGCAGAGAGACTGACCTATCCTATTACCCGTAGAACTGATCCCTATAGCCTAGGGATGTGATGTAGTTTTGCAAACTTGCCCTGCTACTCCCTCTGCTGTTCCTGTCCTGTGGACATTAATCCTTCAAGATGCTGAGTACTCTGGCCCTGATCCAGCAAAGCACATAAGAACATGCTTGACATTATTTGAGTAGTCACATTGACTTTACTGGATTAGGGTCAGAGTGCTCAACACCTTGCAAGGTCAAGCCCAAATGGAGGGCTTCAGTTGCCTAGGGATGCCATTCTATACCCTTTCATGATCAGTAACCTTCAGAAATGCCAATAATCGAACACCTTTCATTATTTATTTATATATTTGAAAAAGTTTTCTTTGTTAAAAGGCTAATGACACAGGTTCTGAGCTGTCCCATTCGGAGAATTTTTATTGCAATGGTGGTAAAAGCTCTCAGAATTTTACAGCTCAGAGCATGCCATTTTAACATTCCCGTTTCAGTGTAAAAATAAGTCTGCTGCAGACGGATTCTCAGGAACAACATGGATTTCAGACTGTTAAAACGTGAGACTCAAAGCTGGAATAAAATTTGAAAAAACCCAAACCCTTTAACATAAACCAGATTTGTTTTTAAAAGTGCATCAGATTCTCATAAAACTGTATAGCAGTTTTCTGGAACCATATAATAGAAGTTATTTTTCTTTATTTGCTAACAGAGACAAATATTTATATTTAGTTGCTCTGGCATTTCTGCAGAGCAGTTTTGGGCCATCTCATTAAAAAGGATTGGAGTCAATTATCTGCTTTATTGAGGATTTGTTTTCATTTGTGTGATCTTTGTACTGCTCACAGGATAATTTTTGTGTGTGGGGGGAAACTCATTAGAGCTCTGACTATACTGTGCCTGCTATGTTCCTACCTTTTTGAACATCTGAAAAATTCACTATATGTGACCTGAATTTGATTGGAACTGTAATCTGGTGCAGCTACCTTGGCTTCATTAAAATGTGAGAAAGCATGTGCTTGTATTCATTACAATTTATAATTACCTCAGTTTTTGCTGCTTGATGCAAATTAGAGCTGGCCTTTATTCAAACATGGAAGGTACAGCGTCAAATCAACAACTTTATTTTATCGCATGAAACAGATGGTGAAGATCACTGAGATTTCCAAAAGAAGACAATGCAATTTCAGTGCTAAATTACCCTTGTTGAAGGGCTTTTCCTCAAGGGTGAAGGGGGAATACACCAGTATTTTGTAATTCCTTCTTTCTTGTTTGCTTAGCTGGCCAGAGGCCAATAAAGACTAAATCTCTGAATTTTTCTTTTTTTTAAAGAAGGGGGGAATCCTGGCCCCATTGAAGTCAATGGGAAAACACCATTGACTTTAATGGAACCAGGATTTCATTCAATGATTGTGCAAGTGAACTCTTACATATGAAATTGAAGAAGGAAACAGATCAGCTAGTGCTTCAGTGACCAGAGGTGAAATTCTAGACCTACTCAAGTCAATAGAAAAACTCTCTTCTGAATCAGAATGAAACCAAATGGCAAAACATCAGAATCCTCTGCATAATGGAATTATCTTTCTCTGCATAGCTCTAGTTTCAGAGTTTACAGTCCATTGAGATGAATAGGCAGTTTACACTTTTATGAGCAATTGCTTCTGGATGATGACGCTTGCATTGGTATGCACTTGATTCACATTTTCAAAGTTACCTTCACAACCATTAGAGCTAGAATTTCTTCTGACAATGAAACCTTAGTTTCTGTTTATAGTTTATAATTTTGGCACACTTACTAAAGACCAGTTTAAACAGAACTTCCCACTTTACTCAGGAGAAAAATATATATATTTTGCAAGATGGGGAGAGATCATGATCTTAATTCCCAAAATTTCAACTAACTCTTTTAAAAAAAGTTATTGGGGGATCTTCTCTTCTACATTTGTGAAAACGTAACACGAATAAGTTAATGAATTTAAATTCTACAACATTTCATTTTTCCAGTGTAAAGAAGTTGGCCAAGATTTTTCAAACTGTGCAACTAAAATTAAGCTTCTGACTCTAGGTTTAGATACCTAAATCCGTGGCCTGATTTTCAACTATTCTGGGAATTCTCTCTCCTTTTTTTTTTTTTTTGGCTAATAGGGACAAATATTTATATTTAATTGCTTTGGCATTTCTGCACTGAAGTCCCTGTGGATGGCTGGAGGCTCAGCAGTTTTGAAAATCTGATCCCTGATTTAGATGTAAAAATATGCAGATAGGTTACCAACTACAGTTACAGTAGTTCTGCAATTTCACATTTGAGTTCCTTCGGTACTCTCGGGTGAGTACCATCTGGTCCTGGTGACTTATTACTGTTTAGTTTATCAATTTGTTCCAAAACCTCCTCTAATGACACCTCAATCTGGGACAGTTCCTCAGATTTCTCACCTAAAAATAATGGCTCAGGTTTGGGAATCTCCCTCACATACTCAGCCATGAAGACCGATGCAAAGAATTCATTTAATTTCTCCACAATGGCCTTATCATCATTGAGTGATCCTTTAGCATTCTGATCATCCAGTGGTCCCACTGGTTGTTTAGCAGGCTTCCTGCTTCTGACATACTTAAAAAAAATTACTATTACTTTTTGAGTCTTTGGCTAGCTGTTCTTCAAATTCTTTTTTGGCCTTTCTTATATATATTTTTTTCACTTCATTTGCCAGAGTTTATGCTCCTTTCTATTTTCCTTACTAGGATTTAACTTCCACTTTTTAAAGGATGCCTTTTTGCTTCTCACTGATTCTTTTACTTTGTTGTTTAGCCACGGTAGCACTTTTTTGGTTCTCTTACTATGTTTTTTAATTTGGGGTATACATTTAATTTGAGCCTCTATTATGGTGTCTTTAAAAAGTTTCCATGCAGCTTGCAGTGATTTCAATTTTGGCGCTGTACCTTTTAATTTCTGTTTAACTAACTTCCTCATTTTTGTGTAGTCCCCCTTTCTGAAATTAAATGCTACAGTGTTAGGCTGCTGTGGTGCTTTCCCAGCCTCAGGGATGTTAAATTTAATTATATTATGGTCACTATTACCAAGTGGTCCAGCTATATTCACCACTTGGACCAGATCCTGTGCTCCATTTAGGAATAAATGAAGAATTGCCTCTTCTCTTGTGGGTTCCAGGACTAGCTGCTCAAAGAAGCAGTCATTTAAGGTGGCAAGAAATTTTATCTCTGCATCCTGTCCTGAGGTGACATGTTCCCAGTCAATATGGGGATAGTTGAAATCCTCCATTATTATTGAGTTTTTTATTTTAATAGCCTGTCTAATCTCCCTGAGTATTTCACAGTCACTATCACCATCCTGGTCAGGTGGTCGGTAATATATTCTGCTATATTCTTATTATTAGAGCATGGAATTATTATCCATAGAGATTCTATGGTACAGTTTGGTTCATTTAAGATTTTTACTTCATTTGATTCTATGCTTTCTTTCATATATAGGGCCACTCCCGCACCAGCACGACCTGTACTTTCCTTCCAATATATTTTGTACCCTGGTATTACTGTGTCCCATTGATTATCCTCATTCCAACAAGTTTCTGTGATGCCTATTATATCAATATCCTCATTTAATATGAGGCACTCTAATTCATCTTATTATTATTTATTTATTATTATTATTTAGACTTCTAGCATTTGTATATAAGCACTTTAAAAACTTATCACTTTTTAGCTCTCTGCTATTACATGATGCAATTGAATGGGACTCTTTTTCATTTGACTGTTTCTCATCAGATCCTAACTGTATTTTATCATCTTCCAGTCTCTCCTCCTTAGTAGGACATAGAGAATCTCCATTAATAAATCCTCCCCTAAGGGATGTCTCTGTTTGAACCATGTGCTCCCCTGCATCTGTCGGCTTTCCCCCAGCCCTTAGTTTATAAACTGCTCTACGACCTTTTTAACTTTAAGTGCCAGCAATCTGGTTCCATTTTGGTTTAGGTGGAGCCCATCCTTCCTGTATAGGTTCCCCCTTTTCCAAAAGTTTCCCCAGTTCCTAATAAATCTAAACCCCTCCTCCCTACACCATCGTCTCATCCATGCATCGAGACCCTGCAGTTTTGCCTGTCTAACTGGCTCTGTGTGTGGAACTGGAATGCTAGCATGAAGGTCCTGGACTTCAATCTCTTACCTAGCAGCCTAAATTTGGCCTCCAGGACATCTCTCATATCCTTCCCTATGTCATTGGTATCTACATGTACCATGACCACCGGCTCCTCCCCAGTACTACACATAAGTCTATCTAGATGTCTCGAGAGATCCGCAACCTTTGCACCAGGCAGGCAAGTCACCATGCAGTTCTCCCGGTCATTGCAACCCAGCTATCTATGTTTCTAATGATCAAATCGCCCATTACTAATACTTGTCTCTTCCTAATAACTGGAGTTCCCTCCTCCGGAGAGATATCCTCAGTGCGAGAGGATACCACAATATCATCTTGAAGAAGGGTCCCAACTATGGGATCATTTCTCTCTGCTCCAGTTGGATGTTCTCCTTCCCTGAGACTTTCATCCTCCTCAACAGCACTGAGACTTTCTGGGACTGTACTACTGTGTGCAAGAAAGTCTCATCTATATGCCTCTCTGTCTCCCTTAGCTCCTCCAGTTCAGCCACTCTGGTCTCAAAAGCCCAGAGCGGTCTCTGAGGGCAAGGAGCTCCTTGCACCAAATACACATATTACGCCACCTGCCCATAGGGCAGGTAATCATATATGCTGCATTGGGTGCAATAAACTGGATAGCCCCCACTCTGTTGCTGGACTTCTGCCTGCATTATCTCTATACTACTGAAGCTTGTTCCTTTGTTGTTGTTTTGTTTTTGTCAGGGGGTGTTTTTGGCTTTACATTTACAGAATGGTAAGTGTATCTAGCTCCCCCCCACACTCCCCCTCTAAACTCCCTCGCAAAACTCCCCTGTTAGGTTACATCTAGTGAACAGGAGTGGCTAGCATTTAAATCAGCTTCTGTACCAAATGACTGGAGGGTAGCTAATGTGACACCAATTTTTAAAAAGGGCTTCAGAGGTGATCCCAGAAATTACAGGCTGGTAAGCCTGACTTCAGTACCAGGCAAACTTGTTGAAACTATAGTAAAGAACAAAATTGTCATACACATAGATTAATATAATTTGTTGGGGAAGAGTCAACATGTTTTTGTAAAGGGAAATCATGCCTCACCAATCTTCTAGAATTCTTTGAAGGGGTCAACAAGCATGTGGACAAGGGGGAACCAATGGATATAGTGTACTTAGATTTTCAGAAAGCCTTTGACAAGGTCCCTCACCAAAGGCTCTTAAGCAAAGTAAGCTGTCATGGGATAAGAAGGAAGGTCCTCTCATCGATTGGTAACTGGTTAAAAGATAGGAAACAAAGGGTAGGAATAAATGGACAGTTTTCAGAATGGAGAGAGGTAAATGGTGGAGTCCCTCAGGGGTCTGTACTGGGACCAATCCTATTCAACATATTCATAAATGATCTGGAAAAAGGGGTAAACAGTGAGGTGGCAAAATCTGCAGATGATATGAAACTACTCAAGATAGTAAAGTCTCAGGCAGACTGCAAAGAGCTACAAAAGGATCTCTCAAAACTGGGTGACTGCACAACAAAATGGCAGATGAAGTTTAGCGTTGACAGTAATGCACATTGGAAAACACAATCCCAACTATATATATAAAATTAGGGGGTCTAAATTGGCTGTTACCACTCAAGAAAGAGATCTTGGAGTCATTGTGGATAGTTCTCTGAAAACATCCACTCAATGTGCAGCAGCAGCCAGAAAAGCAAACAGAATTTTGGGACTCATTAAGAAAGGGATAGATAGTAAGATGGAAAATATCATATTGTCTCTATATAAATCTATGGCGAGCCCACATCTTGAATACTGCACACAGATGTGGTCACTCCATCTCAAAAAAGATATATTGGAATTGAAAAAGGTTCAGAAAAGGGCAACAAAAATTATTAGGGGTATGGAATGGCTTCTGTATGAGGCGAGATTAATAAGACTGGGACTTTTCAGCTTGGAAAAGAGACGACTAAGGGGGGATATGATAGAGGTCTATAAAATCATGACTGGTGTGGAGAAGGTAAATAAGTTATTTACTCCTCATTACACAAGAACTAGGGGTCACCAAATGAAATTAACAGGCAGCAGCTTTAAAACAAACAAAAGGAAGTATTTTTTCACACAACGCACAGTCAGTCTGTGGAACTCTTTGCCAGAGGATGTTGTAAAGGCCAAGACTATAACAGAGTTCAAAAAAGAACTAGATAAGTTCATGGAGGACAGGTCCATCAGTGGCTATTAGCCAGGATGGGCAGGGATGGTGTCCATAGCCTCTGTTTGCTGGAAGCCAGGAATGGGTGACGGGATGGATCACTTGATGATTGCCTGTTCTGTTCATTCCCTCTGGGGCACCTGGCATTGGCCACGGTTGGAAGACAGGATACTGGGCTAGATGGACCTTTGGTCTGATCCAGTATGGCCTCTCTTATGTTCTTATGATTCTAACTTTAGTCACACAGAGTTAGGAGCTTAACTTTAGGTGCACAGTTTGGAAAATCTTGGGTGTTATCTTCAATTAAAGGTTCTGCATGTAAAGAGATCCTCTTATTTCCAAGTGCGTATATGGTCATGCCAAGTTCCTCAATGGTTTGTTAGACCACTTCCTCCTGTGGTACTATTTTGTTAAATCCAGTGTGCAGTGCCTCTGCAAAAGTTATTTCCATCTTCTGAGTAACTTTACAAAATTAAAATGGAGACCTCTCCAAATTCCTGGTTCTAAATAGTTCTCTTGGCATCTGAGAGTTGCCATTGTCCTCACAGCCCCAAACTACAACTGCTATATCTGCTCTTTTTGGGAATGAAACCTGGTCAAGTAGCCCTGAAGCACTGAGCTATTGGGCCATTGAAATCAAAGGAAGTTGTATCACTGGCTTCAGTAGGGCAGGGATTTTACCCTCAAGTCCTTGAACTTCCCTACAGGATTATTCAAGTTGGACACCACTCTACTGTAAATATAAGAGACAACTCAATATCATCATTATTTTCAGGATATCACCGATGTTAGACTAAACTAATGATAGACCAATATTCTAACACTAAATAGGGTATTTACATTAATGTGCTATTTTTTTCATCATTATAAGGTGATTTAAATCAATCACTTCCAAATTACCATAGCAGTGGCACCTTCATAGTTAGCTTCAACGTTGCATACTATAATTATACATGGGTCATTTAAATAATAATAATAAATAATAAACTCTTTACGAGACTGTACTTCATTATAGTGGTGCCCAGTCCAAATACATGTAGTTTTTCAGGATAATTTCAATGCAAGTATCATCTGGTTAATGTGTTTCATAAAAACCAACTATTAATTACCTGGTAAATCATTCGCAAACCAGAAAGTATTATTATAATTATTGCAAAAAATTTGCATAAGACAAATGTCTTAACACTGATTTAGAATAAGATCTGGCTCTAACATTTCTCCACAATTCTGCTGAAATTAAATTCCTGGAAGTTGAAGGCAAATCCTATTTTGTTTTTCATTATAACAGAAAAGATGTGGAAATCATCTATGGTCACCAGGATGTCTGAAAGCTATGTACCAGTTATAAAAACAGCCTTGACCATTTATTCCCCATCTGTCTTTTCTTCCTACCAGTGAGGTAAGTTTTAGGCCAGGTTACTTGCATTGATAAAGAACAGTTATAGGAAGACTGAGTATCAAGATCACTGTAATTATATTAAGGCACAACCAGGGCTTCTGTAAGTTTGCAACACTTTGGTAACAATATCTGTGATGGAATTTACTCATCCTCCAGAAGGTGAGACCTTTCCTACTCTCTTTGGACCTGATTCAAAGCCCACTGAAATCAATAGAAAGAGTCCCCTTGACTTCACTGGGCTATGGATCAGATGCAGGCCTGTGGACAGCAATTCCGGGCCCCAGGGCAGAACAGTCAATGGGCCCCCTAGAAAGGGATGTGCCCACCCAAATCCCTTTGCCGCTGCCGGTACCACACTGCGAACGCCTAGGATTCAGGGCCGGATTAACCTTTTCTAGGCCTGGTGCCAAACATATTTGTGGGCCCCCATGGGGGCAATGGAGCATGGTGCAGGGAGGTCAGTACTCAGAGTGAAGGGTTGGCCAGGGGCAATGGGGAATAGCATGGAGGGGTGGGCCCATGTCTTGCCACACTGCCCCTCCACCCAACACCCTCCAACTCCCTATGCCCAGCCTCCACCAGACTCACTATGTTGAGCGCTCCCTCCCCGCCCCCACCACAACTGCCCAGCACCCCACATAGACCCCCCACTGCCCAGCACCCCAACACACACACACACACACACACACACACACACACACACACCCTGCACTAGCCAATGCCCTTCTCCACAGCCTCACCACTACAGCTACACATTACTCCACACAGGCCATCCCCACTGCCCAGCACCCCCAAGAGCCCCCCACACTGTCTAGAACTCCAAAACACAGAAACCTCCCCCCCCTCCCAGCACAGTCCTAGGAGGCAGAACCCCTGAAGCTTGGGAGCACAGAGTGGTCCCATCCCTGGGAGCCCTACCCAGCCCTACCTGCCTGGTGCTGATGCCTGTGGCGGAGAGGAGGCGTTTCCTTGCAGGGGCGGAGCAGGGCAGCCACCAACTTCCCAGCCCACCGCTTCTGCAGAGTGGGCCCTGTGGCCTGCCCAGACCCTTTGAAATTGCCCAGGCCCCTGGGCAATTGCCCCTTTTGCCCTACCCTGTCGGTGGGCCTGAATTCAGATGTTTGTGTATATGGTTGAATCTACATTTAGAGTGGTTGTAGAGAAATAGTTAATAATGTGTAAGACAGTACACCGTGGTGCCAATAAAAAAGATTCAATGTGACTAATTTGCCCTTGTTATTTTTGGGGCCTCATTGAGTGGAACTTTACTACACCAGTTGTCCCATGAAATAGGTTGCTATGCATGGTAAGGGAATCGGAATCTGGTTCTTAAAAAAAAAATTGGGCTGGATTGAATGCAAGGGGATCACATCCTGCTGCACCCTTTTAAAGGATGCTGCCTCTGCAGCACTTACTCCGTAGAAGGCAAGTGGCTGCAGTGCGGCCTCCTCTCCAATACATAGGTGTCTCAAAGATATAATCTAGCTCTGTCTGTGCAACCTGAGCCTTTGTCTTTTTAATTTCCTTTTTTTCAATTTAAAGAAGTTTGGAACATAAACGTATCCAACAGACAGATTGTTACCTGACCGAGAGCTCTAAAAAGAGCCGGTCAGGTCTCCTTGGCAAATGTTAGAAGGACAAAAAATGCAAACATCGAGGCGAGTGTTTTGTATTGAAATCTTCTATAACAAATATGAAGACAAAAAATTGTGCTGTTCATTTTAAAAAAGCCTTGGAGTAAGCTGCAAGATCTGACCTGAACCCCCTCTGGTAAACAGCTCTGCCAAGCTTTGAGTGACCTCAGGACCAGAGAGTGTACAGATGGGATTACACTATCTTTTGCCCTCCCATCCCCATCCTGTGTTGCACATTTTTCATCAGGACCAAGTCTCCCACCCCAAGTTCTGTTGTTGTTGGGTTTGTTTGGGTGGAAAAGGAAGGGTACATTTCTGATTTGTGTGTCCTGGATTTGGACATGGAGGACATCTGAGCAGCTATAATTTTCTTTACAAAAATCCATTTTCAAGCAATAATAAAATAAGAACAAAAACTGTATTAAACCACTAAGACCTCCCATGCCTTCTGGTATACACACTGTTGTATGCCTTAGAAATATTACTATGTTTGTGTGTGCGCAGTAGATAATTTTCCAAGAGACACTTTAACGCATAGGTGTGAGCCTTTAGTATACTAAAGCAGTGAACTTCAGCATCAAGGTACATCCTTCAGCTGTTTGTGCTGATTATGGCATAATATGTAGGACCTATAGGATCACTCAGAGTGCTGAGACCCCTCCAAATGTTAGATTAGTGAAATTTGAAATCCCTTTGCTACAAGAGTTCTATATAATAAAAGCAGTACATATATAGATAGAGTAGAAAAAAGAGCATCATCTGCTGGCATGTAATGTGAGGTGCATGGGCCTATTTGAGTGAGGCCTAGCGTAGTGATTTCCTATTTTTTTAATAGAGCAATTCATCAACTGCATTTTCTTTTTCTGTGGCCTACTCTGGGTCTGAATTTGTGTATGTGAGGGGCCAAAATCATAGGAAACACTGTTTGGGAAATTCTGGCCTAGCACATAGTGATGTTGCACTCCATATGTTTTATGGAAATATGCTTATGAGTGTAAATATGATGTAACTTGAATATGCTTTATGCAAAAGGTCTCTTGTAAGGTATCATAACAAAGGTTATGACCTACTGAATATATTCCTCCTATTTGTATGTATGTATCATTCTTGTATCTGAAGCTAGAAATATAAAGTATAACTCTGGGGTCCTATTGTAATTATGCAAAATGTGGGCCATTGATGGTGGTTTAGAATCTTGATGGCTCCCATTGACTAGGACCATTGGTTGTAAATGGCTCTGTTTACTTGCAAGCCTTTCTGTGTTTGCGTAGGCCAGCCCAGGAAGAATGGAGGCTGGGGGTCTCACAGGACATGTGACCATGTCCCATGATGCTGAAATCCAGCTTAAATCTGGTACTTTTCCATTTAGAAGGAGGGGTGGGGACCCAGAGAGACAAAAGAGTCCTGCCTTGGACCAAAGCTATAAAAAGGGGTAGAACAGAACAAAGGGGGTCCCAGTCATGAGAAAGCCCCTGCTTTTCACCTAAGATGCCTGATAGAACTAACAAGGACTGAACCAGGGGACAGGATTGGGCCCATACTAGGAAGGAGTCTAGTCTGTGAAAGAAGCTTATTGGAACATCTCTGAGGGTGAGATATTACCTGTAATCAGTTTCTTAATGTATTAGGCATAGACTTGCATGTTTTTGCTTTATTTTGCTTGGTGACTTACTTTGTTTTGTCTGTTATTACTTGAAACCACTTAAATCCTACTTTTTATACTTAATAAAATCACTTTTGTTTATTAATGAATCCAGAGTCAGTGATTAATTCCTGGGGGAGCAAATAGTTGTGCATATCTCTTTATCAGTGTTATAGAGGGCAGACAATTTATGAGTTTACCCTGTATAAGCTTTATACAGAGTAAAACGGATTTATTTGGGGTTTGGATCCCATTGGGAACTGGGTGTCTGGGTGCTGGAGAGGTAACCTGCTGAGCTGTTTTTGGTTAAAGTCTGCAGCTTTTGGGGTGTGGACCAGACCTGGGTCTGTGTTGCAGCAGGCTACTGTGTCTGTGTCAAATGGGCTCAGAGGTAAATTCAGCACATCAAGTGACAGTCCCCAGGGGGTCTCTGTGACCGAACCCATCACAGCATAAACTCCAGATTTTCTTGTTCTACAAATGTTTAGCTTTTCTTTAGAAAAGCAAAGTTCGTGTTAAAAGAACTTAAGGCAGCACTTTTACCTAGAGATAATTTTTCACCCGATTGAGCTAAGCAAAATTCCTAGTTCCCCTACTCTTATGTGCACTAGGGAACCTGTAGTGTGTGCCAACAGGGTCTACAAAGGCCAGTTAGTACATAACACATTGGTGCACATTAGAATTCACATGTCTTTAGTGCATGTTGCTGAACCATGTAGACAAGCTCTGTATGACAGTGGCTAGATTAGTCAGGAAAAGAGTTAACGGTAGAAGTCATACAGCAAATGGCAACATTGAAGGAGTGTGGGTGCTGCTTCATAGGGTTGAGAAGAGGCTTACATCCCCTTAGATTTCTAAGAGTAGTATCAATAAGAATTGATTGAGTGTTATGTTAACTTCATGATTTAAGCCTTGACTGTGTTCACCCAATGATTTGCTTCCATTCCATATTGTTGTCGACTTGTTGAAATAACGCAATGCTAATTGTGATTTTGATTTGATAATTGGGCTGTGCAATCCTTGATTAGTTTAGTAAAAGTTATAGTAGTTATAGTAGTTAGTTTTTGTGAGAATTAATTGATTTTAAGTTTGCTTTTTATTAATTTGTAATAAAACCCATAAAAATCAGAATGCTGTTTTTTCTTTCAAAATAGCAATGGGGCTCACAATATCCTCCTCTGAGGTTAAATGTCATTTGGTAAATTATCTAGGAGCTACTGACATTTATCCCTCACAGTAAATATTGGGTATTTCACATGGTTTCTTAATCTGTAGGTTCAATAGAGTTGTTATTCTGCATTGCAAACAGCTGAATTCAGATCTGACCCATACTATTTTTCAGTTAGGTCCATGCTATTTCCCCCCTTTCACTCTGTTTCTACTTCTTCATAGAACTCACCAGGGTGGGGTTATGGCTAATCAGTACAAGATTTAATTATGACAAAAATTACATGGATCTTTGGTGTAAGGGAATGTCCTTTGTGACTGCACATATTACATAGCTGTTAAACTGTCCTATGGATGCAAGAGCCACAAAGCAGGAGCAGAAGCACACGCACCTGCTGAAAGAGAAAATGGGCTGGCCCCGCATGTTGACTGGAACATGAAATAAAAGCTTTGTCCTCCTTCTCTCAATGCTGCGGGATTCACATCAAAAAAGAAAAGGGAAAGAATCACACAAATACATGAATTCATCAAGGAATGTTTCTTTTTGCTTGCTATCATTATTTATTTGTATTGTGGTAGGGTCTAGGGGCCCCAGTCACGAATCAGGGCTTCATTGTATTAGGGACTGTCCAAACAGATTACAAAAAGATAGCTAATGTATTAGTGATAAACTCCGTGGATATTACTGATCATGAGCAACTCAGCATATATCAAGGGTTGAAAAGCGTTATTAAGCCCTTCTTTTCTGGGAAGACTAGCCCCTTCAACAGCACACTGTTGGAGCAGTCTTTGCACCGAGAGAAAAATTTAGGATTGCAACTGTGCCCAGTTCAAGCCTTGGTGTACAAAGGGATGGGGAGTTTCAAAGCATTTTTTCCATCCCCCTGTACCTTGGTGTCTGGCATGGTATAACCGAGTCCCCATCCTTTAGTACTTGCAATTTCTTCTACTTCCCTCCCTGACAAACGTCATTTTTGAAAACTTCTGTAGGAAAGATCATTCTTTGCAGAAAAAGAATGAATTTGCATTTCTCATTACCATATTCAAACAACAACAGACACCATAATGACATATTCCTTTTTGATTATAGTTTTTGTTGTATAAACAGATTGTCATTTGACACATACCATTTAGATTACAAGACAAAAGTAATGGGAAAACATTACTGGCTATAAACAACAAAAATATTCTTTAGGCTCTATTACTGTAAACCAATTTTATCTATTAAAATAGTGTTAAGGAGACACAGTCAAACTGAAATCTAGTCAATTGCAAAATACAAATGAAATGTCTCTTAAGTCCTTCTGCCAGTTTTTGTAGGTTTACAATAATATTTTCCTAACATGTTTCCCTCCCCTGTTACTGTGTAAACAATCCACACAAACAAAAGGGGAAACTAACTCTCTATGGTGAAGAAACAGTGAAACTTACTATATTCAAAGCACTGTCAAATGCATAAAGGAAACACATTAAAAAGTAAAATCAAAGAAAATATTTTACATTCATCATATATATAAAATTTGCAGCCAGTAGTGTGTTTTTGCGTTCACTGAACTAGTAAATACTAGAAAGCTTAGCCATACAAATATTAATACTTTTATATTCAGGAGGATGAAAGTAGCACAATGAAAACTGAAAGTCAAATATATTTTGAGGGAACCTGAATTTCAGATCCTGGTTCTTCTGCATGTCCTTTCCTATCAATACAAAGTGGTCCCAGCGTATATAGTTGTACAAATCTTCTTCATTAAGCCAGTTAAATACATAATTCAATACACAGGGATTTATGATAAATTAATTAAATTTGACTATAATTTATCTAATAAAATGCAGTCCAATTTTTCATTTTAAGTGTCATAATTGCTCCGCATCACTTTGCATCTAATATGCTCAATAGTCAGCACTCTTACATGGTCAGGTGTACCCCATCCTCTCCTTACATACTCATTTATCATACAAGATAGCTGCCCTTATTTTAACTGTACCAATGAGAGCAAATATTTAACTTACCCTCCTTAAAATTGGAGAAGGATAAATGAGGACAGATTTTTGGTGTGTCACTGCAAGCTAAGAATTTCAAAGATGACTGGAGAACATAAAAAACCTTTGCTAATAAATGAGATGCATTCATTAACAAATGGTATTTAAAAATCTCTCAAAAGACCTTTGCAGCTAAATAAGTTATGGAATATGATTTTGTTTCAAAACCATTCTGAGACAAGATGATGAAGTCCAGATAAAAGAGCTATACCAAGTTCCCATGATTTGCCACAAATTTATGGACCACTGAGAAAGTAGATGGTAAAGCACATTAATTCCTGATTTACATATTCCATTATTAAAGTGGCAAGGTCTTATGGAACAAACACAACAGCTGCAAATTATGTAATTATGTATCTGTATGCAAATTTGCAGACATTTCATAAATGTTAGAACACTATTTGCAATGCTAATTAAGTGTCTTTTATTGCCTCTGCATAATTCCTACATGTGATTCTGTGCCAGATGTCATTGTAGCTTGTGAAACCTTTATTGTCAGGTTAGCTGAGGTAGCACACATTAACACTGCTCATAAAACTCTATTTCTAATTAAATTACCTGCCGTGTCTCAATGGTTTTTCATTGTCCTTCTGTCCAAGTCAGTTGTTTTTTGCAGTCACAGGTGTGAATCACAACTTCCGAAGCCATCAAAGGCTTTCACTCTTCACTTCCCCAGTGGCAAAATTAGGGTGGGCCTCATCTCTAGAAGCTAAGATCAGTTCTTTGAGGGATGGGAATTAGGCAGAAATAAAGGGACTGAGCCAAGGCAAACAAATGGTACTGCTTGTGACGAATTGGTGAGTGCCTCAAAGAAAGAAAGAGATAGATTAAAGGGTTAGAAAATATGCCCTAGAATGCTAGACTCCCAGAGTTTGATCTATTTAGCTTAACAAAGAGAAGGTTAAGGGGTGACTTGATTACAATCTATAAGTACCTACATGGAGAACAAATATTTAATAATGGTCTCTTCAATCTAGCATAGAAAGGCATAATATGATCCAATGGCTGGAAGCTGCAGTGAGACAAATTCAGCCTGAAAATAAGGTGTAAATTCTTAATGGTGAGAGTAATTAACCCTTGGAACAATTTGCCAAGGGCTGTGGTGGATTCTCCATCACTGACAATATTTAAATCAAGATTGGACGTTATTTTCTAAAAGATATGCTTGAGGAATTATTTTGAGGAAGTTTTCTGGTCTGAGTTATACGGGAGGTCAGACTAGATTATCACAATGGTCCATTCTGGTCTTGGAATCTACAAATCTACAGCATGGATTGGGTGTCACCAGTGAATTTGGGCTCATCCTCTGGTGAATCAGAACTATAATATTTACAGAGTTGCTAGTTAGGGTCATATTCCCTCCTTCAGTCCTTTAAATAAAAAGTAGGTTGCATGGTCTCAGTTTAAGCAGTATCTTCAACAGTCTCTCCCTGTTTACAAACCATAGGACTGGACTGGAAGGCCCAGGATTGACAGCTGGGAGAAACAAAGAGGAACCTTGGTTGTCTGTAGCTGAATAAAGCACTTTGTTATTTTATATAGCTGTTATTATTGCTTTTTGTACTGCAGTAGTGCCTAGGGGCACCTATCGAAGATCAGGACCCCATTATATAGGCACCATGTAATCATGCAGAAAAAATGGATCCTGCCCTGAAGACCTGGCTGATTATGGTATGACAAGATGCCAGGGGTGTATGAGACAAACAAAAATTGGGAGAAAAGGGAAGAACAAGGCTATGGTAAAGCAAACAAATTGTCATATGTTAAATAGAAGTCTCTGGCTTACCTGAATTACGGGATCTTGACTCTTTCTTCTTGGGTTAAGGATCCCTTATAGTATCTACTATATATAAATAACACATATGGGCCAGAATTTTTGAACACATTCAGCATCCATAGTTGAGGCCAGATTTTCAAAGAAGCTCAGTATGATCTTTGAAACATTGAAAATCTGGCAATAAGTTTCATGGTAGGAGCTGGTGGGTGCTGAGATCTTTTGCACATCTGGCCCTTATTTAGGTGCCTAATGGAAGCTGATCCATTTTGAAAAACCTAGCTCCAACTTTGGGTGCTAAGTATTTCTGAAAATCTGACCTTGAGCTCTTTTGAAAATCTAGCCCATTGAGCGATAAGTGGTGGGGGGAGGGGCAGGGGAGTTGCCACTGGAATGGGATGAGAATGCTGCCTCTGGAGCAATTCCATCGTCTTCTGGTGGAAAGAGCAACGTTCAGAAGCTGCCACCAAAATATCAAATGCAGATCTCCATTAGGGAGGTATTAATCACTATCGTTAGATCACTAGGTCGGTGAAGGGCAAGGATCTTTAAGTCTAGGAATAAACCATCTCAGTTGAAAACCAATTTGAATTTGAATTAGAAAAATTGTTTGCATAACAGTGGCATATTTCTGATATACAAAAATCCGTGTGAGATATAAATGCTTAAAATATGCATAAGTCAAATGCAAACAATAGAATGGCACAGACTTGAGTCCTTGAAATTTAAGATGTTGACTTTGCAAAATCTATCTCTATTCTTGTGATTTCTTGTCTGTCGGGTTTAACTATTTGATTATTAAACCTGGCTAGCAGTAGCTCGAGCTGTGGCAAAGAATATTTGAAACAAAATGAAGATGACACAAAGAAAAACACAAGCTACCAAGGCCAGCATTTCCAAACTTGGTCCTTTGTCCCTTCCTCTTCTTACTCTACGCCTTGTCACTGGACAATCTCATTCACAAGCACAAGTTCAAGTTGCATCTCTGTGCTGATGACTCACAGAGACCTCTCTACTCTGCATCTGTCTCCTTCTGTCAAACTAAAATATCAGCTTGTCTTTTTGATCTCTCCTTGTGAATGTCCAGCCATCAGCCTAAGCTAAATATGCTCAAAAATAAACTATTCATTTCTCCCCAATGCCCTTTCCCCTCCCTTCTTTCTCAGGCACTGTGGACAACTGTTATACCAAGAAAATAATACCAACAGGATCTTATAAGAGGATCAAGGCAAAACACCACGTTTATTGCAAATACAACAAAATAGTTCTGACAGCTGTTATAATCATTCACTCACACAAGCATTCACACAGGTTCTGCAAAGCTGGTTATAGTTACCAGCCTAGTAGTTGCTCGTGCCAAGTCACTGGCCAGGCGGCTTGGACGCGAGGGTGGAGCCGAGTCGTGTCAGATGCACATCCGATGCTCCTGGAGGGTGGTTGCAGAACCAGACTCAAAGAACTCAGTCCCCTGGTTCTGTTCTTATAGGTCTTTGCTTCAGTGTATGTCTATGGAGGTTGCTTCATCATGCTGAATTTGTGATTGAGGTAACCATTAATCAGCTTGGTCAGCAGATGGCACATCCATGACGATTGTATGTTATCTTCGAGTCTTCTATCTCTCCTTGATGCGCGTGGGTGGGTTCCGGCATGCCCTCCGGGGGTCATCCGATTGCCTCCGCCCTGCATTATCTTCAGCCCATCGATAATTGTGAGTCTTAGGTTTCGGCTGGTTCTGGTTTCTGATCAATTATCTACCTGTCACAAACACTCACTCCCATGCACTCAGCATTCTTTCATCCAGACTTAACAGGTTTGATTTAATTCTTTTCTCCCTCTTTCTATTGCTAAAAGATTTACATAGGCATAATCAGGTTCCCAAGGGATGAGAGGATCAGTGGGTATGGCTTAAGAAAACATCATTATTTTCCCATCGTTCTTATCATCCGTTGGTACAGACTTTCTGTCCCGTAACAGTATTCTTATTGGTTACTTGCATATTCAATCCCTGTACAGGCCTTAGATAATTGGTATTTTGGCCTTGGGCTTGTTACAGAGATTCATTCAACAAGGTTCAGCAGATCAGAAAGAAATTCATTTAACATAAATGCTTATTTATCATAAGGCAGAAGTTTCCTTAAACAACTATATTACTTTTCCTTATATCTACTCTTATTATTTTATACTATTATACTTTAACTATTAATTTACTAATATCGGGGCATGCTCCAACACAACATCAACATCCTCAGTCAGACAGATCCATAATCTGATCATCATCTTCAACTCGGCCCTTGCTCTACATCCTTATAGCCAAGCTGCATTGAAACCTTGCTGCCCTTTCCTGTGTAACATCCCTGAAATCTAGCCTTTCCTCAATTTCTACAGAGATAAATCTCACAGCCACACTCCCACCACTTCATGTCTCAGCTACTGTAACTTCTCTCTTTATGGACAAACACAATCTTGCCCCATGTAGCCTTTCGAAAAGGTGACGTGAAGATCATTTTCCTGACTTGTTGCTTCAGCCACATCAGTGCTGTATTTGAGGCCCTTCACTGGCCCCCCATACTCCACCACAAACTACTTCTCTTCTCTAGAAAAGCCCTTTGCAGCCTTTCTCTTAGAGTATGTCCACACTGTTATCAGAGATGTGACTGCAGAATGTGTAGACATAGCCAAGCTTGTTTAGATCTTGCTGTGATTAATGTGCATAAGTCTTGTCAAGTAGTGTCAGGCTAAGCACTGTTAGGCCTCAACCTTCCGGCAACCTTCCGGAAGTTGTAAGAAGTGAGTACAGTTGAATCCTGCAAGCATAAGCATAATCTAGCTAGGAAGCTTTATAGACTAAAAGGGAAACTCTGTAAAGATAGATACAGACTTGTGGTTACTATGCTCTGCAACCAAATACCTCTTTAAGCTAACTTGAGCATTTTTGAGTCTAGCAAATTGACCACAATTAGCCGCATAGAGAAGAGATGAGATGAGCACAGGTGTACAGTTCATAAGATCAAAACAACCGCAAATACCACACTGAAACATTTGGCCACCTTCATTGGTTGACCTGTTTTGAAACACGGCCAGCAAATACCGTATAAAAAAGGTGCAAAGATGCAAGTGTGTGTGTGTGTGTTGACCTAAAAGAGATCACTCTTTGTCAGGCTCACATACACCCCGTGAACCAAAGGGACTTGTGCTTCACTGACTATCTGTGCCTGGCCAGTGCAGGAAATGGTCAACTGAAGGTAATGTATCTTTGGAAGAACGCAGGGTGAGGTTTTGGAGTGAAGAGGTCTGGTTGTGCTCGAGCTAGTTAATCTTAAATCTATATTAATACGTTTAAGTATATTAGTAAATTGTTTAAGTTGTTTAAAAATAGTAGTAGTCAATAGTTAATCAATATATAGTAACTGTATATGTTTTGTGCCTTGCTGGAAGCAGGTACAGCGCTGGTGAAGCTAGTAGTTTATAAATCATAATAGCTTTACAAGTCGTTGTGCCTGTCTTAAGTATAAGTTACCATCAAGTTTATCATAAAAGTCATTAAAAGTTTATAAGTTGTTATTTAAGGTTATAGGTAGGTTAAGGTTAGTATTAGTATTGTATATTTGTTGAGGGTGGTTACAGTACATGTAAGGTTGCTAGGCAATCAGTAATAGTAGCGTTGCATGTGCTTGTGACTATTTTCAATATTATTTACCTTTTATATGTGCACTTATAGAAATAAGTAGTTAATGCATAATATTATTTGTACTTGTGCTTGTCTCCAGTATAACTTGCCATTTGTATTAATCCTCACTCAGTGCTGGTCTTTAATTCTGTCTTTCTTATTCTGCCTGTGTTGCCTTTATAGTCACGGCTTTCGGCCCGCCTGCGGGAGGTCCGGCTGGTAACGCCGTACCCACCGCCGAATTGCTGCCGAAGCCGCGGGACTGGCGGACCTCCCGCAGGCACACCGCTGAAGGCTCCCTGACTGTCACTTGCTGTGCTGGTGTCTGGAGCCACCCCTGCTTATTAGTGACAGCTCACAGAACAGTACTGGAAAGTGCAACCCAAAGGGAGTGCAGTGCCTGCACTACTCCACTGACATTTGCAACCTGGGGCTGGGCTGGGCCTGTCAGGTCCGGCCCCTCTCAGGATCAGCGTGGAGCAGCACTACATCCCACCAATGCTGACTGGAACCTCTGGGGAGCACAGCGAGTGCACCCCCACTGCAGAGCGAGCAGCAGCCTGCGCTCTCTCCTGCCCCAGCCAGCGCTTGGGGCTTCTTCCATTTGGGACAGGAACAAAGGTCCAATATTGGGATTTCCGGGGAGACAGAAAGTCTGATTTCTCTCAGCTCTAGTCCCTCCCACAAGAATTCCACCACAATGTCTCCATCCCTGCTTAAAGCCATGTTCCAGGCCAGACGTAGGGTTGCCAGGTGTCCAGCCCAGTGAAAATGAGCAAGTGAGTGAGGGTGGGGGAGAGCAAGCGATGGAGGGAGTAGGGCAGGGCCTCGGAGAAGGGACGGGACAAGGGTGTTTGGTTTTGGTCAGTCAGAAATTTGGCAATCCTAGCCAGATGGGTTGCTGCCGGGGCAGAGGCACCCCTCCCTGCTAATCCTTGAGTGTAGCCTTTCCTATGGCCAATCTTGGTGCCTCTTGGACTCGGGCTCCAGCGGCTCCTGGTGTTGCTCCAGCTGCCCTCAGCAGCGAGTCTGACCGAGATCCTCTTGGAGGCTTGTGCGCCTGCCGGGAGTGACACAGCCGATTATTAGCCCCTGGCAGATGGCATCTGACAGGCTGTAGGTAGAAGAGAAAAGCCCAGGTTCACCAACAGCCGCCCCTCCCCCCCGCCGCAGCAGGTCCGGGCCGGGGCTGGGTTGGGGGAGGCATCTCTCCCCACTGCAGCCCTGAGCACCTCTGCAGCACCTAATAGGCTGTCGTGCGGCTGTGCAGCTTAGAAGGAACTTAGCTCCCCGCCTTAGGTTTAGGATTCCTATGGCAGGACACTTGGACCTAGGGGTAGGGTTCCTCTGGGTAGGGCTCCCTGCCATATTTTTAGGATTCTTCTGGGTAGGGCACTTGGAGCTAGGGTTAGATAGGGCTCTCTGCCTTTGGGTTAGGGTTCCTATGGGTAGGGGTCTGTGCACTATGCTTAGGGTTCCTATGGATAGGCCTCCCTGCCCTGTTATGGTTCCTATGGGTAGGGCGCATGTAGCTCGTGTTCGTGTTCGTATGGGTAGGGCACTTGGAACTATGGTTAGGGCACTTGGAACTATGGTTAGGGTTCATATGGGTAGGGCACTTGCAGCTAGGTATAGGGTTCCTATGGGTAGAGCTCCCCGCCTATTGTTAGGGTTCCTATGGTAGGGCACTTGGAGCTAGGGTTAGGATTCTTACGGTTAGGTTACTATGGGTAATGCACTTGGAGCTAGGGTTAGGGTTCCCAATGGTATGGCTCCCTGCCCTAGTGTTAGTGTTCCTATGTGTAGGGCACTTGGAGCTAGCGTTAGGGTTCCTATGGGTAGGGTTCTCTGTCCTAGGGTCAGGTTTCCTATTGGTAGGGCCTCCCCCCTAGGCTTAGGATTCCTATGGGTAGGGCTCCCTGTCCCATTATTCAGGTTCCTATGGGTAGGGTTCTTGGAGCTAGGGTTAGGATTTCTATTGGTAGGGCTCCCTGCCCTAAGGTTAGGGTTCTTAAGGTTAGGACACCTTGCCCTAGGGTTAAGGTTCTTATGGGTAGGGCACTTGCAGCTAGGGTTAGGGTTCCTATGGGTAGGGTTCCCCACGTTAGGGTTAATGTTCCTATGGATAATGCTCCTTGCCCTAGGGTTAGTATTTCTATGGTCAGGGCACTTGGAGCTACAATTAGGGTTCCTATGGGTAGGGCTCTCTGCTTTAGGGTTAGAGTTCCTATGGGTGGATCCAGGCTTCAGTTCCCCATTTTACATGGGCATAGCATCATGTAACCTGTGTAATTTCAGGCAGTATAGAGAGTCTGGGCTTAAATTTTTAATTCTCCAGAAGACATCTGCAAATTTGTGAGTGTCTGGAGAAAGAGTA
>NW_020664417.1:47730011-47737330 GCF_002925995.2 Terrapene triunguis | reverse complement strand
AAGGCATCAGAGGCATTGGATATGATTTAAACTGTTTGAACTCTTTCATGCAGAATTAAGAGGTTTGCCACCTGGCCATTTTTATCACCTGTGAGAAATATATGGAATATACTTTAACATGAAAGTCAGTTAAAGCTACACAGAATCCAGGGTTTTTAAAATATTTAATAAATGAAAAAAGATAAAGAGATGTATATAACTAAAAGTAAAAGATACTCCCCAGATGTTTTTAAAAGCTTCCAGTCTCAGACAAAGTTAAGAGAGCCAGAATTTCCATGAAAAGCAGTAATACCAGTGGATTAAAGAATGGAGTTGAAGTTCTATTGTTCAAATAATGTCCTGTCTTATCAGTTTTTTATGCACTCAGTTCTGCAATCTTTACTTATGCTTACTCACAGAAGCAGTCCCACTGATGTGCATAGGACTATTTGCATAGATGCTATTTAATGTGATCCTCTATCAGTAATCCCACCCCTTTCCACACCTACATCTTCATTCCCAGAATGCCTTCAACTGATAGTTACAGGGAGTGGGCAAAGTGGCACTTCTATGACTGTTATTAGCAGGTCTTCCCAATTCTCTTGTAAGAAATTGTGCTGAACTGACTTTTTTTCATAAATCTGATGTACATTGTAGATTTATTTCAGTTATTTCTTTTTTGCTTCATCATTTGAATGTGCAGGAGAGTGGAACTTTCAGGGTGATTATATTTTTTCATAAAGATAGCATATGGCCTTTTTAAATCTGATAAGCCTAAACAGATAGGACAAAGAACCAAAATGAGAGCCATATACAAAAATAATAAAACATGAGGCTCACAGTAATGTTGGATTAATTTCTTTACCATTCCTACATTTATGCAGGCTCACTTTCCATTTCGAATGTATTCAACTCACAACAGGAAAAAGCGGCTAACCAGGAGTGCATGGTGTTGAAGACTAAATGAAATATATTAGTTAGCAAATGTATTTTGTTGTTAGTATGAAAATACATTTAGATCTATGGGAAAGGGTTTGGGGTGAAGTGATCAGGAAAAAAGTTCATCCTGCCAAAGTTGGTAGTGACCAAAAGCTGTTATCCTGCAATGTTCAATGGCCTATCTGAAATAAGTTGGTAGTTTTAGTCTATTTTCAGTAGTCTACAAGTGTCCACACTATAAAACCATGACCTCAGGTGGCAATAGTTGGCACCTTAACCGTCTCAACAGAAACCATGTTAGAAAGGATATGAAAGGGGAACTTCCAACCTGAGGCAATATGGGGGAAAACCTCACTCTGCTACTGCCTTTTCTGCACCTGTTTTGTTGATCAATAGAGCACTTCAGTCCCCAGTGCTAAAAATCTGGCACTTTCGCAAGAATTAAATTCCCCTATGTTCCCAAAAGCTGTGAATACATGGGGTTAGTTTTAGAAGTCATGCCCAGCTGCCTATGGCCCTTAGAGACTATTCCAGCAGCTAGGGGCAGCCAAAGCACAACAGTGCTCCAGACATGTCTCTTCCCTTGCCAGGCCCTTTACACCAGTGGCAAGGCAGCAGTGATGGCATAAAGTATATATGAAATAGGTTGTAAACTATGTTGGGCAGAAACTGGGTCTTTATATATGCTTGTACAGCACCTAGCACAACACAGCCCAGATCTTAGCCAGGATGGGCAGGGATGGTGTCCCTAGCTTCTGTTTGCTAGAAGCTGGGAATATGCGACGGGGGATGGATCACTTGATGATTACCTGTTCTGAATATTCCCTCTGAAGCACCTGGCATTGTCCATTGTCGGAAGACAAGATACTTGGCTAGATGGACCTTTGATCTGACCCAGTATGGCCATTCTTGTGTTCTTATCTTGACAGGGCCTCTAGATCTGTGCTTCTCAAAGCCAGTCCACCGCTCGTTCAGGGAAATCCCCTAGTGGTCCGGGCCAGTTTGTTTACCTGCCGCATCTGCAGGTTCCACCGATCACAGCTCCCACTGGTTGCACGAGGCCAATGGGGGCTGCGGGAAGGGCGGCCAGCACATCCCTCAGCCCGTGCCGCTTCCCGCAGCCCCCATTGGCCTAGAGCGGCAAACTGCGGCCAGTGGGAGCCGCGATCGGCCGAACCTGCGGATGCGGCAGGTAAACAAACTGTCCCAGACCACCAGGGGCTTTCCCTGAACAAGCGGAGGCCCGACTTTGAGATGCACTGATCTAGATGCTACTGTTACATAAATATTAAATAATTCCCACTATTCAAGGTGAATAAATGTTCTTTTCTCTCATATTTGCAACTGTCAGACACAGATAGGTAGAGAACCTCTTATCTAGCTCATTAATCAGACTTAATAGTTTTATTTCAAATTTTTGATAGTTTTCCAACATAGTTCTAATTTACTGCTGAGAAAATTAAAATAAAATTCACAAACTTCTTGTCAAAGGCAGTCTTCAGTACAAATTACTTTGTCTTATAGAAGGAATTCAGTATTTTTTGCTTCTTGTTGATAACTGCAGATAATTAGCATGTCTGCAGTAAGCATGTAATTTTTATTATTTGTGAAGAGTTTGGCAGAATGAATACATCATTACCTGCATATCTAATAATGTGCAATGCCACTATTCATTTTCTGAGACACTATGAGTGGTGAAGAAAGACATTCTGACTTAATCTTTCCTTTTATTTTATTAGCATAGCAAAGGCAACACTAAAAATGGTGTAAGGCAGATAAAAATATGGATGGACAACACCTTGGTAAGAGTTTTTTAATAAAAGATCAGTAATTATGTAAAAATATGAGATGCATAAAATTCTGGGAATGCAAGACAAAAGGAAAGTATATAGCAAGCAACAATGAACAAACTTGAATATAAAACATGGATAGAAGAATTTGCTAAATAAATATAGAACATAAGTATTTATACGTACGTGCATTTTAAATGGCATAAATACTGAGCTACCAAGAGATTTTTGGCACTAAACTGAGTGCTGCCATATGATAGAACACTGCACAAATACTAGCCACCTGAACCTTTAGGCCCTGATCCTGTGAACTTCTAGGCGTGTGTGTAACTTTACTATGTGATGGGTCTGCTCATGCTTTAAAGGTATGCGCATCATGAAGCTGGCCAACCAGGTGCCAGCTCTTGCCAAGGCTGTAGGTGTCAGCTGAGCACTGACAAATTCATAGCCGGAAACCAAACCAGATCACCTGTATGTTAGTGTTGTTCAAGATGGTATTAAACTTATAAGAATGGTTAGTGCTTACACTCTATGGAATGCTTGTAAGTTGCTGCATGCATTAATTTCACTTAGAGAGACAAAGTGGGTGAGGTAAATATATTTTATTGGACCAACTTCAGAGCCACACAGAACTTGAAAGCTTGTCTCTCACCCAATAAAAGATATTACCACACCCACCTTTTCTCTCGCTCCCACCTTTCATGTGCTGTATATTTATACCTGCTTACTGTATTTTCCACTCCATGCATCTGATGAAGTGGGTTATAGCCCACAAAAGGTTATGCCCAAATAAATTTGTTAGTCTCTAAGGTGCCACAAAGACTCCTCATTGTTTTTACTGATACAGACTAACACGGCTACCCCTCTGAAACTTTCTCTCTAGGAGCCTGGGACTGACATGGCTACAACTACACTGCATACAGCAATAGTTAATTTCGCTTGTAATGTCTGTATCTCATGATATTAGGTGACATGTAAGTCTTGCTTTATAACTGTAAAAATTCTTGCTCTGCACCTGTGAACCCAGTCAGGAGGAATAGTCCACTACCCATCAAGAAGGACTATCAATACTAAATTGGCTATTGTGAAACATCACCGTACAAAGACTTGGTTACTGGCCCTTTCACGCCCATGCAAGAGAACCTGTCCCATCAGCATTCTCAAAACTATCTTTGCAATCAAAAGTAACATTAATTCCAAAGGTTTAGGGTCTTACTAGAGATTATGTTCTTTAGATCCCAAATCTTCAGATTTTATTCTTCAGATCCTAAACTTTCATTTTAAAATAATTCACGTTCTATTCCTTCTTCCTAAAATAGTCTTCAGAATACAAACCAGATCCCATTTTATGGAGGCTGTAGTCAGTGAGACAGAATTTTTCCTCATTCGTTTTAATGGGGCGCTAATTTTGAAGCCTAATTAATTATGATCACTTAAAATACTATTTCAATATTTATAGCAGTACCAAAGAAATCCAGTATGGGTCACATCCTGCTGTGATGTTGAATGGGAATAACACTACATTCCAAATATGTAATTAGTCCAATATTCAAATTGAGAGGATTCCCCTGAAATGTTATGTACAATAATGATAGCCAAAATCTGATGGACTCCTGCTGTGCAGCTTGCAGGATGGGGGGACTTTCTGTAAAACCTGATATAGCAGCAGAGAGCAGTGTAACAATATATTATTTTTAAAAACTTCCCATTCTTGTGTTTTACAGAGAGATTCAGTTTTAAAATACAAATGTAAGACAAAATAAACAAAAGGAATATGGCCACAGGAAAAAAGGCATATTTTTTTGAGGGAAAATCCTAACTGATTAACTAAAATCCTTCATAGATTTCTATAGCCCATATTAATTTTATTTTCCTAGTTCATGAGGTATATAAGGATCATTTGGTATTAAAACCTAGATATATTTTGGCCAAAATTTACACTAGTAACTAGTGATTTTTGGTGCCTCCATTCTTGGATGCCTAATTTGAAATACCTGAAAATCAGGCCCCTTTAAGAGGCTGGATGTCTCAAAGTAGGGACCCCAAAATTAAAGCACCCCAAATTACTAGTCACACTTGAAAATTTGTGCCTTAATTTCTATCTCTGTGTTTTGATTTGCAGACTTTTATTTCCTTTTTCATTGGCTAATAGAAATTTGGAGTCACAGGTATACAAACATTTCCTGGAATGGATTTGTGCTAAATAAATGAAGAAATAAAGCACATTGTAAGTTATTTTCTTACACTGTTCTCTCACTTGTTTAATATTTTTATTACCCCGGTTTTAATAAAGCTTCTCTTTGTGCCCACCACCCAACCCTGCATTGGCAAAGTTATACAATGACACATTAAATTAGAAAATTAAATGTGTTTTAATTTGAGAGAATCACTACAAAGTCAGGCTTTACTTAAGGAAGTTCCAACATATTATAATTATTTAAAAGCTTAATCATTTTTCATAATTAACTATCATTTATAGATTATTAGATGAATTTCTAGGATGTGGAAGCTACTGTTTTAGCTGACTCTTCCATGTCATTACCTAAGAGCTGGGCAGTTATTTTTGGATGTTGTGCCAAACACCGTGCTTCACATGGAACATGTAAGTGCATAAACAGTAATCATAGGGTAAACTCTTCAGCATGGAAAATTAGGGAACTGTGCAGCAAGGTAAATATCAGTGCATGGCTAAATGAAGGCCCTTGCCTGTGAGGTGCTAAGTATCAGAGGTGATCAGTAGCATAAATTTCCTTTGATGGCTGTTCAGCACTTATGATATAGCCAAAGTGATTCAGTCATAACTAATGACCTATTACCACTCCTGATCTTTTAACTTATCAAACTTTAATTGTGCTGTTTATGCCTAATTTGTCATTGTTTATATTTGACGTGAGCTGATATGTGGTTGGTGTGCTTTGTCACATCTTTACTCTTTGAAATTATCCTTTAGATGCTTTGATATACAAACCAAACTCTACATATATATGGTGAAATGCTGAGGGGTCATTGACTTGAATAGAATTTTGGCAACTACCCGATGTGTGTATATTTGGATACATAAACAGGGGAATCTTGAGTAGGAGTAGGGAGGTTCTATTACCTCTGTCTTTGGCACTGGTGTGACCACTGCTGGGATATTGCATCTAGTTCTGGTGTCTACAGTTTAAAAAAGTTGTTGTTAAATCAGAGGGAGGTCAAAGAAGAGCCATGAAAATGATTATATGATTAGAAAACCTGCTTTATAGTGATAGACTCTAGGAGCTTAATCTATTTAGCTTAACAAAGAGAAGGTTAAGGGGTGACTTGATCTCAGTCTATAAGTACCTATATGGGGAATGGACATTTGATAATGGTCTCTTCAGTTTAGCAGACAAAGGTATAATAAGATCCAATGGCTGGAAACTGGAGCTAGACAAATTCAGACTTGAAATAAGGCATAAATCTTTAATAGTGAGAGTAATTATCCATTGGAACTACTTACCAAGGGTTTTGGTGGATTCACTGGCAAACTTTAAATTAAGACTGGATGTTTTTCTAAAAGATAGGCTATAGTATAAACAGGAATGAATTCTGGGAAATCCTATGCCCTGTATTATACAGGAGGCCAGACTAGATGATCATAGTGATTCCTTTTGGCCTTATAATCTATTAATCTGATCCAATGTCCACTGAAGTCAATGGAAAGACTCTAACTTCAGTGGGATTTGGATCAGGCCCCACTTGCTTCTACAATTTGCCCATTCTATGTAAAGGCATTACAGAATTGTCAGCAATTTTGTCAATATATGTGCAGCATTTTATAAAATGAGTGGGGCCCCTCAAAAGGGGAAGTCTGCCTTTCATTCTAGGGGTGTGATTCCTAGCTGAAGGAGACACTGACACTAGCTCTCACAGAGCTAGCACAGGTGGCAATTTTGCAACAGAAAAGCTTCAAAAACAGACTCCAATGAGAAACTGCTGAAGTAGAATTAATTTGCAAACTAGATACCATTAACTTGGGCTTGAATAGAGACTGGGAGTGGCTGGGTCATTACACAAATTGAATCTATTTCCCCATGTTAAGTATCCTCACACCTTCTTGTCAACTGTCTGGAAGGGTCATCTTGATTATCACTACAAAAGTTTTTTTTTCTCTCCTGCTGATAATAGCTCATCTTAATTAATTAGCCTCTGAGAGTTGGTATGGCAACTTCCACCTTTCAATGTTCTCTCGGTGTGTGAGTATATATATATATATCTTCTTACTATATGTTCCATTTTATGCATCTGATGAAGTGGGCTATAGCCCACGAAAGCTTATGCTCAAATAAATTTGTTAGTCTCTAACGTGCCACAAGTACTCCTGTTCTTTTTAAAAATAGAATGCAACCACAGCAGCATGAGCGGGAGCAAGGACTGGCCACCCCAACTACATACCTGTGGTCTCCGGCTGCTCATGTTGCTTCTATTTTTAGCATGCTAGCTTGATGAGAACAAGTGCGAGTTTGTCATATTGAGCTGGGAATCACATCCCCAGCTCCAAGTGTAGACCAGGGCCGGCTCCAGGCACCAGCCCACCAAGCTTGTGCTTGGGGCGGCACCTGGAGTGGGGCGGCGCGGCGCTCCAGCCCC
>NW_020664417.1:47683226-47729611 GCF_002925995.2 Terrapene triunguis | reverse complement strand
GCGGCCGGAGGCTTTTTTGCCTGGGGCGGCAAAAAAGCCAGAGCCGGCCCTGGTGTAGACACATCCCCAGGATGTAGATGAAACTGTATAGGGCCTGATCCTGAACAATTCCTGGTTTTCATGAGCTTGGCTGTTTACAGATTAGAGTATTGGAATGTAGAGAGAATTTTAAAATGCGTAATTAAATACTTGACTGTCTATTGAACTTTCAGTTTCCAACTCAGGGCTGTTATGCTGGGAAGATAAACTGACCCTGAGGCAACAGTGCCTTTTGGGTCTTTGCTGTCTAAGCTACACTTTTAATGGCACCCAGCTGTGAGAGAACTTGCACCGCAGCTCCCTGTTTTTCTCCATACCATTTAAAAACTCAGATTCTGTCTGTAAGAACAAACCAAATAATTCCAAACAAAGAGTAAAGACACTCTCTGGGGAATCTTTCAGCTCACACCAGTTTCAATGTAACACATGAAATTTGACAACTGATTAGTACGCAAAATTGTCTAATTACTTTTGGGAAAAAAATGGAGAGTAGCTGAAATACTGATTTTAATTCTGAAATGAAGTTAATGCACATCAACAGTCATTAGTTTTCGTAAGATTGTTTCTATTCATGCACTAAAGACTAATTTCATATTTATATGGTAAACATAAATATGCCTTCAAAGAAACCAATATGTTCTTTTGGGTAAATATTAAGCATTTACAGATTTGCCTAAATAACAATTAGATGAGAGACCATGATACACTATAACTCTGTCTTACGATTATCGTTATCGTTATTTAGAATAGACATATATAGTTTATAAATTATGTTGTTCCCCAACCCCTACCAAAACATTCAGGGTGCTGTACAATAAAGTAAAGACAAGCACAATATAGTAAAAAGACTATAAAATACTACCTGCTTACAATACAAACACAAAAATCAAGGGGGTCCAGCCATTTAAGGGGGGAAAAAGGAAGAGAAAGGAAGGTACTAAGTGTAGGACCAACTAATTAGCTCTCTACAGGCCAGATTTTTAAGATTTATAAATGCATTTATCTAATTTGTGCACTAATTTTCTTTATAGCTTTCATAAAATGGTTATTTGTGAGTGCCCATGAGCTTCATAATACATGACTGGTCATTTGTGCATGCAGCTGTCATATGTACACATACATTTTGCATGCACATTTGTTTGCCTCAATTTTTTTGAATATCAGACCTGTTAGGTCAATCATGATATTGTTTCATAAGATTTTTAGTTCTAAAAAACAACACTCCATACATAACAAAGCAAAGGAATTTTAGGACAAAATTATTGATTACCATAGTTACTGTGAGTGTGTGTGAGAGAGAGATCCATATATCACATCAGAGACTTCCTTTAAACTAAATATTACCTTTAAATTATCAAAACAATCTCTCAATCTATAAAAGAGAAAAAAAATAAAGCCTTTAAGACCCCGTTGAGCAAAATTCTTAAGCACATCCTTAATGTTAAGCACTGTTTATACTCTACTGACAAATTTAAGTGCTTTTCTGAATCAGACCTAAATTAAGAAAAGTGTGTTCATTCTGCTGAGACTGGGTTGAAGCCAAAAATAACCAATAAAATTAGATGTTCAAAATTTCTGGTCAAAAAATCTTTTATTAAAATTATTTTTTTAATGAAAAATTGTTGACATTGATGGATTTTTGTTTTTAGTGAAAAATGCCTGCTTCTTATTTTTTCAAATTTTTATTGAAACTTTAAACATTGTTGAAATGGCTATTAACATCACTAAACAAATATTCTAATCCCATTTCATTAACATTTTTGATAGTTTTCAATAAAAGTTGAAAATTCCCCCAAATGGTGAAAAAAATAAAATAAACAAAAATGTGTCTCTTTCAAACACTTTGAAATTAAAACAACTTTCAAATTACATTTTCCCCCTAAAATAGATTTTTTTTTTTTAACCAACTCTGTCTGGTCTACACGTAAAAGTTTGCTGGTATAGTTGGTTAGGGGTGTGATGTGTTTTTGCAACATTTTTATGCCAGCAAGAGCCCTAGTATAGATGCACTGTAGCTTATTTTGGGGAACTGGTAGAGTAATACCAACAAAAGGACTCTTTTCCAATATAAGCTGCAGTTACACTAGAAGGGGTTGCCAGTATAACTGGCAAACATTTGAAGTGTAGACAAGGCTTTAGTCTCTATATCAAAGGAATTCCCAAAATAGATTTGAAATGTTAAGTGCTCATAGTTGCCATATGAAAACTAAAGTAAGATGGGGACATTTAATATCATGAGCTGATGGGAAAACATGAATCTTTCCATTGACCTCATGGTTGATGGTAAAATATCATCAATCTAACTTTGCTGATTCATAGGCTCCCTATATCATAATAATAGCTAAATTATTTTTATTAGAGGTTACTAGGTTAGATTTAAGTGACTAAAGAAAGTATGAGACAGACTTATGAATCCACATCTGAGAGCATGAGGGGCCTTGAGACGGGTTATGTGTATGTGACCCTAATTTTGTAATGATAATTCTGTACAGGTAGTATGGTACTTATTTCATAACTTGGCTGGAATCACTGTAATAAATCACATTAGCTACTCCATAGGGATGGGCATGAACTAGAACACTGGATATGCATGTAGATCCAAACTTTGCAATTTAGGCCCATATCTGATATCTACCAGATATGAATTATATTCTGAATGAATGGTTCCCTGACTTGATGTAATGACAGTAATATGGGTTTTGAGGCTGCTGTCTGTGAGCTGCAAAGTTTTCTAGATTCAAAGCTTGCGTTTGAAAAATATTGTGTCTGGATTTTTCTCATTGCAAAAATAACCTTCCAAGTGTAAATATCAGCAGTAATTAGGTTTATTATATAATGCTGGGGAATGTGCAAGTCATGATATGTTCATTAAGGGTGTATAAATATTTATTCACCTAAATCATTGGTCTGATTTTTGAAAGCCCTCATTGGCTTCAGTGGGAGTACCTCTGAAATGAACTATGATGAAAACTGATTGAACTATGGATTTAGGCATTTAACTTTAGGTACCCATTTTTTAAAATCTTGGGCCCATAGGTGCTGGAACACCCCCTGAGTTGAAGTAGTTTCCATTATACACAGGGTTTACAGTTTGGTTCAATAGCTCTCAGCACCCCCCACTATACAAATTGTTCCAGCACCCCTGCTTGGGCCTATATTTTTTTGAATGTGAAATTATAAAATATATCTGTGCTGTTGGCAAATCAAGTCAGACCAAGCCACAGGCCAATTCACTTGTGTATTAGTATAGTAATGGTTAGATGGATAAGAGTGTATTGGGTATTTAAACTTAATGAAAACTAATGGGGCGTTATTTGCATTGTTTTCATTGATCTATATCCTGTTATAATATAATGGCAAACATTTACATGGTGTGTACTCCTGTAACTAAATAACTCATTAAAAGAGAAAGAAACCTTTTGGAATACAAATGAAGAACTTTAATAGAAAATGTTAATTTCAAAGCAAGTGGTCATTGTGTGTGATGATTGGGATCAAGGACTCTAACTGTATTCCTCATTCACCATCATCAAAGGAAAAGTCCTTGTGGGTAGAGACACTGTCAGCTTGTCTTCTGTCAAAACAAGACTTATGGATGGATTCAAAGAAAGATCCTTCATCTCTGAACTGTTTGGATTCTTACAGGAAAGTGTACCAGATGCAAAGTGGAGATCTCTAGATGCAGTCTGGGTACCCTGAAAGCCTTTTGGGAAACTGGCAGTTTACCACATCTCTGCTACCATTTGGAATTATGAACTATGATTCACCTGTAAATACATTTTACCTACTTTAATCTCTCAATAACTCTAATTTCCTTTTCTCAGCTAATAAATCTTTAGTTAGGTTATTATAGGATTAGCTGCCAGCATTGTCTTTGGTGTAAAGTCTGGAGTACCAATTGATCTTGGGTAAGTAACTGGTCTGTTGGTACTGGGAGAAGTCTGATGTGTTGTGATTTTTTTTTTTTTTAAGATTTAAGTAACCTTTTATCACAAAGTTCAGTTTGTCTGGGTGACAAGA
The DNA here is from genome assembly GCF_002925995.2 of Terrapene triunguis. Lineage (NCBI taxonomy): Eukaryota > Metazoa > Chordata > Testudines > Emydidae > Terrapene > Terrapene triunguis. The sequence continues at coordinate 47,725,552 of NW_020664417.1, read as the reverse complement.
CAGATTGGAGAGTCTGAGGGGACTGTCTGTGACTCCATGGTAAGACTGGTATAGTGATCCAGGAGTTCACATTTTTTACTAGCTTGGTGAAATCTAATTATGGAACATACCAGCAGTTTGGGGTGTCTGCCCTTGTTTTCTGACAATCTGCTCTGAGATAGGCACTCACAGTTGTGAGCCACTCAAGATAGCATGGAAATATAATTTGAGTGTTAATACCTACTTTGGCATTACATGGTACAACAAGCTTAAAATATTAGCAAATTGTTATTAATTACAATGTTTTAAGATTTCAGGCTGAAATGGCACAAAAGATCCTCCTTAGGGATTAATCACCACTTTTGAAATGCTACTAAATATGGTTTGTTTCTGGTCTAACTTACAGTTAAACTGTGTTCAGCACTAGTTCAGCTGCACCTGTTGCATTTCCTGGTGTAGACATGACTCAGATGTGTTGGGGACAGTGTGCAATGGTAGCCTTGGCAACACCTTTGGAAAACCTGTATTTTATGATACCCCCCTGCGCCCAGTGCAGCCTTTCAGCCACAAGCATGCATGTGTGTGTGTCTGCTAGCAACCTCCATTGTGCTAAAGGAATGCAGCATATTTTGACTCTCTATCTATACAAGGTGGAGAAAGGGCTTCTTTGGCCTCTCTCTTCGTTGCCCATCTGTGCTGGAGCAGCCATAATTTATCCCTTGAAGTTTTACAACTATTAGCACTCAATTACACATTTGAATGTATTTTGGAAGTAATGTGTACTTAGCTGCTGAATTAGCACATTTTTTGGAAATACCCAAGTGGGACACTAAATTCCATGGTTTGCTGGAATTTGGATTTCTTCTTTTGTGGATTTTTTCTTTCTTCTTTTATTGCTATGCAAAGAACCATGTTATAAAATTTGGATACTGCACTGAATTTTTATTCTTTGAAAAGAAATTCAGAATCTATATCAATATGTTCTGTGTACATTTGAAATGAGGTGCCATACATCATAATCCTATGTTCTGTATTAAACTTCATCAGTGTAAGTCTGCATTAGTTTTCTAAGGTGTAAAGTGATGGAAAAATGAATCGTGTTTGAACTGATTTTAGCTTACTTATGAAATAGCCTCATGGGACATTCAAAAGAGTGCCTGGAAACTTGTCTGCAAAGTAAACTGGAACCTGGTAGAAATTAACTCCTGATAAGGCACATGAGCCGGGTAACTAAATGCTTTCAATAGCATGAAACATTTGTTTTTAATGTAGAAGTAGTTGGACAAGCGGATTGTCTGCTTAAGTAGTTCTTTTCACAAGAGATTTACTGCTGGTAAAAAATCTCTTCTAAATTTTTATAGAATTGTTTTGGTAATCAAGATAGCTTGTTGTTTTGAGGCAAGAAAACCCGTTCGGCTTTTCCATTTTAAACATTTATATCACTGCCTAGATTTTTAAAATCCAATAAACAAACCCACGCACACAAATCTCTACTAAACATAAGAACATTAACCACTAAGAAAGGAAAAAATGGAAGGCTAGAGTACATTTGTTGGAAAAGTAAAGTTTCTAGAAAAATGTACTGCAGTTTTGTTGACAAAACCATAAAAAGTACAATAATTGCCTCAAACTCAAGGGTTTTTTTGTTTTGCTTTTAACTAGACATAACATAAACTAAACCATAAACCTGGACTGTAGATAATACCAGAATTGCCTCACCGCCACAACCTTCTTGATAGTTTTCATTGGCCAGGGAAGATTTTAAATGCTGGTAGCCATTGACAATCTCCAGCAATTATAGATCTGATATCCTTTTGCTAGTTTTTACCTGTCAAGATTAAAATCATAAATTGTACCTAAAAACCTCATGAGCACCTCCAAAAACTCAGTGAGTGAAAAAGACCAAACTCAAGTAAGAAAAACAATTAAATCATTCTTGCCTCTCTCACACAAATTACCACCAAAGGTCCTGCCGATCTAGTCCAAATCTGAGCAATCTAATCTGTGAAATAGTAGGAAAAGTAACCACAGTGAAAAGCATTACACTCTTTAATCAGATAAAGACAAACCTGATTCAACATGCTGTCTACCACTTATGTCAGTTCTGCTTATTGGAGCTTTGCAGATACTATGGCAAAGGAAAAGACTCCATTCTCGACCATAATATTTCAAAATGGATCAGTGAACCTCAGAGCACACTTTCTTCTGCCAGCACTTTAACTTGTGTCCTCCGCATTCAGCTGAGACCTGAGAGGCCAATGCAAGGGAAGGGTAAATCAAGAATAACACTTTTCTATCAACTGAGCAGTATTTTTCTTCACACACTTCTGAAACCAATCTCTTTGCATTAAGCTCCAAGATCAAGCTATTCAACATGATTCACTGCCCCATCTGCCCAATGTGCATAAAGGTGAGCCATAAAGAAAATGGTGATTTGGGGTGTGGGGTAGGGGGACATCTTTGCCTCCAGTTCTAGTTCACAGAAAGAAGAGAAAAAAGTTCCCAGATTTATGTAGCACTTTGCATGTGGCTGACCACAAAATCTGTCAAATGCCAATTGTGGACAATAGCAATGATGTTTAGATATTATCCCAATCATCCCTTCTGCTCTCCCAAAGAAGACTTAGAAAGCATAGTTTTACATTATGCATTCCAGTGCAATTCGTCATTTTTGCTCTGCTTCATACCCCAAGCCCACTCAGTGGCAACCTGTGGTGGGATGCTGGTGTATCATGCGAGGGCCCAAAGATGTAAACCCATTTGAGGGTGTTTTATATCTGCCCCTAGGTCTTAGCCTTATAGCTATGAAGTTTTAAATTACATAAAAATAGCCCACTACAGTGCATTTCAGCCTGGGGTTTCCACATAAAGCAACAGTAGATCATGCTGCAGTGCCAGCCCTATAGGAGCAAATAAAGATGTGAAAATGTCATCTTCAAAATTTAATATACAAAATGCATATAACCGTATTGTTGGCTAGGCAAGTCAAAAACTGTTCTCTTTTTTACTTAATTCATAGACATATCAAGTCTAAGGTTGGTTTTTTGGTGGTATTTTTTTTTAACAGAAGGGTTCACAGAAAATAAAATCTCCTTATTTTTACTAATCTAAAAGGTACATTCACTATGGTGTCCTCCTAACCACGATCTTTAAGATTAAGACATGCCTGCCCATGCAGCTGGGAAGAATGCCAGTTCTAAATGCTTCAAAGGCATTAAGCTTGTTATAGAACAAGACACTTTCCCACTAATCTTTTAATAATGCTGTCATTCATCAGCCTTGTCCTTTCCTTTTCTTTTGGCCCATTTTTGCCACCAGCACTGTTATTATACTCACATGAAATCATTGGTTTCAGTCTCACTGATCCCTTCTTATAAAGGAAAGATAACTCCCTGACTATCATCTTCAAGACTGATTCCCTTATAAAGATGAAGCCTCTGTTTGGATTAAAGCATTGAATTGGGATAAAAGCATTCACATTTATCTATTCTCTTGGCTTTTATATTCCAATCTGAAGCACACTTTTGGAAGCCATGACTATTTTGATAGCCCACAATTATACTGTTCAAATCCTTTTTACACTTTGACATTAATAAACAGGCTAAGCACCAAAAACACCAACATAACAGCTTTGCATTCACATTTCTAGCACAGCATTTAGAACCTGACAGCTCAATATTCATGATTTCCTTGTCCAGTACGTTCACTCAAACATACATGGAAGGAAATTCACAGTACATGAGTAAAGAGAATAGGAGGCATCTGAGAGGTGAAGCTAATGGCATAATTTCTGATGGAAATCCATTTCTGGCTCTGTGGCCATAATCCTTTATGGGGTTGAGCACCATGTTTCCCATTGACTTCAAGAGAGATTTGAAGGGGCTCAGCTCCTTAGACATGCCCAACACCTTGCAGGATTGGACTCCATCCTCCAAGGTGCTGAACATGCCTGTGAGGTGTTGAGGGCCCTCAACTCCCTCTGCCCTTAGTGGGACTTGAAGGTGCTTGGGACCTTCCAGGATGAGCGGCGTGTGGCTTTTTGTAAAGTATGAATGATTTTCCTTCTATTTCTGGGTTTGTTGCTCTTCCTCTTCTTCAACTGGACTACCTGATGGTAGTCTCTATTTTTCCTCCTCTTTACCCTCATCTAAAAGGCCCTGTGTCTTGGTGGCTTTCTATCCATCTCTGAGTGAGAAGGGCTTGAAGAGACTTCCTCTGCAGCCTGTCAACATTGCTCCCTCAGTGAATGGGAGTGAACCCCGTGAGAGAGTTCTGATCCCTGAGGTAATACCCCCTGAGGTCCATGTTGTTACAGTATATTTGTGCCTTACATTTGGGAATGTTAATTGGAACCCAAATTAAACTATTTCAATTGGGACCAGATACCTCAATGATGGATACCCTATAAATACAAATCTAAGACAGATGGGTGTTAATAAGTAATTATGTCTGGTAGTGAAGTTTGTTTGCAGCTAGAATGATCCCTTGCAGTCTTCTTTGAGTAAGAGGCAACATGTAGCTGCGCTACGCCAGGAGCAAAGCAGGTACTCCAAGTCCTAATTCAGTTCTTATTTTCCATGTGCTCCAAGAGAGATGTAATCTGTGCTAGCCCTTTTCCTGGTACAGCTTACTTCCCCCTTCACGCTGCCAGACCTGCACTGCCTGGTACACTGGGAACAGAGCCAAGAGTCTGCCCACCCCCTGCACATTAGTGTGAGATGAACGGTTGGAGTCTTTTGGCAGCTGCCGTCCATACTATGATGAAATTCACAATACAGATAGCCTGCAGAGCACAGTAATGGTGCTCCTCACTTCCTTGTGTGAGGGCATAGCTTGTTTCACTATTGAGCCCTTTCTGAATATTCTGTCATCCATTGTCCCCTTCTATCACCCTATTGGGTTTTTTTTATCTGTTTCAGGTAATATGCATAATATTATTTTTGAATGATTTAATAACTGTTCCATCTTCTCTCTCCATTTCTGCTACATTCTTATTTGACCTCTCAGAATTAGCTTTGTGAGTCAGTCTCTTCTTGGTCCAGGTCTCCACTACAGATCTATATTGTTAAAACTACGTCGCTCAGGGATGTGAAAAATCCACACCCCTGAGTGACAAATTTATATCAACGTAACACCTCATGTAGACAGCGCTATGTCTACCGCAGAGCTTCTCCCATTGACGTAACTACCACCTCTCAGGGAGATGGATTAACTACACCAACAGGTGAAGATCTCCCATCGGCGTAGTCACATCCTCACTAAAGCACTACAGCAGCACAGCTACACCACTGTAGCACTGTACTTGAAAACAACCCCTAGACTAAAACAGCACATCAAGTTTGACTGGAAACGTCTCTTTATATGTATCCTGAGGTACCTGGTATGTTAATGGCTCTTCTGGTAAAAATTGCTGCCAAGACGCATGTATGCTTTAACAGACATATTGGGGCTGAGCAAAGTTCTTTTATTCCAGTTGAGTTTTTCTAGAATGCCTTCTTTAGTAGTATTAACATTTAAATAGTCCCAACTAAGTGTTTCCATTAACACCTCAGTGAGGTGACATGAGGGGACATAGTTCACACTTTTGCTGCTGCTATTGTGTGGCCTGTGTGGAAGTTTTCCGCACGGCTGGATGAACAGTGCAAATATACATGGATTTATATAGGGAAGGCTGGTGAAAAATACATTATAAAAGAGATGGAATTATTGGTTCAGGATGTGTGGTAAGCAACTGAAGGTATATGGTAATCAACAACAAGTATTGGAAAAGTGCCACTGACAAAGATAAATGGTTTAGAATATTCCATTGGGTAAGAGGGTGAATACCCTGGGTTCATCCTGTGAGATGAAATTCAGCAAAGGAAAGTTTATGCTGAATATTATGTCATAGTAGTGAAATGTACAAGGTCCACTAAAAAAGCCATGCTGTTCCCCATTGTTGTGCACACCATGTTATAGCACTCTTTAAAATTGTCACTGTAGACAGAAAAACATGGTTCTGTGACTCTGGGTGGGATTGTCTCCCAAGGAGAAATCCTCCATCCATGGACCTACCACTTCCACGTGAAAGGGGAAGAGAGAGAATCAGCTGCCTTATCCACTTCCCACCTCTGGCATCTGACATACCCTTTGCTATGAGTAAATGCATGCTGAAAATCATAAGAACATAAGAACGGCCATACTGGGTCAGACCAAAGGTCCATCTAGCCCAGTGTCCTGTCTTCCGACAATGGCCAATGTCAGGTGCCCCAGAGGGAATAAACAGAAGAGATAATCATCAAGTGATCCATGCCAGGGTGCCCATTCCTAGCTTTTGGCAAACAGAGGCTAGGGACACCGTCTCTGTACATCTTCGCTAATAACCACTGATGGACCTATCTTCCATGAACTTATCTAGTTCTTTTTTGAACCCTGTTACAATCTTGGCCTTCATAACATCCTCTGGCAAGGAGTTCCACAGGTTGACTGTGCGTTGTGTGAAAAAATACTTCCTTTTGTTTGTTTTAAATCTTCTGCCTGTTAATTTCATTTGGTGACTCCTAGTTCTTGTGTTATGAGAAGGAGTAAATAACACTTCTTTACTTACTTTCTCCACACCAGTCATGATTTTATAGACCTCTATCATATCCCCCCTTAGTCGTCTCTTTTACAAGCTGAAAAGTCCCAGTCTTATTAATCTCTCCTCATATGGTGGCCGTTCCATACACATAATCATTTTTGTTCCCCTTTTCAGAACCTTTTCCAAGTCCAATATATCTTTTCTGATAAGGGGCGACCTCATCTTCACATAGTATTCAAGATGTGGGCATACCATGGATTTATATAGCGGCAATATGATATCTTATTATCTATCCCTTTCTTAAAGATTACCAACATTCTGTTTGCTTTTTTGACTGCCGCTGCACATTGAGTGGATGTTTTCAGAGAACTATCCACAATGACTCCAAGATCTTTTTCTTGAGTGGTAACAGCCAATATAGACCCCATCATTTTATATGTATAGTTGGGATTATGTTTTCCAGTGTGCATTACTTTGCATTTATCAACATTGAATGTCATCTGCCATTTTGTAGCCCAGTCACCCAGTTTTGAGAGATCCTTTTTTAGCTCTTAGCAATCTGCCTGGGATTTAATTATCTTGAGCAATTTTGTATCATCTGCAAATTTTGCCACCTCACTGTTTACCCCTTTCTCCAGATCATTTATGAATATGTTGAATAGGACTGGTCCCAGAACAGACTTCCGGGGGATACCACTATTCTCCATTCTGAAAACTGACCATTTATTCCTAGCCTTTGTTTCCCATCTTTTAACCAGTTCCAATCCATGAGAGGACCTTCTCTCTTCTCCCATGACAACTGACTTGGCTTAAGAGCCTTTGATGAGGGACCTTATCAAAGGCTTTCTGAAAATCTAAGTACACTATATCCATTTGGATCCCCTTGGTCCATATGCTTGTTGACCCCTCAAAGAATTCTAGTAGATTGGTGAGGGATGATTTCCCTTTACAAAAACCATGTTGACTCTTCCCCAACAAATTATGTTAATCTATGTGTCTGACAATTTTGTGCTTTCCTATAATTTCAACCAGTTTGCCCGGTACTGAAGTCAGGCTTACCGGCCAGCAATTGCCGGGATCACCTCTGGAGCCCTTTTTAAAAATTGGCATCACATTAGCTATCCTCCAGTCATTTGGTACAGAAGCTGATTTAAATGATAGGTTACAGACCTTGACTTGTCCCATCAGCACATATGCCCTATTAGACAGCCCAGAATTTTCTTGGCATGGGGGAAATCTCTGGCTGACATAGTATATTTCTATTTCAATATTGCCAACCTTTAAGACTTACATTTCAACACTTGGATCATTCAGAGCTCTGAAGTTCAGTAAGCATATATGGTGTAATAATTTAAAGTTACTATTTCAACAAATATATATTTTCAGTGCACGCTCCATGCCCCATTTTTAATGATTGCAGGAAAGGCTATTAACAGCTCCTACCTGCTCAGTCAGGGGAAGGATGCTAGGATAGAAGGTGCAATAACAGCCATTTGATTTGAAATTGGGTTTTGCATGCCATATTTAGTGTCCAGGCATTTAATCCTTATAATAGCTTCACCTGATGGTGAAAATGAATTCTATAACCAAGAATCAAGCAGCAGAATCTGTATTCTTTGCATAATCTCTTGGCAGTACGGTGTGATCATTACATATTTCACTAAGTACACAGGAATTGTTATTAAACAGTAGTAATTTGAAACCTGGATGCTTTACTGGATCACATTTTTAAGCTATTCATAGCAACAAAGTCATTTGAAGCTTTTCAAAAATATACCCAGCACTTTTTCTAAGAAAAACAGTAAATACAAATCCTGGGCTTTGGCAAGTCTTGAAAATGCAATATATAATAATTCATACAGATTCTTGTTTGGTGTTGATAGGATCTTGTTAGCACTATATAAGAGCTAGGTATTATTAATTATTATGAAACAGCATTTAGTGTTACAGTGGATGGTCTTCATATTTGTATGCCTTTATATACAGTCATGTATCAATCTTTTAATAGATATTACATAAAAACAAACAACTCCCCCAAAATAAAAAAACAACCCACACAACACAAGCCCTAAGTGATAAGAAAGTTAAAGTTACAAAGCCAAGCACTTGAAAGTTAGGAAATGCCGCATTTATGGTTGCCTGTGCAATCTTAATTTTACTCCCTTGCGCGCCCCAATCTGTGAACTGAATGAGGCAGGGAAATGGTGGAAAAATACTATAAGATCATATTATTAAATGTATCATAATGCATATGCCCAAGAGGGCCAAATTAAGGGAGCAGAGGCAAGTGTAAATCTGGTATTTGCTAACTTCTGAGTAATTCTCTTTGCAACCTAAATAACTGTCTTTTAACACAGTTTTTTAAATGTAATTTCCTATTTTTTTAAAAGGTAAAAAAATCCTATTACATATGAATATAACAGTCCCCCATCATGCATCATCAGGGGGGTTTGAACCCTGAGTTTTCAACATAGACTGTTATGATTTGAGCTACAGTGTTAACTATATTAACTAGTAGCAGGAGATGGATGTTATCGCAGAGGAGGGAATGTATGACTGGAGTCAGAGGATGGTCAGGGAGAGCTTGGCCCAACTCAGCTCCCTTTTATTCCCCCCTGTGCCTGAGGTGGGCATCTCCTGTTCCATATGGTAGCCCCAGAGGTGGGTGCTGGGGTCAGAGACATGGGGTTAGTGAGGAGGAACTCTTTAGAACAGGGGTAGGCAACCTATGGCACGTGTGCCGAAGGCGGCACATGAACTGATTTTCAGTGGCACTCACACTGCCCGGGTCCTGGCCACCAGTCCGGGGGGCTCTGCATTTTAATTTATTTTTAAATTAAGCTTCTAAACATTTTGAAACCTTATTTACTTTACATACAACAATAGTTTAGTTATATATTATAGACTTCTAGAAAGAGACCTTCTAAAAACGTTAACATGTATTACTGGCACATGAAACCTTAAATTAGAGTGAATAAATGAAGACTTGGCACACGAATTCTGAAAGGTTGCCGACCCCTGCTTTAGAATGTTCATGTTTGGTTATTAATGTGGCAGGCTGCCAAATCTTCCTGAGGAATACAAGCAAGAGAAGAGAAATGACAATTTTTAAGTTTATCTCAGCCAAACTTGAATAGAATTTCATGGGATAAAGAAAAGGCAGTTCTAGAACCCGAGGGCATTCTTCTTGCCGAATTTCAAAGGCCAGCTCCAAATGATGACGATGTTACAGTGTCTTGAAAGAAGATCACAAGAACCTTTTATAATGGAAAGTATTAGGCAAACCTAAATATAGGGGCTGCTATCAGCTCCCTCTATAAGCTAGATAAATCAGAAACATAAATGTAGAATGTTGAGCTGAACTGGAAATTGTAATTTTCTGCTTTTGGAAAATGTCCTGAACGAGACAGCATGTGCCTTTATAGTATGGCTGAAATTGTCAAAGCTACTTGAGGGATTTGGACTCCTATTTCCCATTAAAATAAGAATTGGGCACCCAAATCCCTTAGATGGCTTTGAAAATCTCAGCCTATATGTTCTCAAAAACGGCTACTGTTTAGGTGCTCTGCCGATGCATCCTATCCTTTTGCAATCTGTAAATCTTAAAGTATTTAAATTGGTACTTTGTTGCATAATTCTTCATCGACTTACTCCGTTCCTGGCCCTTTTGTCCCCCTCTGTTGCACAATTTCCTCCCTTCCCAGTGCAGGCTAATTTGCTGGGCAGTATCTGCTGGTGGGGCAAACTATTCACTGTGGCTATGCTACATTCCCAGCGAGCTGTCAGCTGAGAAGTATTGCTTGGGATCAAAGGTGTCTGATAAAAAAAAATCTAATAAGTGGCACAGTGCCCTTGACCGTGGGTTAATGGTACTGACTATCTAAGCCTTGTCAGTAAAAGCAGTCAAAAGGATTAGTGAGAGCTGCTGTAGCTGGCCAAGAATGAAGGCCACAGCACAACAGCATGTGGAAATGCCCAAAAGAGAAATTGTGCTCTTGTTGTGGGAAAAGAAACAAGTATTTTAGCAAAGAGTGGAATAAATCTTCCTTAAAATATTGAGAGCCTTTTCAATGTTTTATTTACAAAAAATATGACATGCTTGCTTGTTTGAGTTAAAAACATAAAGAAAATGACTAATAGAACATTCTAATATTTCTGGGAATCTTGTCAGAAGTATGATCTACAAACACTGATAATGTATTCTTTCAATTGCTTTATTCCTTTAATGCTTTTAGTATCTCGGAATGTACAGGGTTCATCTAAGGCTATGCAACTTCTGTGGCATGTTATTTCCCTTTGTCCTCTGCATGGATTAATTGGCAATGTCAGCCATTAATGCATAATGTGGCTATGATTCAGCTGTGAATAAAATGGGCCAAATTCTCCCTGAGGTAAGTCTACTGAAGTGAATGGCATTAATTTCAGGATGAATATGCCCCATTGTGTTTAGTCGTTAGAATAGCATAAAGCACTATAAATTCAAATGGATGCACTACACTGTGTGAATGGTATCTGAGTAGTTTGCAGTTAAAGACAGTGAGAGACAAAAAGAGCTCCATCTGTTTAGTTGATCAAAAAGAAGATTGAGAGGAGACTTGATTACAATGTATAAGTACCTTCACAGGGAGAAAATACCAGCTACCAAAGATCTCTTTAATCTAAAGGTATAACAAGAACCAATGGCTGGAATCTGAAGCTAGACAAATTCAAATAGAAATAAAACACTCATGTTTTAACAGTGAGGATGACTAACTTGTGAAACAAACTATCAAAGAAAGTCTTGGATTATCCATCTCTTGATGTCTTCAGATCAAGATTGGATACCTTTCTAGAAGTTATGCTTTAGCCAAACACAGGAGGGCTTAATACAGGTGTATCTGTGTGAAATTTAATGGTAGGAGATCAGATTAGATGATTTAAAGGTCTCTTCTGTCCTTAAAATATATGAAGTGATGTAGGCAGATAGAGGGATATTGGAGCTGAAAATGAAAACCAAACAAGGCACTAAGAAAGGAGGAAAATTAAACTTGTTTGAAAGAGAATTAACTTGAGACACACTTTTGAAGTAGTGTGCAGTGGGACGGAGTCTGATCTCACTTACACCAGTTTAACTCCTGGGACTTCAGTAGAGTTACATCTGATTTACACCATTGTAAATGAGACCAAAATCAGCTCTGTTATTCCCCACTGAACTCAAGAAGCTGCAGATGGCTAACATCCCACCCATCCATGTTGATAATATAGGATTCCATTTCAAGGGGCATCTTTAATAACGGTTTGCAACTAATACTTCCAATGAAATTTCAAAAAAGTGTGAGTTTGTTTACTATCAAATGAAAAAAGCAATAAGTACCTATACATGCCCTGGCAAGAGCTTATTTGTTTTATTGGTATCTTCCTTCTTCCCTGTCATTGTTTCTGTTTTTCCTTAGATCCCATACTCATTCACACTTATGTGCTATATGCTCATGGGTGGTGCCTCATCCCCAGACCATCATTCATTTCCATAACTCCATGCTCTTGGCGAGTTGTTGTTTTTCTATTTGTTTTTTCCTAGCTTGTTTATGAATACTATATTTTCCCCTAATTCAACCTACAGGGCATTGCTCTTGCCCAATAGGACACACCTGGCTATACTGAAAGAAGGAGAGGAGACAGTTGATATGGTTTTAATCAGGCCATAACTTTATTGTTAGATGTCTGGGACTACCTGGCAGATAAAAGTGTACAGTATATGTAACCCCATGTTCATTCAATAACTTCCCAGGGGGCTTCCGCTAGTTCCCCCTTTTTTTTCCATCCAAGTCCCCCAGCCAATCCATTGCTGGGACCTTACCATTCATCCCCCCTCATAGGAGGGTTAAGGTGGGCTATAAGAAAGGGGAGCTGGCTCCCTGCTGTACCACTCATAGAAGCCCCAACCCCCCATTCCATTCCTTTAACCAACCCCTCTTTTTTAAGTCCTTTACCAAGCCATTTATCTGGTCATTGTATAACTTCCCTCTGGAGTACCTGCACTGGACATCTGCCACAAGGGGGTGTCAGCAATTTGCTTTGCTGCCTCCTCCCCCAAACCTAGTTAGGTTTCCAGACATCTCCCAATGCCCAATGCCAAAAACATGTCAGCACCTAAGTCTGACAGGTGAACCCCATCCTCCCAAAATAACGCTGGTGCCCCATATACTATGTCAGGATGTGAAATTACTGCCCCTCCTATGGTCCCAAGGAATTTGGCCACCTCTGTGTTCACATACCTCCTTGCTTTGCTCACCCTGGTGGGGGGCCTCATGGTTCCCTGACAGACCCTGTGCTGAAGCATGTCTCACCATACAATTTTAACTCCAGGAAAAAGTGCAAGGATCAGCCTCAAGTCCCTCCTTGCTCTGAGCATTAATTTGACCCCTTTACACATTCCCACATCATTTCCCCCAAAGTGTACCACAATGATATCTGGTGGCTGCTGACGGGCACGCACAGCATACAGCAGTGGTATCATAACATGCCCCTCTTTCCATGCCAACTCAGTATTGCTTCACCGCTGAACCCCAGCTGCGAACCCTCAGGCAACTTGGATGCATGCCTATGTGCCCAAAAGGCAACACTGTTCCAGCAGTTCCACACCACTGTCTGCATGGCCGGTCATTCAACATCTGAAATGAGATTACAACAAATTAATGCTGATTTACCACCTAAGGTCTCACATACATTCGGTATGCTTCCGAATGCCAATGCCCGACTGTCTCTGCTCCCATACCTAGCTGTGCTGCTTCTTGTTGCTCCTCTATTCTGAATGAGTGGAAACCAGATTCATGGGCTGAACCAAATTCATCGTCAGTCCCAGTCTCCACACCATAACAAAATGATATGTAGTGAGGGGACTCCTGTCAGTGTGCATAAAAAGGGGTCCTTCCTCTCCCCAGCCCTGTCGCTATGTAGGCTCTCAAAGCCTGCACGGGGCTGACCCCAGGCTCACCACCCTCCCGTAGGATAACAGATTCACCCTGGCTGACTTGATCCATCTTTGCCCTTTGCACGTGTAATACAACTGAGTGCTCATGTACATCATACAGTTCCAAAACCCTTCCTGTAAAGTCCCTACTGGACACAAGTACTAGCTCGTTGATCCTGAAAGAACCGACAGCCTGATCTGTGTGAAAGGGGGTTCACCACATGGGCTGCCCCTTTTAAACTCTTTCACCCATCCAGATTCCAGGGGATGAGTCAGTGTTGCCCCTGTCCCCTTTTGCAGCAGTTTGACCTCTCTCCTCCGCCCCGCCATAGCACTTTCCCTTCATTTGGCCAGCCAGACAAATTCACCCCCACTTAAAGGTGCAGTGCAGTCATTGGTCCTTAGATAGGAATTTTCTCATGTCTCCCACAATGAGAGTGCTGCCCAAAATTAAACCAGCCCCAGCAAAGAGACTGGGATGCAACAACATTTAGATCCCACCAGCCTTACTTGCAAACAGCCAGAGGTTGCTTTATCTCCGAAAAATTGTCTCTGCATCACCCAGGGCATCTGACAACACAGAATCCTGGCAAACTTTCCTATTATGTGAATTGTGATTTGTTATAGAATCGTAGGACTGGAGGGGACCTCGAGAAGTCATCTCAGTATGGCATGTAATAGCCAGACTCAAACAATGCTTAATTTTAACTTTCTTGTTTGCAAATAGTATTCAGACTTTTAGGCATAATATTTATAATCAAATCTCTCTCCATTCATTTCTTTCTCTCCGTTTGCAGTGAGTTTGGTTTATAAATCTGATGCCTATTATGATCGCTATCCCATTTATCTCACATTACACTAGGTTGAAGTGCACAAAGGACTTATCTGCTTAAAAACCAACTGTATCCACCTATTACATAAATTTTTCCAAACACCTTTCCTATTTTCCTTCTTACTCCCTTGAGAATTCAGTGTTATAATTCTTCTGGCCTTGGTACTTTGTCAGCTTTTATTTGTTCTAGGTTTATGAATTCAGAATCTGGAAAGATAGTCATTACATTTTACACTATATTCTACTACATCAAAAGAGGCAGAAGTGATGGCTATACCACAAAATTTATGAATTTGCTGCTGAGCAGGCCACAGATCAGTAACAGGCAAAGCAAAGGTATGGGTGAACCTTAATGTGATCACAGATGCAGGGAAAATGCTTGCAAGTGAGTACTGATCTATGGAAACTAAGGAGCTGGTGAAACTGTGCCCCAATTGTATTGTTTGTTTTTGTGTGTGTGTGTGTGTGTGTGTGTGTTCAGGATGGTGGGGGAGAGAGTGGAAGCTCTTCTTTTTTCTGAAACTATAAACAATCCTTCTGAAGTTCTACTTTTCCAATGCCTGGTTCAAGATAATTGGCTTATTTATACTTGTTTTTGAGAAGAAAAAATGAAAACAGTAGACATCATACAAATTTGAAGATACTAACATTTAAATTACCATAGGACGAGAGTGTCATTGAAATGAAAACAAGACTATTCTATTCCTGGCTCTGCAGCTGACTTGGACAGATATTAGGCAGGCCATTTAAACTTTCAGTGCCTCAGTTTACCCATCTGCAAAATAAGAACATAAGAACAGCCATACTGGGTCAGACCAAAGGTCCATCTAGCCCAGTATCCTGTCTTCCGACAGTGGCCAATGCTAGGTGCCCAGGGGGAATGAACAGAACAGGTAATCTCAAAGTGATCCATTCGCTGGTGCCCATTCCCATCTTCTGGCAATCAGAGGTTAGGACACCATCCCTGCCCATCCTGGCTAATAGCCATTGATGGACCTATCCTCCATGAACTTATGTAGTTCTTTTTTGAACCCCGTTATAGTCTTGGCCTTCACAACATCCTCTAGCAAGGAGTTCCACAGGTTGACTGTGCATTGTGTGAAAAAAATACTTCCTTTTGTTTGTTTTAAACCTGCTGCCTATTAATTTTATTTGGTGGTCCTTAGTTCTTGTGTTATGAGAAGGAGTAAATAACACTTCCTTATTTACTTTCTCCACACCAGTCATGATTTTATAGACCTCTATCATATCCCCCCTTAGATGTCTCTTTTCCAAGCTGAGAAGTCCCAGTCTTATTAATCTCTCCTCATATGGTGGCCATTCCACACCCCTAATCATTTTTGTTCCCCTTTTCAGAACCTTTTCCAAGTCCAATATATATTTTTTGAGATGGGGCGATCACATCTACATGCAGTAGTCAAGATGTGGGCGCACCATGGATTTATATAGAGGCAATATGATATTTTCTGTCTTATTATCTATCCCTTTCTTAATAATGCCCAACATTCTGTTTGCTTTTTTGACTGCCGCTGAACATTGAGTGGATTTTTTCAGAGAACTATCCACAATGACTCCAAGATCTCTTTCTTGAGTGGTAACAGCTAATTTAGACCCCATCATTTTATATGTATAGCTGGGATTATGTTTTCCAATGTGCATTACTTTGCATTTATCACCATTGAATTTCATCTGCCATTTTGTAGCCCAGTCACCCAGTTTTGAGAGATCCTTTTGTAGCTCTTCGCAGTCTGCCTGGGACTTAAATATCTTGAGCAATTTTGTATCATCTGCAAATTTCGCCACCTCACTGTTTACCCCTTTTTCCAGACCATTTATGAATATGTAAAATAGCATTGGTCCTAATACAGATCCCTGGGGGACACTACTATTTACCTCTCTCCATTCTGAAAACTGACCATTTATTCCTAGCCTTTGTTTCCTATCTTTTAACCAGTTCCCATCCATGAGAGAACTTTCCCTCTTATCCCATGACTGCTTACTTTGCTTGTGAGCCTTGGTGAGGGACTTTGTCAAAGGCTTTATGAAAATCTAAATACAGCATATCCACTGGATCCCCCTTGTCCACATGCTTGTTGACGCTCCTTGTGTAAGTGGTTTAGCGTTGCCAGTATAGACTAGCCCTCACTCTTTGGAGCTTGAAAACTTGTCTCTTTCACCAATAGAAGTTGGTCCAATAAAATATATTCCCTCACCCACCTTGTCTCTCCTATTATCATAATCCTGTTTCCTTTGAAGTGAATGGAAGTTTGGCCATTGACCTCAGTGGGAACGGAATGGACCACATCGAACCTAATATTTTGTATTTTGACTGTACCACACAACTTAACCTCCATCAAGATGAACAAATAAAATAAACACACACCTTCCCATACCATTTCACATGTCCATACCAGTGGCATTTAAAAGTGAGTTACAGAAAATCTCCAAACACAGTTTTTCCACATCAAACTTAGTAAATTTCCCCCCCCATCCTAGCTGGGAGAGAATTCAGGTCTGGCCTCCAGATCTCACATAAAGCTTCCATTTCCATTCCCCTCTCCCAGAAGCACAGAATTTAGTCAGATACAACAGACTAAATAACATCAGCTCATATGTGCTTTCCAAGTTACTAAAGTTCTAGGGGAAGAAAGGCAGTGGCAACTTGACAGATTTATCACATCTCTCTCATATGCCCAACGTGACTCACTGGTGCTGTATGCAATGTTGTTGTAGCTGTGTTGGTGCCAGGATATTAGAGACACAAGGTGGGTGAGATAATATCTTTTATTGGACCAATAGAAGACCCCACCTTGTCTCACGGGTGCTGAACATCCCACAAGAGTGTGGCGGGTGGCTTGGCAGGACCCAACCTCCTCTTTCATGTTCGCAGGTACCCTGGGTTCAGCAAGGGGGAGAGCACATGCTGCATTTATAAACAGGGAGTATTTAAGCTGTCTTGCATACCCTCCTGCTGCAGCCAGGTGGCATATTGACTCTCTCAACCTTCAGCCCGCAAAATGCCTCCAGCCATTGCCCTTGGTGTTGGGTCCCAGTGGAGTCTTTACAATGTAGCAGTGATTTTTAAAGTCACAGTATAGCATTCTCTCTGTTGTATTACTGTGAACAGCCACGGTCCCTGAAACTTGCCGAGAGGTCTTAAACCTATGCGTGAAATAAGCTGACTTCCTAACGTTGATAACTTCTTCCTTGGCTAAAACAGAGCAATAGATTTTTTACTATTTAATTTTTCATGAAAGAAAAATCAAAAGTCTAAGCAGACCTTGAGTTGTTTACTCAGATGATTAAAACACAATAGAGAAATTTCACATTTAATGTTGGTAACCTATACCTTTGTTTCAATAAATCTAACCTATCTTCTCCAAATTCTGTAGCTAAATGTTTATGCTAAATGCCAAAGACTTGACTTTCAGAGGTGCTGGTACAGCAGATCCCATTACTTCAGCTGGAATTGTGGTAATTCAGCTCTCAAAATCAGTCCCCAAATTCTTTTCCCCCCCGACCATAAAAGGAAGCCCATAAAAAGTTCCAATATTTATTTTGTCGCCAAGAGGCAGCCTCAAATGCACAAAATGCACAGGAACTGAAAAAAAATATGGGCAATAATTTGGGAAGGTTTCTATAAAGCGTATGGCTCAAGGGAATCTACACATTATGTAGAATGGGGATTTCCCTTGCATTGCATTGTCCATATTGCTATATTGGGGGACAGAGGGTAAGCAAAAAAGCTATAAATATTTGTGTAATGCTTAATGAAAACCTATGTTCTTAAGGCATTGTAGGAAATGTTCAAGAGAAATTAAAAACTCTGACAATATGTTTGCAAGGCTAATAAGACCTAAAATCTGCTAGGTTTAATTTCTGCAATCAGCACTTATCTGTGAGATGCCTTCATCTGTACCCTGCTTTTAGGGGTTAGCAACTATATATACAGTATAATTGGAACACTGTGAGTACCATATGTGTATCTTGCTTGTTTGGCACAATTTCCTTCTCTTTATCTCTTCCACCTCCAGCCTTTCTATCCCCACAGCTAGCATTTTATGTACATTTCAAGAACCATGGACACGGGAAGATGTGATTTGTAGGGAGTAGGAAAGGGGAGATATATTGTACTGACACACTTCTTCATTTTAACTAAGTACAAAACTAAGATAGAGGGCTTGATTCTCAACTCATACAAGTTGCACACTGATGTAACTCCACTTAAGTGAGAGGATGATTTATGCTGAGAAGAGAATAGGATGTAAATCAGATCAGAATACAGAGTCCAAGCTTTGCCTTGTGGAAGTTTTAGATAGAGCAACACAGATGTTAATTGCACCTATCAGTCTGAATTATGACAAACATATTTCACCATGCAGAACAAACAAAGGCTTTATAAGATGCCTGAGGTGGTGATGTGTTTTCCTTATGTTAGAAATGAATAGCCTTTAATTCTGAGTCTGAGAAACAAAGTAAGATTACTGTATAGCTTTACTGAAGGGAAAGAAGACACTGGCTAGTTCTAGATTTCTGCTCTCTTTTTTTTTAGTGAATTTAGTACTTGCATTAGGCGACAGACTGCTAGTTTTGGAGAGACAACAGAACAAGTTTTGCATACCCTCTGCCAGTGTCTCAATGTAGCCTGGATGAGTCACCTGTAGCTTGGTATACTGTTTTGAGTCAAACTTTAGGCTCTGATTCAGCAAAGCTCTTAAGCATATGCCTCAGTACTTTGGTGAATAGTCAAGTGTTTAAAGTTAAACGTGCACTTAAGTGCTTTGCTGAGTCAGAGCCTTAGTCCTTATCTTCAGAGGCAAAGTCTCCTGGAACATCACTTCACCCATCATGATCATGACCACTCACAATAGGTAGATCCCTACAGAACGGGGTGGCCAAACGTATTGTCTCTCTGACAATCTTCAGAAGTTCAAGAGCTGGGGCATGCCTGCTGGGGATCAGGGCTTCAGCCCTCCGGGAGACACCTGCTGGGGCTTCTGCCCAGTGGGGAGGGGGGTCTTGGGGCTTCAGTCCCGCAGGAGGCATCTGGCCAGGATTGGGGCTTCAGCCCCATGATGAAGCCCTGAGCCCTGGCAGATGCATCCTGAAGCCCTGAGACCCCCATCCCCACTGGACAGAAGCCAGAAGTGATGTGTAGGGGGGACACGTGGGATCACATGCCCCCCCAGATTTTTGCCAGGGTTTGCTGTTCCCACTTGGTCACATGGTGCTGCCGGGCCCCCTCCCTGCATGGCAGCTGCTGGAGTCAGCAAGTTGAGAGCTGCGGCCATGGGGAGAGGCAGCAGCAAACAGGTGGGTGCTGCAGGGAGAGCTGCTGCTTTTGCTGCCGCCTCTCCCTGAGCTAAAGCAATGGCCCCTCCCTGCAGCTCCCAGCTGTTTGCCTCTGCCTCTCCAGGCAGAGCCAACACCTGGAAGCTTCAGCCCGCAGGAGGCACCTGCCCAAGATTGGGGCTTCAGCCCCACTCCTGCTGAAGCCCTGAGCCCTGACAGGTGCACCTCAGGGGTGCTGAGGATGAGGAGGGGGGCGCACCTGGGGGCATGACTCAAGCTCTTGGGGGGGCAAACCTTTAAATTGTGCCCCCCCATCTCCT
Source organism: Terrapene triunguis (assembly GCF_002925995.2). Classification (NCBI taxonomy): domain Eukaryota; kingdom Metazoa; phylum Chordata; order Testudines; family Emydidae; genus Terrapene; species Terrapene triunguis. The sequence goes on along the minus strand of NW_020664417.1, from coordinate 47,705,621 downwards.
AGCAGGCACCAGTCATCTCTGGCAGAAGCCCCCACTAGCCCAACCTGCTGCAGGGCAGAAGCCCCAATCTCCCCCCCTCCAGTTTGGTAGGTGGAGAATGGTGGTAGGGGGCTCGGCAAGCTGCACTTTAATTGTAAAGGAGTCGCCGTTTGGCCATCCCTGCTAGAGTATAAAATGGAGTGGCCAACCTAGAGTGATACTTATGAGTTCAGGACACAGAGCTTTCCTGGCAGCTGGACCACAACTGTGAACTCACTTCCATAGCGATCAAAGTGATCATAGTAATTACCAAAAACCTTAGTGATCTCGGATTGAAATGCAAAACCAGGTTTTTCTGTCTCATAATAGCACCACCAAAAAAAAAAAAAAAAATTGCTGTCTGGGGACTGGAGTGAGAGATACACAGAGCTTTATGTGTCCACTCTAATGAGTATGTAGCATGCTCAGACACCACAGTGATGAGTGTGGTATAAAGAACTAGATAGATATTAAAGGGTATATGAGTTTCCAATAACAATGGCAAGAAAGTAGATTACATTCCATCATCTCTATTAAATCTTTAGCTTATTTTGCTGAAGCTGACAGCAAGGGCACTAATTGTGCCAATACTAGTGATATCAAAATTAAAGCTAAGAGACCCGGACTGGCTAAATCAGGAATTGACCCAAAACTTCTGCAACCTTATAGCCAAACTTGGATCAAAAAGTTTATTGAGATTTGAAAACAAAAACAAAACAAAAAAACCCCACAAAAAACACAAAACACTGAGTATTCATTTTTGTTTTGTTTTTAAAGTTAAGCCATTTTCATTGTTATGCTTCTGCACAGTGTGGTTCCTACTGGATGTGGCTGTATTAAAATAACACTGGAATGTCCACTCTTGTGGTCATTTTAGTCTGACCCATATGGCAGGGAGAACAAAAATCTAATGAAAAAAAAAAAAACCCTTCTTATATTATTTCCTGCTCAGTTATGGTGACTCGAGGTTTTGATGAATATTCAAATATCTTATGTAATAGGGTGCTAGTGCTTCACGTGCAAGTACAATCAAGTGCTAAGCACAGCTGTCATGGGGCCTTAGCCTTTTTACCTACAGGAGTTTTGGGGAATGAAATCCCAGGGTCATATGACTGGGCTGAGAGTAAAGTAAGAAACAAAATAAAAGCCTTGTTGATCAGCTGGAGTGGGAAAAGCAAAGGTCTTTTCTCGACTACAAAATTATGTCGACCTAAGTATGTTGGCATACAGCCGCTGCAGTAATTAAATTGCGTTTGCGTATCCACACTATGCTCCTTGTGTCCATGGTGCACATCCTCATTAGTGGCGCATGCAACGATGCAGAGAGCAGTGCATTCTGGGTAGCTATCCCACCATAGAACTCACCACCATCTTTTGTGAAGGTTTTGCAATGCCTCATGGGCCCAAACAAGTCGTGCAGGGGTGTCTGGGAACATGATTTCAATGTCCCATAATGCAGTGTTCTCCATCCAATAATTTCATCTGCATTCCATAATGTTTCATGCTTCTTTTCAAAATCCCTGCAAACCCACATGTCCCTCCTGGTCTGTCTGCCATCTGTGTCAGAAGCATGGATCCTGCACAGCTCTGCATTATTGTGATGAGCATTGTGAGCACAGGGGCTCCTGATCCTGCAGTGTTTGTAGAGCCTCCAGAGGAGCCACGGGAACATGGTGATTCCTTGGAGGCAGGAGCGGCGCCAGGGTTTTTGCCGCCCTAGGCGGCACCACTCCTCCTCAGAGCATTCGGCAGCCGAATTGCTGCCGAGGATGGCAAAATGCCACCCCCTAAATCCTACCGCCCTAGGCGACCGCCTAGGGTCACCTAGTGGAAGCGCCGGTCCTGCTTGGAGGCTAGATTGCTGTGAGACATAGAAAGAAATAATTTAAAGTTGATGGCAGCATTCATAGAGCCGCTGCAGATGGTGGAGTGCAGGTTCTGGACCCATGAAACAAGCACTGACTGGTGGGATTGCATCGTAATGCAGGTTTGGGATGATGAGCAGTGAGTGCAGAAATTTTGGATGCACAAGGCCACATTCCTAGATCTGTGTGCAGAGCTTGCCCCAACCCTCCAGCACAGACACACCAAAATAAGATCTGCACTGACAGAGGAGATGCGAGTGACAATCGCTCTGGAAACTTGCAATGCACGATTGCTACCAATCAGTCGGGAATCAATTTGGAGTTGGGAAATTGACCGTGTGGGTTATTGTGATGCAAATGTGCAGGGCTACGAAGGACTGTGATTCTGGGCAATGTGCACATCATAGTGGGTTTTTTTTCAGCAATGGGGTTCCCAAACTGTGGTGGGATGATAGGGATATGTGTGCCATCTAGCTTGGGACCAGACCACCTTGCCACAGAGTACATCAACAGAAAGGGCTATTTTTCTATGGTTATGCAAGCGCTGGTGGATTACTGGGGATGCTTCACTGACATCAATGTGGGCTAGTCAGGGAAAGTGAATGATGCACATATCTTTAAGTAAACAGGGCTGCTCAGAAAGCTGCAAGCAGGGACTTTCTTTCCAGACTGGCAGATTACCATTTGGGATGTTGAAATGCCAATAGTGATCCTGGGAGATCCCCTTACTCCTGTGGGTCATGAATAGGGTGACCAGATGTCCCAATTTTATAGGGACAGTCCCGATTTTGGGGTCTTTTCTTATATAGGCTCCTACTACGCCCCACCCCCGTCCCGATTTTTCACATTTGCTGTCTGGTCACCCTAGTCATGAAGCTGTACATCGGCCACCTTGACAGCACCAAGGAACACTTCAACTACAGGCTGAGCAGGTGGAGAATGACAGTTGAATGTGCCTTTGGCCATTTGAAAGGTGGCTGGCACTGTCTACTCATGAAATTGGACTTCAGTGGAAAAAAATATCTCAATGGTTATAGCTGCCTGATGTTTCCTGCATAATGTCTGTGAAGCAAAGGGGTAAAAGTTTCTGCTGGGGTGGAAGGCGGAGGTGGAACAGCTGTCTGCTGATTTTGAGCAGCTGGATACCAGGGCTATAAGAAGAGCTCAGCACAGAACTATCCGGCTCAGGGAAGCTTTGAAAGACTATTTTAATAGTGAGCCAGAGTAGTGTGTGTTGCTGTAGTGGGTTTTACCTGGCATTGCTCTTTTGCACCCCGGTATGAGCCTTGTAATGAGTGCTGTGTGTGTAGTAATATAACATTGCAAAGGCACCTATTGCTGTTATCTGTGAATGATGTCAGCCCCAGCCAGCATATATTGTGAACTAATAAAGATGAATTAAGTTTCCAAAAACAGTCTTTTATTCCATACCCATGCAAACAGACTCATTTATAACTGGATAAAACTTAATAAATAAAGGGAAAAGAACTTTTGAAGGGGAAAGAACAGTCATTGCCATTTCACAAACACGTACACCAATTGTGTACACAAGTAATCATAGCTGCACATACACTGATCTGTCTTTCACAGGTCAGTGTATGTGCAGCTATGATTACTTGTGCTCTCTCCCGGGGTGGAATGATAGGGGTAGGACAGTGGCCAGGATGCTATGTGGAATGTGGTGCTGTGTAGAGGGAGGTCCCAGAATGCAGTTCTCTATAGGCTGCAGAGGGAGGCAAGCACGGAACTGTTGAACCTGAAGGTCATAGAATCATAGAAGATCAGGGTTGGAAGAGACCTCAGGAGGTCAACTAGTCCAACCCCCGGTTCAAAGCAGGACCAACAGCAACTAAAGCAGCAACACCAACTAGGTCAGCAAGAATCTGCAGCATGTCTTTTTGCTGCGTGAGATGCACTGGCATCTCTTGCTGCTCTCCTTTTCCTGCACCTTTCTCCTCTCTGCTCTATCCCTGTCCATGCTGTCTGCAAAGGTGATCCTCCAAGCCCTCTTCTCATTTTCCAAAGCAGCAGAGGCTTGCAGGATCTCTTGGAACATGTCATCCTGCGTCCTCCTTATCTGGCTGATATAATAGCTGAGTGGCATAGGAAAGAAAGTGGCATGGCAGAAGAAATAAGGCTGCCCTCCCGAGAAACCTTCGGCACAGGATTGTGGACTACCTCCAGAAAAGTTTCCTCAAGCTGTCTACAGAGGATTCATGGGATATTACAGTGCACATAAACAAACTGTTCCATGGGGTCCCTGCTGCCTAACTCTACAGGGGAATGAAAAGCAGATAGCAACTCTACCTCTATTGGTTGTTGCACTACCTTTTCTAGCATAAGTTTAAAAAGAGTAAATCAACAGATGTGTCTTGCTACTTTGGGGTTCCCATCTCTGCAATTTCAAAGCCAAATGCATATGCACCAGAGGTTCCTTCCACTGCATCAGGCTCACCTGTGCTGAACTGTAGGGACTTCCTGGACTGCCCAGCAGTCAAAAACAAGTCCTGGCTTGCTGCACCGCTGGATCCCCTGGCTGCCTGTCCCTGATACTCCTCCTCCTCTTCTACCTCCTCGCTGTTCATGGTGGGAGCCTGTGACTTGTGCTCCATTGAAGTATCCACAGGGCTCTTGGGGTGGATGGTGAGGGTCTCCCTTGAGGATGGCATGCAGCTTTTTGTAAAAATGGCAGGTCTGTGGCTCTGCACCAGAGTGGTTGTTAACCTCTCTTGCCTTCTGCAGCTCCTTGGCTTTCATGCACACTGCTGCTGGTCCCTTTTGTAGCCCTTCTCCATGTCCAGAGCAATTTGCTCGTGGATGTTGACATTTCTACAGGTGGATCGGAACTGTGCCTGCACAGTCTCTTCTCCCCACAGACGCAGGAGATCCAACACCTCCTGAGTAGTTCAGGCAGGAGAACAGCTGCAGCATGTAGCTGGCATGGTCAGCTGGGCAGTTGCTAGGTATGCTGCAGAGTTGCTAGGTGAACTTTCCAAGTCGGGGAAACAGGAAATGGAATTTCAAAAATTTGCAGGGCTTTAAAAGGGAAGTGCGTATACCGGTCTACCTGTAGGGATATTAAAGAAGGTACTAACAGTGATTCCCCCAAGTGACAGTGACCCCCTCATAATTTGTCCCCCACACTTTAAAATCCAGTTTCACCAAGTACAAAAATCTCTTGGGTCTTCTGTTAAAACTTGTAAGCTATTGTCTGTAGAAACCATTGATTAGATCTATCCTGTGAAAGATACTTTACTACTATGTAAAACTTACAAACAAGTTAACTGACTTTGTTCTTGAAGTAATTGATACAATGTAAACAAACACTGTAAGCTGTTAAGTGACTTTCACTTCATTCAAGGGCTCCTAGGACAGACCCCTCCACCCTCTGTGATTAAAGGGCCGGGAGTCTCAAATGAATTAGCACACACTCTGAAAGTGGTGGAGACAGTAAATTAAAATATGGTTAAGGTATGGAATGTATGCTGATGAATGCTTGATATACTTGGATGGTTAGGGAGGTGCCAGCCTAGAAAGAAAGTATCCATTGGCCGAAGAATGTGTCAAGTGGATAACCAGAAACCCCCGGAGGGTAAACTGGGATCCACCCCATCACCTGGAAGGATGAGAAACACAAACTTTGGACAATGTGGAGCCACCAGGAATGTGCCACTTTGGACAGGAATGTATGCCATCTGCTGATTGAGTCAGCAACAGCAGGATGAAACAGCTCCCATAAACTAACATAGGAATTAATTCCTATAAAAATGGACTCTAAAGACTGATGACTTTGAGTCTCTCTGCCAGCCTCCAGGAGCATCAGATGCATCTGACACAGACTCTGCTCCATCCTCATGACCAAGCTACCTGGCCAGTAACTTGGCATGAGCAACTTCTAGGCTGGTAACTATAACACCTATACAGAACTTGAATGAATGATTGTGTGAATGAATCTCTCTCCCTCTCTCTATATATATGTATGTTTGTGTGTATAAGTAATAAGTAGTCAAACAACGTTGTTTACTTTTATCTTTTGCTTTATCATTATATTTACAATAAATGTAGCATCTTTGCCTTATCCCTCTTAATAAGATCCTGCTGGTTTTTATTTTATTGGTATAACATACCTGGCCACTGGGCAGCGTAGTTCAAAAGGGTGACCAGAGTAGTCAAGGTAGGTTACTGTGGGACACCTCTTGGAGGCCACTAAAGTCTATGTAAGTAATGTAGTGTCCTCCATGGGCTAGGCTTCCCAGCTGGTCAACATCTCCCATGGAGCAGTAGGATCTCCCTTCTTGCTGAGTTGCTGAGGTACATAATGGGACACATAGTCTGGCTGAGAAGCCTAGCCCATAGAGGAAAATGGGATCATGAGGCACCTTAACTAATACTCCTATGAGGCACACCTGTGCCATTTTCAAATTGAAATTTTCAGTTTTGGGCTGGCAGTTGTCATGTTTTGATTTTGTTTTGGTCAAAAAGTTGCATTCCCATAGCAAAAAAAGATACATTTTCTGACCTACAACTCCTATGAGGCACTGCTGTAAGATTTCCAAATGGACATTTTTTAATTTTTAGCTGAAAAGTTCGAACTTTGTAGTTTTCAGATGTTCAGGACTTTTTTTTTTGGGGGATGAAAAGTTGAAATTGTCCCTTGTAAGCAGACACTCTATGAAAAATTTCATTTTGTCAGAATACTGTTTAAATGGAAAATTTTCAACCAGCCCTACACTAGAAGAATGAGCACTCTAACTCATTGTTCAATAATGCTGCTTTTCATTATTTCCCACCATAACTAATTCTCCCATTTTACATTTTATGTTCAGATTGTATGCTCTTTGGGCAGGAACTCTTGTCTTCGTGCATGTTTGTAATGCATTTGGTTTACTGCTGGTAGATAATAACATTGAACAAACATTAAAACATGATAATACAGAGTAAAGTATAATTATTGTTCCCTAGAATTGGACATAGGAATAAATAAGTTTAGACCCACTCAAACTTTTCTTCTAGAGCTAATTCTGATCATCTCACATTCTATGGTTAGCAGATTTAGTGTTTGGAATTGACAAATACTAGGTACTCAAAGCCAGCCAACTGTGGCCTGAAGTGAAGGTTGCCTTAGATATTTTTATGCCTTGCATCAAATTTTTGCCAAAGTAGAAATGCCAGGGGGAAAGCATCTGTGCTGTATGGCCTGTACATCAGGCATGTCATGTGAACTGAAGTTTTGTTTTGTTTTTGACAAGGCCTGGGTTTAATTTTCTAATACTTTTGACTGAATCTGTCTGCCTCTGGCAAAATAATCTGCACATTTGACACAACCGGGCCTCCGCAGTATCGGAAGAGCAGACAGTATAGCAGAGTGTGACAGTTTCAGCATGTTTCATTAATGAAAGTTCTCACATTAAAACCTGAAGAATTCTGGGGAAATTGCTGGGAGTTCATACTTCTCTGTGGCTGTTCAGAGCGTAGGTACAGTTTCCTATTGCCCTTTCCCATAACATTCTCACTCCTGTTTGCAACAAATCTGAAGTCATTTTCAAATTTTATTACTATTTGTTTGCATGCATGTTAACTTGAATTGTGGGCTTAGGAATAATATTAATAGTACCTAGCTCTTATATATGTCTATATTACCTAGCCCTATTGCCTAAGTAGATCTCAAAGTGCATTACAAAAAAGGTCCATATCATTATCCCTATTTTAGAGATGGAGATATTGAGGCACAGAGAGGTGAAGTGACTTGGCCAAGGTCACCCAGCAGTAGACCTGGGAATGGAACCCAAGTTTCCTGTGGCCTAGCCAAGCACACCATTCTCAAGGCCACACTGCTCTGAAGAGAAATCACTGTATGAGAATCATTGAACAGTGGCTATTTCTCTAACTCTTAAAACTATTAGGACATACTAGAAGTCAAAAAAAATATAATAGAGCTGGGTGAACCTGACTGGATAAAAGAACTGACCTGAATCATCATCAACATTTCAAGCTGAGCCTCTATCAAATCTCCAAGGTTTGAAAAACTTCATCCAGTGCCCCCACCCCTTTCCATTATTTTCCAGTTTTATGCAGCACCACACTTCCTGGTTCCAGTCAGGACCAGAAGCAAAAATGCTGGAAAAATGACAAGGGACCTTGTTCTGAACATAATTTTGTCCAAGCCATGTAAATAGTTAACTCCAAAATTGCCTATGCTCATGAGTCTCCTACTCAATTTTGTAGACTCAAGATGTTCAGATATGTTTTGGGTAAACACATAAAGTTTTGGGTGCTTAGCTGAACTGAATTGAAAAGATGAATCTTTCTGAAGTTTATCTGCCACTAGTGCAGTTGCCCTGAACTGTGACAGATGCTATGGTATGTACACGTTTGTTTTAAAAAACACTATTTGACTTCCATCCATGTATGGGTGCTCAACCTTTGGGGTGGGGGTGGGGTGTCACAATGAGGGTTCTGGGAGTCACAACTATATTCACTTTTTTGCCTAAACAGAAGGGAATCTGCAGAACTTTTTTTTCTGTTATAACATGGGGTCATGATATTTCAAGACATAAACATGTATCTGACACAGTAGCTGTCACAGTTCAGGGCAACTGTACCTGCATTCCCCTCTATGGTCCAGCAAGGGCATCCCTTCTTGGCTTCCAGTGCCCAAACTGTTGTCTCCCTTGGGTGGAGACACACATCTCACTCTCTCTTGATGAGGGTATTTCCAGGTTGCATACACCCCTGCCTTCACTGTTTTATTCCCAGAAAAAGACAGTCTGCCTAAACAGTCTTCCTTTCTCTTCACTAATAACAGAGTAATTGCCAATAGTTATAAGTTACCAGACAGCCATTTCCTATGAAAGCCTATTTCATTCCTGAGGTAAAAGCACTACAGAGAAAACATGATAAAGAACCAACAAGTATGCTATTAAACTTACCAGAGATCCCCCACAACTGTCTTCAATATGGGTTCTGGCAGTTGAGTCCTTCAAAACCCGCAAAAGGGTTTCTTTGTTTTGGTCACAAGTTCTTAACAGCCTCAACTTAGAACTAGCACATAGTCTTCTTGGCCTTCTGAGGCCCCATTCCTTCCAACCCTTCCTTCCTTAAGGACTGGGCCTTTCATGGACAGAGGTCCTGTCCATTTGCTGGATTCAGAAGAAGGCCCTGAACCAGTTTAAAACTAGGCTATTTATCAAAAAATCCTTTCTTTGTCTGTTGATCCCTGGAGAATCCAGTTTGAACTGGTATATGCATCCCTCCCCCATCACCCCGGAAAGTGGCTTCAAAGGGCTAATAACTAGAAAAATTACATTAGCACACGGCCTCCTCCTAAAGAAGTTACATACAATTTCACAATAACACATATACAATTGGATTCTTAATACAATAGACCTCAAAGGTATTAAACTCAATTCAATAAGGTTTAACTCAATTCAGTAAGGCTTGTGCAGGATATTGTTATATCTGTCACACCATCCAAACAGTGTACCACCTGTACATAATCATAGATTCTTCACCTCTACAACCATTTTTTCCTTTCACTTCTCAGATACAACCAATTCCTCTAACACTCACTCCAATGTACAAAATTAAATTGTCCTACGACACGTCTGCAACCTTAGCTATGGCATCACTTCTGCTGCATGCATAACATGTATAAAACAATGACGATAAAGACATAAGATAGCAAATATTATTGACTAACTTATTGTAGGCATCATGGAATAACTGAGTCTTTAAGAGGGAGATAAATAAGGACAAGATAGTAGCTAGTACACCAGAGCATTGCATGCATAACGGACCAATACATTCTTCAGACAAGAATAGCGATAAAAGGAAAACTCTGAGGTAGGGAACTTTCAGGCTTATAGCAAGGTGAGTACCTTTTATTTGCAGCACCTGAATCTGTTTTGTAGAGTGTTAAATATTCCCCCCTTAACAAAAAACAAATAACAGCAATGAAACAGGTAATAATGATGAACAGCTCAGTTGTGGCAAATCATAGCTCTTAATCTTCCCGTTCAAGCCCTCTTCTGAGTCACCAAAGGCAACACCACCATCCTCCCTGTCACAGAGATACACAACCTGGGCATTATCTTTCATTCAGCTCCCTTTCTAGATCCTCACATCCAGGCAATGTTTACATCTTGCTGCTTCTTCCTAACATCTCTAAGATCCAACGTTGCTTCACATTCTCAAAGCTAAATCTCTCACCCAGACCCTCTTCCTCTTGCATCTTAACTACTGCAACTTCCTCTTTTCTTGCCTTGACAAGTGAAACCTTCCTCCACTTATATCCATTCAAAACACTGCTACAAAGATATTTTTCCTGTTCCATGGTTTCTTCTACATTACCATATCTTTGCATCCTTCCATTGGTTCCCCCTTCTCCGCCTCAAACACAAACTACTCATCTTTGTTTTTAAGTAAAGCTGGTTTGGAAAAAAGTCTTTCGAAACACTGGTTTGTCACAATTTGCAAGTTCTATGAAATTGGAACATTATGAGGAGATGGGCTGATGCCATCAAAGTTCTGATGTAACTCAGGTAGGATTCAGAATGCTGCCTGCAAGGCAGGATTCTGTCAGAAACCTACCTGGTTTCCTGTCAGAGTACCTAGCTAGCTCTGGGGTAGCCTGGCTATGTGGCCTCTCCTGGGACTTGGGATTCCAGGGTGTGTGGTTCTGGAGCAGCCTCGTCATACAGGCTTTTGGTGGAGAATTTTGAATTGTTGGATTTTGTTCCTAACTAGAATGAATCAAATTCTGAAAAATCAAAATTCTCTGAAAACTTGTCTCTCCACAGCTCTACTTTCAAGGCTCTTCATAGCCTATCCTTGTTCTCCCTATTATATCTCATACATTATTGAGACATTGACAGACACCCCCCTCCACACACACACACCCCACTCTGTCAATGATGCCAGCCTGCCTTCTTTGTCCATTAGTCAAATTTTCAAACAAGCACCTTTGTGCTTTCTCCAGATCACTCCTGAAAGCATGGGAGGACTTACTGGTAACTGAAAAGCCACCTCATTGTCATGCTTAAAGCTTTCCTCTGCTGGGATGCTTGCAAACACTTGTCAGTGGTTAGGTAGCTGTGCTGTGATCATTGCCCATGGTGCTGACCAACATTGTCTCACTATTACCTTGTGCTCCCCATCTCTGTTATATCCTCCTGTTTTTTGTCTTATTCTTAAACTGTAAGTGCCTCGGTGTAGGGACTATCTTTGCGTTATATGATGGCACAGCACCTATCACAATGAGGCCCTGGTCTATGATTATAGCCCCTATGTACTACTGCAATGCAAACCACCCCCAGCCCCATAAGGAAAATGAAATCATAATCTGCCTGAAATGAGAATTTCTGAAATTGATACCAATTCCCACTCTTATTTACAGTCAACACTTTCATTGCTTATAATTTATGAAATACCAAGATTCTAGTAAGCCATATGATCTATGAGGAACATTACAATATGATTCACTGCTTTGACACTTCTAATCTGTATTTCGTAAGCTATTTTACCCATCTTTTATAAATCAGTGTAACTGCAAATAGAGGTGGAAGAGAACTGGCTAGCTAGTCTAATTACAGAATACTGGAAAGGTCAGAGTAGTGTAGCAGTTTAAATGGAAGGACATAACATTTAAATTCTGATTGTAACAAGAAAATAAAATGGCACATATTTACCTTCTTCTCATGACAGCGGCTGTAATGGAAGATGAGAAATTTCATAAGCATTACTCATTTCTATTAAAGTGTATATTTATACACCATTACAGCAGCTATTATACACCCAAATATCCTGAGAGAATCTGCCTCAATACAGAAATAAACCCCCCTCTGACTGCACACCCCTCACTGCCTCTACCACCCCACACTGGAATCCATACGGGGAATCATCAAACATCTACAACCTATACCCAATGGGGACCCCATCCTGAAAGAAATCTTTCCTCAACCCCCTCTTTTGGCCTTCAAACAACCCCCCAACCTCTTCAATCTCCTCATCAGAAACAAGCTTCCCACAGACCAGGACACACCAACTCAAAGGAGCACCAGACACTGCCAGAACAACAAATGTAAAACCTGCAGATATATCTCCATTGCTGCAATGATCAACACACCCCACAAAACACCTTTCAACATCCATGGGACCTACATATGCCTATCACCTAAGGTGTACCTCATCCAGTGCACTAAATGCTCCAATCAAAACTATATGGGTGAAACCAGATAATCACTACACTCTCAAATGAACTCAAACAGAAAAATGATAAAAGATGAAAAAGACCATATCAACCTGTTGGTGAAAACTTTTCATAAAGTGATCGCTCCACATCTGATCTATCAATCTGCATCCTCAAAGAAAACCTGCAAAACACTTTCAAAAGATGAACCTGGGAGCTTTAATTCATAACTTTTGCTAGACACTAAAAATTATGGTCTTAATAATGACACTGGATTTATGGCTTATTGCAACAATCTGTAACCCACTAACCCCCCCCTCCCTTTTTGTACTATGAATAGGTGGAGAGGAGTGTTAATGAGCCACTGCACCTCGAATGGTCCTTTAGAATATGTGCTAACTACTTATGCTAAACAATCTGTTTGATCTTGTGTTTAGCTGTGACAGTCTGAATACCTTTCTCAGACCTGAGAAAGAGCTCTGTGTAGCTCAAAAGCTTTTCTCTCTCACCAAAAAGAAGTTGGTCCATTAAAAGATACTACCTCACTCACTTCACCTCTCTAATCAGTTTCATACAGCATTTGAATACAAAGCCCAACATAGAGATCATTATTGTTATAATATGGCAGGGGGATGATAATTAAAAAGAGTGTTTCAGGACAAACATTTTATTTTTCTCTTCACCCCTTTTAAAATCCATCATTCCCTGGAGTGTAGTAAGAGCAGTAGTAGCAATGAATTGTGGTCTTTAAAGGAGATGTGCCAATATAGAGCTGTAAACAAACTCATAACTGCATTTATGTAATGCTTAGGATGTGATAAAAATGAGAAGAAAAGCAATTCAGAGTTAAAGCTGTCACTCTGGGTCAGATAATCCCCTGTGGAGGAATTGCCTGTGTATGGGACGGGAGACCTTGCAACATTCCTCTTGTAGAATTTCTTTGGCATTATTCCCTTGGGGAAACACATTTGTTTCCCACCATGGCACAAGTGGGTGACATCCCCCTAAAACTAACAGCTCCCATGAATTCCACAAAGGCCTTCCACTCTGGGTTCCCTGATCACTGTCTTTGTTTTGTGTTTGCACAGCACCTAGCACAATGGGGTCCCGGTCATTGACTAGGAGTCCTAGATGCTACAGTAATACAAATGATGAATACATAATTATAACACACACGTAAAAAGCAAACAGTCCATGCCTCACGGAGCTTGGAGTCTAAGCATATGATAGGAATAGATGACAGGTTGAAGTAACAAACAAAAGAGGGGAGAGCAAGATAAGAGGTGAAATTATACTACTTTTTTCTCCTGTTACAAGTTATTAGTAACTCCCATTTATGACCTGGGCTTTCACAGATGTGTACTTTATTAGGTGAATAACTACAGCAGAACATACAATTCAAACTCTCTCTCCTTGTGGTTAAATTTCTCCTTTTTGTCTGCTCAACTGGATATTGCTTTTTCAATAATGGATACCCAGCAGCATTATAGTTCATGGTTATCTGAAGCAAATGAAAGCGATTATGACTATGGCAAAGCAATGAACATCTCTCTTGGCTCAAACAGCTTTTTAACACTTCAGACATGAGAGGGAGAAGACTGATATTTCATTTCCACCTTCTTTGACACAGTAAAGTTATGGCACTCTTGTAGGTATTCAGACCTCCTCTTTAGAATACATATTATTTTTCTGAGCTTTACCTGAAAATCAAGAAAAACATTCTGTGGCACATCTGATCTTAAAAAAAATATGTAATAAATAATAGTGAATTTTACAAGGAGAACACTTTTAAAACTTAAAAAATCCTCTTTTAGCATTATTTATATTTTTATTTCTGAAAGTGCCACCCACAGATTATTCTCTTTGTATTATTAGAAATGTTGAAAATATTGGAGGCTGGTAAGTAGTTCTACAGATCTAATGAGTAAAAACTCTTCTACCTGCCTAAAACAAAAGAACATGCTATATTTATCTTTTTGTAAATATGTAAAAAGTGTATCTCATTAAGGTGTACTTTTATTGAAATGACAGTTCTATGGATTCATGTTCCTATTTTAGAAAACATGTTACAATTACAGCTTTCTCTATTAAAGTGCCTCTTATGTGAAAATTGTGCATGTGAAAATTAAAGGAGTGGGAACACTTGGTACTTCTGGTTATAACACAGGGAGCTTTTACCAGTGCCTGAAGCCATAAAACTGTGGGGTGTGATCATATCCTAAACAGGATTTGGATAATCAAAACATGAATTTGGGACCTCCAAGGAAATCCCAGATGCTGCAGAAAATGCTGCCGGTGATTCAGTAGGTGGCACTCTTCCCTCTGATTTTACTACTGAACCAACCTCAGCATCAAGTTAGAGAGTATTGTGATGCTGGGGGTGCTGGATTTTGGATGAAACATTAAACCAAAGCCCTGAGAGATCCCAAGACACTTTTACAACAGTAGGATGAAAAGTGTCATGGTCAGAGTCCAGCTTTCGATCTTGGTTATTATAAGATTGCTGTCACCTACACCTGTGCCAATTCATGTATTGTCCTTGGTTCTTAGGCATCTCCCTTGTGTTCACCAGTGTCAGCCTTAGGTAACATCTTCTGGGAGATGACCCCTCAAGTCCATCCATGCCCCTTTGACTGAGACTTACAAGTGGGGATGAAGGTTCCAAACATCCTATACTCTTTACTACCTCTCCTTAGAGGTTGAGGCATTTTGGGATGAACAGTGTGAAACTACCCATACAACAGGAGTCTACTTAAAAACAAGATTTATTAAAAATAGACAGGAAATAAGATTAAAATAATACTGAATATTATGTATAATATTGAATTTAATGAGTACCCAATCAAGTATGCTTACCTTAGCTCTGTTACAGAGGTTACATTTCCTTTTCTTTCATCTTTTGAAATTAATCCCTTCCCTGATCCCCTGCTGTCAGAACAGCCAGAGAAAACCGCTCCCACGGAAGTCTCAGATCTCTCCTACTCTCCTTAGTCCCAATATGTAGGCAATCTCTCAGGTATGAGAGTCCATCCTCATACCAGGGAGAGGCTGCACCAACAGTTCTACAAATGAATGCTGGTCATGTGTACTGCCTGTTTGGAAGTGAAATAGCCCTGTGTTCCCCATACAATGGCTACTATAGCCTCATTCACGTCTCCTACCCCTGACTAGCTCTGAAAGGTTCTCCCATCCAACTCTCTTTCCCCCATCTCCATCCCTGTAGTCCTATAGGTTCACTCTATAGATGTCTGTAAGCCTTTGCATCCCCCCATCCTATAGAAGTTGATAGTAAGGGGGTGAATTAACATCTCTTTCATATGTTTCCCCCCTTTATCTAGCAGTTAGCATCTTGCTGGCTCAGCTCTATCCCACATCTTTTTGTCTGAGTCTTGAAAATAAACTTACAGATTTCCATATCTCATTTTTATGACAATTTGGCTCCAGATGAAACAGAGTAAGCACCCTGGCGAGCCGCGTGCCAAACGTTGCCGACCCCTGGTCAAACCTAAACCGCCCTTGCTGCAGTTTAAACACATTGTCTTTTGTCCTATCTTCAGAGGTTAAAAAAACATTTTTTCTCCCCCCTCCTTGTAACAACTTTTTATGTATTTGAAAACTCTTATCATGTTCTACCTCTGTCTTCTCCAGACTGAATAAACCCAATTTTTTCAATCTTCCCTCATAGGTCATGTTTTCTAGACCTTTGATCATTTTTTGTTGCTCTTCTCTGGACTTTCTCCAATTTGTCCATATCTTTTCTAAAATGTGTCATCCAGAACTGGACACAATACTTCAGTTGAAGCCCAGTCAATGCAGAGTAGAGTGGAAGAATTACTTCACGTGTCTTGCTTACAACACTCCTGCTAATACATCCCAGAATGATGTTTGCTTTTTTTTCAACAGTGATACATTGTTGACTAATATTTAGTTTGTGATCCACTATGACCCCCAGATCCCTTTCCGCAGTACTCCTACGGACTAGTTCACCTTCATGTATGGTTTTTACTTGTTTGCAAACTGATAATGCACCAAATATCAGCTTGACTTCCTATTCATAGTAAAACAATGGATTGTTAATACCCCTGTGTTACTTTCTGTGTGTAATTAATACAAGTTCATAATGTTCTTGTATAATCCTATGTACATTCTTTGTTCCTGTTTACATATCCTAACTGTATAACTTTAGGCATATTCTCCATATGCCTTGACATTATCCCTTTCAAACACTAATAAAATCTAAATAGTTGTAAAAAAAAATGGAAGAAAACTTGCTTTGTTTATGAGACAGGCTTACTTTTTCTTTGAATAAAATATAATAAATGCAAAAATCTATATCACTGCAATATTAAGGCGGAAATGTTAACATATACAAAGGTCAGGATATATGAAAGTGAAGATTCCTGCCAGGGGAAAAAATTAGTTTGGCCACATTGCAGTTGTGCAGCATTTACTATTTGTGTTACCACAACGGGGCAAGATTTCTATAGACTCTGCTATAAAGATCCTAGCAGATGTCTAAAGATATTCTGACGAGTTTTTTTTAAGTCAGTCATTTTGAATATGGAAAAATTATTCTGTGGTTTCAAATGTTCTGGGCATTTGTTCCCTGTCAATTTCCCCCAAAGTTTTATGCCTACATTTGCCTACCGTTAAATTTTCAAAAGGGACAATGATTATAGATACCTCAGTTTTTGGCTTCTCAGCTTGAGACACTTGATTTTCAGAAAGTTCTGAGCACCACCCTCTGAAAATCAACCATTAAGGTGCCTCACACAGGGCATCCAAACACGGAGGTACCCAAAATCGCTACTAAGTAACTTCTGAAAATTTAGGTCTCTGTTCACAGACTGCCCTTGTTAAGATGACACTTAACTATTAGTGATGGAGTGCTTTGAAGGTAGAGAAAAATTTCAACATTATGGGCCAGTTTCTGTTACTCTGACTTGCATTCGGTGTTTACCTTGCTCTGTGAGTTGTCCCAGTGCATACTACTAATGAGTAAGGATAGCAGAATCTGGCTCTATATGGAAGAGAAGCCCAGTGAAAAGATACAGGAAGGTCAGGGTCATGTTCATCTCCTTTTTACTTTGGATTTTTGAGGGAACGGAGCAGTGAAAAAAGATTTCTGTAGGTGAAGTGGGTCATAAGCAGATCACAGTCTACAGTTATTGTTGAGGTAGCATCAGTTTTTCATGGATTACATTTTCATCACCTGTACATCTCCATGGACTAGTCATCCAAACTATTGAGACTCCACAACTGCCTTCAGAATGAATTGAGTCAGGACAAAGGCAGACTGCAATGTTATCACCAAGAGTTATCTGTCACCTTACTCAGTGACCATTGTTTAATAAAATGTTCACCTCAGACTGCCTTGCTGCATCACATGAAGTGACCCCTCCCCCAAAAAAAAGTTCAGCACCTCCAGGGCAGGTGGGAAATGGAATTCTGAGCAAACTTTGGAGTTCTGTAAGGATCAAGAAAATTATTTGAATCTGTATCTGATTCTGTGATTTTAGAGACCCTTCTGGGATCTGTCTCTCATCATCCACCACTGACATGATCTAGATGCTTCTGAGAGGATTTTGCTCTTTGTTGATCGTCATGGTAATAAGTCTAGAATCAGAGACAGGAGAACCCCAGAGGGCCTCATGAAGAATTTGGCTCACTGCAGTATAATTAGTATATCAGGAGAGCAGCATCCCCAAGAGACTCAGGAGTGGTTGGATTGTGAGTTGTATAGAACATTGAATACTCCATGGGGCTTTTGTTAACATGAGTTTTCACTTCACAGGTATTGATACCTTGAAGAGAACACTATCTGTCTTCACTCCCATATAAATGTCTAAAAAACTGAGAGCTGACTCTTTTTAAACTGGAGAATCAAGGCTTTATGGCACTTGTTTGGTCTGCAAGATATTCTCTAGGACCTTGTCCCTGGATGTGGCTCACCTCAGAAAATCATCTAAGAGGGAATAAATATGATTCCCTTTCTGTCTGTGAGAAGCTGGAAAAAACACCAGAAATTATGTGAGCACCCAAGGTGCTGTGGCAAGGTCATATGGCAAGGATCTGTTGTGGAAATTGTAACAACCAGCAAAGCAAAGAAACCTGCTGTAGGATGAGCTGATAATGATATGGTCATTTGCCTCCTTGAGATTTATAGTGGAAAGAGATCCCCTTTAAAGGATTCCGTGCCTTTTCTCTAGACTTCCCAATTCTTCCTATTTTTAGGGAACTCATCAAGAGCAGCCTCATCTGAGTTCTTGGGCCCCTATATCACTCCTGTGGAGTCCATTAAACTCACATGTGGGGGGTCCACAAAATGTATTTTTGTTTTTTTAAGTACTCTGATTCCCCAAGTAAAATGTTGTGTAGTAGCTATGAAATGTACCATAGTTACCTACCAGGTCTTCCATGGTGCGCTATAACTAGCTGTCCCGGCAAAACTGAAATGCTCATTCATAACAAGCCCATTTTTCTCACAGTTCATTATAAACCCCATGTATTTTATGGGGAAATTATCTAGACAATTAATACATATACCTAAAACAGCTGATTGCAGGAGAATTAATGTCATGTTGTAATTCACTGGTGTGGTTTGAAAATATTAAATGAAATAGCAGCAGATTACAATCTATTTATGAATAGCAGAATAATCCAATGAGTGAATTACAGACTTCTATTTGCTGCTTGGTAACATATTATTAATTTTCATTTATAATAAAAGTATAGTACCAAATTTATACCAGCTATACAGACAAATGTTATTTTGTTTTTCAAGCATGTGATGTTAATGAGTTTCAATTTTGTTACCATCTCTATGCATTTGTCTTAGATTTATGATTAAAGGCTGTGGAGCTCCCTGGTTTGAGTTATTCAGTCATGAAAATTGATTCCCTTTACAGAAATAGGAAATATTGTCCCTGCCTCTTTACCTCCCCCCCTTGCAATGGCCAGGGATAGTCAGTCTATGTACTCGAGGATGCACAGAGACTACTGCTGTCTAGTGTTCACCTTGGGTACAATTCATCCAAAAGGAAAGTGGGAAGGGCAGGGAAGTGGCATCTTTATTCTCTCCTCACACTGAGGAAACTCAATGGGAAAGAGGGAGTCTCAGGGAGGGATCATGCTCCTGAAGTTCTTGCTGGTATGGTGTGACTCCATGCCAAAACCTACAACTTGGTTTGAAGATGATGTAGCCACAGAAATTTTCCACCAGTGGACCTGAATCTGCTGTTCTTCCTTAAATGAAACACCCATTCTGGATCAGGCCCCAGACGAAGACTGTGCTATACAGTTTGTGATGTAAGCTGTACTCCCTTATAAATCATTATTTATTTATTTATACGTAAGCTGTTAAGGGCAGACAAAGTCTTTGAGACGGACTCAGATAAGAAAAAAATGCATTAGGATACCCAGAGAAGGTGTTAGCTTAGAACGCTGTCTTTCTCTCTCTTGCTTCTATTTATATGGTGTTAATTGAAGGTATTTGACTAAGGTGAGTTAGTGTTTGTGAACCTTGCAGAAGAGGTAGGTCTTGAAGAAAAATCTGAATGAAGAGGGGGTAGAAGCCTGGCTCAATGGTAATTGTAGGTTGTTCCACGTTCAGCAGGCATCATGGCAAATGTACAAAAATGGGAGTGAAAAAAATGAAGAGAGTTATTGGCCTGATGTTATTGGAACACGGAGGGCGAGGAAGGCCATGATAAGAAAATAAAAGATCTGAACATAAGCTGAAACAAAAATGTTTATAGTCTTGATGGAAAGCTCAAGAAGCTTACATTTCACATGGTGGACAAGTTAGGGATTCAAAGAGTGAAGAGACATGATCTGGTTGAGCAAGACAGATAATCTTAGCAGCTGCATTTTGGCTAGACTGCAATGGAGCAATGATGCCAAACCTAAACATTCAAAAATCATGAGCTAGACCCCCCCCAAACCCATGATATAAAAAATGGGTTCTTTTTATTTACTTTCTGAGTTTTAAGACATCCAGCTGTGCTCATTTTTTTGAGATGGTTGTGAGCTTCCTTTGTATGGCAGAGCAGCTACATAAAAAAGAGGGTTAATGGCTAGGCCACCTTTTCCAGACCATGAATTATGAAGGGAGGCTTGGACTAGAAGCATCCCATGTGTAAGGGGCTGAGGGAAGAAAATGGGCAGAGAGTGTGTTTAAGCTATTTGATCTGTCTGGTAATGTGTGAGTTCTGCAGAGGGAGAGAGAGAGAGAGAGAGAGTGAGTGAGGGGCCTAAGGCAGTTGCTTCTTGGAACAGGACAATTGGGCTTTACTTGAAATTTCCACAGAAGAGAATTACCTGTGTGCAAATTGTAACCACCCTCCTTCTTCAGGGAAATAGGTCTTGTGTACATTCTGTAAAAAACAAATTACATTAAGAAGATACTGACTGCACTATACATTTTTGTTCCAAATTGGAAACTGACCTGCCAGGCCCACAAATTTGCTTCCACTTAGGAAAGGGGCAACATAATTTTTATTATTTAGCACGTCTCCTAGCTGCTAAGGGAATATGAATTTACTCAAATTAAACAGAGTAAAGATTTGCTTCTTTGATATTCAGAAGTCTTTCTACAAATCTAAATGAACTTTCCTTTCACAAGTCATAAAGCATAGTCTAAAAGGGAAAACTTAAAACACAGACTTAAGAAATAAAAAGACACATTCAGCTAATTTATACTGCAGTAAATCTGAAGTAGCTCTATTGAAGTTAGCAACCAAGTTAGCTTGTCCATCTGGTGGGTAATAAGCTGTACAGGTGCGTGATTTGTAAAGTGCACTAATGTCTTATGTATTAATTGGTCTGTGTCAGCGCACCTGGTGTGCTTTAATATGGTGTTGTTTGAAACAATACTACTTTGAAGCATGCTAGAGAACTTTTAGGGCACACCAGCAGAGTCTACATGGATCAATTAATACACATGTTAACATGCTTTAGAAATCACACCCTCATTTAACACATTACCTCACCATGTAGAAAAGCCGCAAGAGTCACAGAATCTGTCCCATTAAGATATTCAGAGGAAACCAATGAAGATAACATAGTTTGGATTTTTTCTTAAAATACAGAAATTCAATTTTTGCAAGCAACTGTATTCAAGTGTTATAGTAACTTTTTACTACTGCAGTTCATTGCGTGTGTGCTGAGAGGTGCAAAAAGGATGTATTAGGGCGGCATTGGTAACAACTCTAGTTAAATTTGCTGCAGATTTGCACTTAAATTAGGACTAGATTCCTTCTGTTTCATACTTTAACTACTGAATTTAGACTTTAAATTTGGCACAATACCTCTTCATAAGACAATTGAATTTCCCATGATATTTTTAAAATATTTGCTAACCTTTACAGAGAACATATAAATATGTTTTTAAAATGTTTTGCCTTGGGCCCCTCTAACTTAAAAAGAAAAACAAATTCCAAACACATTCCCCACATATGCCAAACTTTCAAGACATGTTTGGACAATATCTCACACACAGTTTATTTCTACACATTTGAAATTAAATGCAGAGTTATTCCTTTTAATCAGAATGACTGTTTTGAACTATGCAAATATTAGCTATCAGCAGTGCTAAGATTCATCAATTTGCATCTGAAGAAGTGAGGTTCTTACCCACGAAAGCTTATGCTCCCAATACTTCTGTTAGTCTTAAAGGTGCCACAGGACCCTCTGTTGCTTTTTACAGATTCAGACTAACACGGCTACCCCTCTGATACTTGATCAACTGCTTCTGTTTTCAATGAAAAACAGAAGTGAACATTTTAAAAAATGTGTTCCATTGAAATTTTGTTTCTCAAAATGTTCTTACCACCTTTCTCCTGGACTCACCAGCTGTGCTACACACATACCCATAGTGAGCCGGCTGGGCTGCAGGAGGCAGGGAGGTGGCCTGGGGGGGAGAGGGGACAGGGTGATGAACAGATTTGAGGAGGCAGGCAGGCAGGGAGTGAGGGGCTTGAAGGGCACTACAGATTCAATAGAGATTTGCTGATAGCAGGTAAATGGAGGGTGAGAAGAGGCATGTGGGGCTGTGCCTGGGGTTGGGAGGAGCCCAGAGTCTGTACAAGCCTTTTCCTGCACAGTAGGGAAATCCTCAGCTGCCCTGTTAGGGCAGTTATAACCCTCCTTTGATCTCTCTCAGTCAGGGCCGGCTCTGGCTTTTTTGCCGCTCCAGGCAAAAAAGCCTCCGGCCGCCCCGCCCCCCCCCCCCCGCGGGGGAGGGGGGCGGCCGGCCGGAGCCGGGGCGGGGGCGGTCGGAGCACCGGCGGGGGCTCCGTTCTCTCCCCGGCGGCCGGGGAGAGGGCG
>NW_020664417.1:47593869-47683126 GCF_002925995.2 Terrapene triunguis | reverse complement strand
GGGGAGGGCGGCCAGAGCGCCGGGAGGAGGGCGGCGAGCCCGGCTGTGGCCCTGCTCTCCCCGGCGGCCGGAGCACCGCGCCGCCCCCCTCCAGGTGCCGCCCCAAGCACCAGCTTGGGTGCCTGGTGCCTGGAGCCGGCTCTGCTCTCAGTAGTGCAAAGGGGACTGAGTCGCACCAAAAGGCCAGACCCTGGTCCTTATTAAGTGAGTGCCAAAGAGAAAAGAGAGAAAAGGACCTTGTTTCTAGTTTATCTATCTTCCATGGCCCTGCTCTCCCTCCTGTCTCTAGAGGACTAAAAGAGGCTGTACTTTGTCTGGACAGCCCAGATGGTTCCATTTTATTTTTTTTAGCATATGCAGGATTATATATAGGATTTTGACTTGTTCTGAGGGCATTTCATCATTCTGTTTCTAGGGAGAATAAAGATTAGAATTGGAGTTTTATCTACCTCAAACTCCTGGGAGGGAATTTCCACTAAAGGCTTGATCCTGCACCATTCAAATCAATGGGAATCTTTCCATTGATTGAATGGGAGCAGGATGAAGCACTAAGGGAACTTTCCCCTTTTGCATAATAGATATGGAATCACCAAGTGCCCAGACACACACGGGTAATCCTGAATACCCGAAAGACCAGAATTCCCACCATTATACCTGCTTTTAACAAGTTATTTCTCAGGGTGGTGAGTTAACAGGACACAGAAACTGTCCATGAGGGAACAAAAGGATAGCAGATTCTCATTTGGGGAATTGTGTGCTGGGATTAAATTAAAAGCTGCTGGGCCATTAAGGGACAAAAAAATCTTTATGGCAAACTACTTATAAACAAGAAAAGATTTTTTTTAACCTAAGCTAGTTTCTTCAGTTGTTTTTACACACTTTTCCCTAGTTCATCAACCATTTGCTGTAATGCTTTGTAGTCCTTTTAGTTTTATTTTATTTAAGTCAAGGTCCAGCTAACTTTGTGGTCAGGTGTATTTTAATATCCTAAATTCTTTGGTTTATTTTTTCAAGTTACATATTTATTAAGATCAAGCTACTAGCAATTGAAGTTCCAGATCATAATATAAGATTGAATAAGGATGATGCTTCAGTCAGAACATCTGGCAGGTTGGTGTGATGGAACTTATTCTAACAATGAAGTTATTTTAAATTAAAATTACTCAACTCTTTTGCTGTTTTTTTCTTGAAATAAAGGTGTGACCCAGGGAGCCCCACAATGACAACTGACAGAGGGCACACCATGCCATAGCTCTCATCACTCCGGACACAGTCATTGCCCTGACTCACTACTATCATAATCTATATCTAAAAAGTGTTGTGTAAGATGTCATATGCAAACTGATAACCTGTTGGCCATTAATATTATTGTATGAGGTATGTAAAGGTGAGCTATAAAGAATTATAGATGTGTGCTGGAAATACGTTCCTAAAAAGGGTTTGGTAACCAGCCCTAAATCCAGCCAATCCTAGCAAAGGAATGTTGTTTCTTCAGCTTGACTGTGGTCTTCAGGATAAATTAAGTAAAGTGAGACCAAAGACAATGAAAAGGACATTTAAAGGTAAGGTAAACACAGCCTTCAAGTGAGCAAGTGGGGGAAGATGGCCACTTAACAGTCCTGATGGGTGATGAAGGCTGCACCCCCAGGAAGCCTTCCTGCCTCTTGAAACAGGGTCAGTGAACTTTGTGAAGATAGAAGCAGAAGCAAAAAGCCATTTTTTATCTACAGCTGGATGGAAACAAGGGGCCAGAGCTCTTGTAATCTGAGAAAGCTGGATCCTTCAGCCAAGGGGTTGAAGTCTCTGGGAACTGCCATAGGTGAGAACCTGCTTAGACCAAGATTATAACTTGTTGAAATGGAGTTTTAGCCACTAGAAAGCATGTCTTATTTTGTTTGTAATCATAACTGCATCTTCTTACTTATTATCACTTAAATCCCCATTTGCTAATAAACTTACTTTCCTTTATTACAAAACCATCTCAGTGCTGTGCATTTAACTGAAGGGTAAAATCCTCAACCAAAGGAATAGTCTGGTGTGTGTTCTGTCTCTTTGAAGGCAGCAAACTTGATAACTTTTATGAGGGCTCAATGAGAGGGACTGGACACTGCAGAAAGATGGGAATTGCAGTCCACTGATTGTTACCTGAAAGGCAAGGTTTGGACTGGCAGAGTCCTGAGGAGTTTGCTAGCAAGGCAGACTAACTGGTGTGTCAGGTTGCTGACTCATAGCTTAGCAACAGCAAAGCTCACTCTCGCTGAGGCAGAGCGGTAACATATTGGCTCACTGTTCTGGGTGACATGAGCAGGGCATCAAAAAGCCCAAATCCATCATCTAATCAGGAGAAGATCAGGAAAAAAGTGCAGGGTAGGTAGTAATCTGAAGCTCTAGTTATCTAGTGCTGCAAAACAAGTTTGCTCACCCTGCTGCAGACTTGTGTCCTTCACTTTATGTTTATTGTATGTGTGGCATTTCCTGTCCGGTATAGAGGGAATAAAATAATCCTGGGGAAGATCCAGAACGGATCCTGGGGGCCAGGTGTGCATGCATGCACGTGCACTCACACACATACAGAGGCAGAGGGAAAACAACAAAGCCAAATTTTGCAAAAAGCTCAGCACTCAGAATGCAACCAAACTGCTGAGCTTTTAGCAAAATCTGGCCATTTATTCTGAGGCCCAAATGGAAGCTGAGCAGTTTTGAAAATCTGACCCATAAAGACTGGGAGGAAGACACAGAAGAGCTGGTGAGCACAAGGGCATGAATAGCATGAGTTACTTCACATAAGTCCTGGAAAGGTTAACTTAAGGCCAGCCTTGCAATTCATGAAGTGCACTGAGGGGTCTGGGAGAAAGCATGTCCTAGTGATTGGTTAATGCACGTAAAGGTTTTGAAGCTAAGTACTATATACATATAAAACTTTATTAGTAAAATCCTCATTCAGGACCAGATTGTGCCCTTTCAATTTGTATGAATAGGGTCCCCTCTGTGGAGCAATCTCGCACTCCCCATGTCCTCTTTCCCCTGGACTCTGTGGAGGATTCTGTCTAGGACCAGAGATCTCTGGGTGGCGGGTGGCAGGCAGAGGGAGGGTGGGGTGGAGGGTATAGCCCCACCATGCCCCCAGTTCATTTCCTGAGGGTGCATTGCATTTTAGCCTTCATAAGCAGTAGGGTCTTTTCAGAAGGGGGTTCAGGGATCACGGGAATCCCCATCACTGAGGTTTCCATTGAACCAAACTGGCAAGGAGAAGGGCCAGAGGTGCTGAAGCACCACACAATTGCTGTACAGATTGCCTTATGACCCAGAGATTTCAGGGCATTTGTGGCCTTTCAAGCTTTCCTCCATGGCAGAGGCGGGAGGAGAACCTGTTTTCTTGATTGAAGAATGCAGAAAAACTCTTCAAAGTACTCTTCCAGCCCCCTGCATGGTAAGGCCCACATATGAATACAACCTGTCTCTCACCTTTTATTCTGCCCTTACTCAAGCAAATCCTGTTGACTTCAATGGGCATTCTGCCTCAGTAAGGACTGGGCAAAGACCTCAGAATCTGGGCCATTATTAGTTATTGCACAGCCCCAGGTAAAATTCATTCTAAGTGTGATACTTTGAACCTGAGATGTCATTTCTAGTCACATATCTCTGTTTTCAGTTGTACTTTATATAGTAAGAGACTTTAAAAAATTGCCAAAAACAGGGAAAAGGGAATCGGGCTGAAAAAACTATTCATTGCCCTAAGCAGCAAGTCATACGAGCAAAGTGCTCTCTAATAAGACTCTTGTGTGTTTTGTACTGGAGAAAGACAAAGTGTGAAGGGAGGGGAGAAAAGAAGCAGAAGTTTAAATTAGAATTGATATCAGATGCACCGATTAAGTATTGACAATTTTTCAAGCTTTGGAATGGTTCCCATTTGCAGCTGCTAGGCAGCATACAGCAGCTTTTGTATTTACGAGCACTTGGTGAGTACTCTGACAGCTTTATTATTTGTTGGCTTTCTCCAGCATTGCACAGTAAAAATTGTTTTCAAAGAGTATTCAAAAGTGTAGCTGGCTGCCACTGTATCAAACCCAATCAATCCACCAATGCATTTCACTTTCTTGATTGATAACTGGTTCAGCAGTCTGGCATTTCAGGGAAGGAGTCGAAGAAAAGCAGGTCTCGATGGTCATTAATCCTTTCCCCCTGAGCCTCCCTCAGGCAGCTGCTTGCCCCATTATCCACATTTCTTACTGCTGATTTCCACAACCCCATGGCCACTCAAACCACCAGAAATTCACCACTGTCCCTTTCGCTCACCATAGACCTTTCATCATCCTGGCTTCAGCAGCTCTTGCTGGGCTGTTAATAGTCAGGGGGGTTTCTTTTTCTGTTTTTTAACTGCACCATTAATTTGGTTCACTTTATCTCAGATTTCCCCCCCTCCAAATATTGTATTTTGCTGTCTAACATGCAGGAATAACGGGGTGTTGAGGGACCCTCTCCCCTTTTCCTTTAGAGTTGGGGGGTCTTGGAGATTAGACTACTGATGTCAGATTTCATATGGTAACTAAAGTATAGATTCTGTCTATTCGGATTCCCACTGCCAATTGATCTGATTGTGCTTGATGGTTTCACCTATTGTTTTCTGAGTTAGTATGCTGGGTGCCCTGTGATCTGCTGTCAGGGAGATAGGCTACTTATTTATTTAGTTAGTTACTAATGTTGTGAAAAAAGCTCACAGTGTGCTGGCTGAACTACCAGCCCCAATGAAACCAAATCAGCCCCAATGAAAAGAATAGAATCAGTTATTATGAATAACAGATATCTCTAATGAATTGGAAACTGGAACTGAGAAAGGAAAGCGAAGGGGAGGGGAGCTTTTTCTCATCACATTTTCCTTGTGTTTGCTTCATTACACCAAGGGTAATGAAGGCTCCAGATTGGCTAAGAAGCCACAGGTTTGAATCCCCACTGAGGTTTCAGGATAAACTCTATCTGTCACTTGCCAGCAGCCTGGTGTTATGTGCTCCTGGAAAAGCTCCCTCTTGCATATATACTGTTATGCTAAGCACAAATGTCTCCTCCATCTGCCCTCCAAAGTGTAAAGTATCCTGGCCAAATCTGTTCCATATAATCTTTATTTAAACACTCTCAGATTGGGAGCCAGAACCTATGTGAGGAAAGAGTGAGACATCCAGATGGGGAAAGGTGTTAAATTCATTGTACAACGTGCTGAAAAAAACAGTTTAAACACTTTTTAAAGAATGACAAGGAGACAAAACAAGAGCGTTAGAATGAAATTATCAGAGTAAAAATGAAATGTTAAACAACTTATACATAATCAGTGTCACCTCAGTCTCCCTAAATGACTAGACAGAGCCTGCAGCTGCAAGCTCTTTCTTATGTGAGTAGTGCAATTGAAGGCAATCGGACTGTTTTATTCTTATCAAACATGAGTAAGAGTTTGCAGGGTCAGGATCAAATACCTGAAGAGATCCCAATTATCCCAGCTGACTGACTAATGATTTTGAAGCTTGGGAGGAGGGATTAATAAACAGACAGTAGATGAGCCACTATATTGTCTGCAGTAAGAGATGATTTTAGACTGAGACTGTCAACTGCATCAATTTGGGCAAGATTTTTTTTTTAATTATTGGAATAATATATGTAATTTTTCTCTGCATGATGGATCTTTGCCTCTCTAACAAGAGTGGGCACTATTCCTTTTGGTAATGGAAAGCCCAACTAATGGGTACTTGCAGTAGGGCACAGTGCCCTCAGATCTACTCTGTTGAGTAGCCCACAGCTGGAGCACAGACCAGAAAGTGGGGTTGGCTACCTGGGGAGGAAGGTGTGGCAATGGCAGGTGGGAGATGTACTGATTCACCATATACCCTGGGCAGCCTCTGCCAGCAGAGAGCTCGGAACACAAATGAAAGATCCATAGTACACTTTTGTAAAACAACAAATATTCTTAAATTGCCTAACCCAGAGAAGTTGGTGATAAAGAAGCTGCCTGCTTTCCCCATGGGTGATTTCCCGTGGGGGGTGGGGGAGGAATGTGAGGTGTGCAACTGGTACCTGCCCACAGTAACAGTGGTGAATCCAGCATATTAATTCTATAACTTGGCTAAAAAGATTTGAGACTTCTATTTCCCTTCTGAAGAGATCTTCAAAATTCTGGCCACGCTATTCTTATACAGAGATTCCATTGTTAGTAATCCCTTCTCCTCCCGAATGAATTAAGAATCTGAATTGTTGACTGCTTATTACATAGGCCGTGGGGGATGAGACTGGAGCCCTTGGTGATTGCCTTGACTGCTGTGGGAAAAGCCTTTGACTACATCAAAAGAGATTTAAAATGTTGGGTATAAATTAATCTGTAACCTGCAATAATGAAATATACTAAACTACAAAGATCTCAGTTTACATATACACCAATTCCCAAATCACAAATTTCAGTTTCAGATTGTGGCCTGGGCTGAACAGCAGTGTAAGGCTGCTAGGGGAATTAAACATTTACATTGGTTAGGAGTAACCATCAGAAGAGACCGATACTTATTGTACATTTATTGCTGGCTATTGAGCCTTTAGCAATATGTGCTGAATATTAGAATATGCACCACTTATATAGTGCTGGCACTAGTGACAGGTAATTCAGACCTATCTTCTTGGAGTCAGGACACTTTATTATACCACTTTAACCCTAAGGAGTCTACATAATTGATGGATTTGGGTTACATTATAGATACATAATAACCTTGAGATAATCATTTTCCACTGATTGAGTTTAATTTGATAGAGTTGAACTGCCATTCACCCAGGGCCTCCAGCAATGCATATGGCTCTACATTTTCTATGACTAATTTAAATGGTTGGATTGAAATTACTTTTTCTGTTTAAAAATATTTGATATATGAAATATCAGTTAGGGTTGGCAAAAAGTTGGATGAGAATTAATTTATATAAAAACAACTGAAGTCAGCAAAGTCTTTTCTTCCAAAGTATTTTTTTTGGGGTGGGGTGGAGTGGGGTGGAGTGGAGGAGTGTTAAATGATGGTGTTTATAACAAGAGAACCAAAGGGCTTCCCATCACCAGAAAACAAACAAGAGAACACCCCAGGGTAAGGTAACTCCAATACTGTAATCTTGTGTTGGGAGCTCTTTCTTTTCCCTATTTTCAGAAATGGTTATTAGGTTTGAGACCCATCGGTCACGAGTATGCCTGGGTCACAAGTATGCCAGGCTCATGGGAGTAGCCATGCTCCAGCTAGGGTTGCCAACTGTCTAATCACACAAACCCAAACACCCTTGCCCTGCCCTTTCCCCGAGTCTCTTTCCCTGCCCTGCCCCTTCTCCGAGGCCCCGCTGTTACCCGGAGTTCTTTCAACCCAAAGCTCTTGGTAACTTTACTCTGTGCTAGGAGGAGGTGTCAGGAAATAAATCAGGGGAGACACGGCCGTCCGACCGATAGATGGCTGGCACAAACAGGACAACACAAGAGTGCTTTCACTTAAAACTAAACTTTACTAGTCTCAAGCACTTACACACGTCCGCAACAAGAATAGTAAAACACCCCCAACCCTTGATAATTACCAAAGCTGAGTGTGGCTTTCGAGTGACACAGCGGCAGGCTTCCGGTGGCCAAATCTTCTGTCTGCCGGTGGGGACCGCAAGATGTATCCAGAGGGAGAGTCCAAAAGAGTCCCCAAACGAGTCCAACTATCTCAAGCTTTTTCCCCTTATTTATACACTAGTAATAGAATAACATGTCCCTTAAAGAAACCTTGTTAAGTAAGTAGTTTCAAGCAAGAGGTTCCTTCTGATTATTGATTAACCAGGTGTGGGTTTTTCCAGAGTCTGCAGCTCTGAGACCCCAATAGACATTCCTGCTCTTTTAAAATGCATGTATCAGCAACTTCAACACAATTCTTATCAGGAAGGACGCGGGGTCAAGCTGCCCCTTCCGTGGCACCCCAAAACCCCCTCCCCTCCTGCCTTGGTCAAGCTGAGTTTGCTGAATGGCCAATTTACAGCTTGCTGACTAGGTTGCTTTTTAACAATAAGCCATAGTGGGTTTAGGCTCTTTAATGGTTTGCCAAAGTCTCCCCGTACACTGCCTTTTTCACTCCATACCCCCTCCCTCCATCGCTCACTCTCCCCCACCCTCACTCACTTTCACCGGGCTGGGATAGGGGGTTGGGATGCGGGAGGGGGTGCAGGCTCTGGGCTGGGGCTGAGGGGTTCAGAGTATGGGAGGGGGCTGCGGGCTGAGCCTAGGGCAGGCAGTTGGGGTGCAGGAGGAGGTGCCAAGTGCAAGCTCTGGGAGGGAGTTTGGCTGAGGGGGCTCAGGGCTAGGGGTGGGGGTATGGGAGCGGGTGCAGGCTCCAGGAGGGGGCTCAGGGCTGAGGCAGGGGATTGGGATATGGGAGAGGGTGAAGGGTGCAGGTTCTGGGAGGGATTTTGGGTGCAGGAGGGGGCTTCGGGCTGGGACGGGGGTTGGGGTGCAGGAGGGTTGTGAGGTTCAGGCTCGGGGAAGGGGCTCAGGGCTGGGGCAGGAGGTTGGAGTGTGGGAGGGGGTGAGGGATGCAGGCTCTGGCTGGGCAGCGCTTACCTCGGGTGGCTCCCAGTCAGCAGCTCAACGGGGCTAAGGCAGGCTCCCTGCCTGCCCTGGTCCCGTGCCACTCCCATAAGTGGCCAGCATGTCCCTGTGGCCCCTGGGGGGGGGGCAGGGGTCTCCGTGCACTGCTCACGCCCCGAGCACTGACTCCACAGCTCCCATTGGCTGGGACCTGTGGCCAATGGGAGCTGTGGGGGTGGAGCTTGCCTTAGCCCTGCTGTGCTGCCGATTGGGAGCTGACCTCGGAAGTGAAGAAGCACAAAGAAAAGGTAGTGTAAGTGACTTAAAGTTTTATTTTAATAAAATCTGTTCAGCTTTTCAGATGTGTTTCTATGCATGAATATTACTCCTCCCTTCCATTCAGAGTACAACACAAAAGCAGGACCCCCGGACTCTGCTCCAAAAATCTATCTATGTTGAGTTGTATTTTCCTTAAAAGTGTACTTAGATTGCCAGATATTTAGAAGCCAATAACACTTCTTGGGTCGTTTTACTGCTCTAATGGCATCCGTATGATCTGAAGGTATAGCTATACTTTTTTAAAATATTTTTTGGACAAACTAGTAATAATATGTTGTAAATGCTTCCATGACATGCAGCTACACAAGCATGCAGATACAGACCGAGAGTTTAAATAAAGGACTGAGTGTTTTGAATCTCTCCAATCTTCCTAAAAATACTGAGTAAAAACTCTGGTGAATCAGGTCCCTTTTTACCATAATAATGATACTGTGCTAGAGTTCAGGCTTCTGAAAGGGTCTGCCAAAATCACATCAGAATCCATTGTGGGAATGTTTCTTTGTCATAGAAATTGTGGGGCATCCCGACCTTGCCAGTAAGCAAAACCTTCCATTGTATTTGCGTGATTTTTAATCGATATACCAACGTGGCTTTTTTTGTCCAAGTTTCAGGAGGAAAAAGGTAAGATCCCTTCACTGAGGAAAATACAGAGAACTCTGCAGGAAAACCTTTGGCTGCAGCCTTATTCAAATGTTTTTTTTTTCCAGAGAGACCTTGAATAGTCATCTAACCTCTTGAATAGGCTTTGCAGTGATGTTTTCCACTGTATTCTACTTAAGAAATTGGAGATTGTTCTTGAGAGGAAGATTGCAAGGGATGTCTGGAAAAATATACTGTATGGTATTTGAAACTGCTTGGAGGGTTTTCAGGAATATTAACAAATGAAACACATTTTTTTTAACATTTTGCAGTTTAGAGTGCACTTCACCTTTCCAGATATTTACTTTAAAGGCAAACACAACCATGGGGAAGATTTCATATGATATAAACCCAAACCTAGATAGTCAAATATTGCCAGAGGCGATAAAAAAAAAATCAAACAAAACCTTTGAACTACAATCTAGAATGTGTTGTGTGGGGATGTTATAAATAAATCCATTGGAATAATGCTTAAAGCTAATTAAATGATTGCTAAAAGGGGAAGCAGAGTAAATACTGGAAATCATGAAGTCCTTCTTAAATGTCCCATTGGATTAAAGCAAGCATGAGTCCTTTTGCAGAAATGACATACACAGTCAGGGGAATTACTTCATATTTGAATAGATTTGAGTCCTTTTCTGTAATATGAATAGTTTGCTTCACTTATATTGATGAAAAGCCGATGCATTCATAGGATGCAGCAACTCTGGTGCATACTTGGTACTCCAGGGAATTTCGAGGAAGCCAGTGATCATGACGTCTACATTGTCAGGGCTCTGTGGATTGGAAAGGATGGACTGGCATGGAAACAGGAGAGGCGCTGTAGGGCAGATGCCCTCAACAGTATCCTCCTCTCATAAAGCAACTGATTTCAGAGTGCAATCTGTGTGGAAGTTAATTGCAGAGCTCCTAAGGGGCAAGAGTATAGAAAGGAAGGCTATCCTTGGGTATGGCCTTAGCTCCTCAGTGTTGTTGTCTGCAAGGTTCTGTGAGTATGGCAGACTGGGCCACCCTGCAGAGGCAGTACACACCTTCTCCTTGAGGGGAGCAACATGAATAGGGAATGAAAGCAGAGATTGGTGACTGGTGCTGCTGTGGGAGCCGTTTGCACTTTGGCTAAGTAAGAAATGGATGAGTGACAAATGCTGTACATGAGCTATTTGTTATATGAATACCATATTGACATCATACTGATGATTTGCATATGTTGGCACCTGTTTGCATTGGGATATATTCTGATTGATGTGCAGCTTATGTCACTTAGAATGGCACCATGAAACACTTACCACTAAATGTCAGACATTTATTTGATCCTTATTGATTTTATTGCAATGTTAACTGTTATGATTGAATATAACCATATTCTGTATTTACAACAACATATGCCCCATAAGGATACATCTCCAGTGCTAAGAAACATTAATGGATGCATCTGTATTAATGCTATACGTGCTGCTCTTTTAATTGTGGTACATAGTAGTGCATATAAATGTCATTATCCGTCAGGTGACCACTTCTTCACCTACACTTCTAATTTACTGCAATTGTTATGGGTTATCATCTCTCCTGGGTTTGCATTTCCATTATCCATTCATCTTCCACACTCCTATTGTCTGTCAATCTTCTTGTTTTGATACCACCAGCCACTACCTCTAACTTTTGCACAATAGAAATCTTTCACATCTTAGCCAATTGCTATAATTACGGGCAACTGGTTGAGTGCTGGATGACCAAGAGCCATAAATGAGGGTGCTTTTATAGCATTTACTTTTATAATTAAAAGCACACAGTGAGAGTGCTTTCACATCCTGTAATTCACCTGTACTGAAGCTCCTGCCTCTAGCTGCTGTGCTCAATGCAAATTTGCATGAAATTCAGGGGGCAAAAAAGTGCTGTTTATACTTTACAGTTCTGGAGAAATTTTTGGAGCATTTTTTCCTCTCCGTGTGCTCTGTTACTATAGGGGACAATCTGACCTATTGTGAGAATTGTTTCTAAAACTGACAGAGATAAAATTAAGCACTTTTCTTTCAGAACAGATTTTGGGCAGCTATGTTGTAAGGTAAATTGAATTGAAATTAGAGTCTGCTCCTGGTCTAGATAAACGCTCAAAAGTCTCAATTTTCATTTGCTCCTCTGTCACATTTTTTTACAGTTACCTTGTATTTCCATTCCTATAAATGATCTGGAAAAACAGGTAAACAGTGAGGTGGCAAAGTCTGCAGATGATGCAAAATTACTCAAGACAGTTAAATCCAAAGCAGACTGTGAAGAGATCTCACAAAACTGGGTGTCTGGGCAAAAAATGACAGATGAAATTCAATATTGATAAATAAATGCAAAGGAATGCATATTCGAAAACATAATCCTAACTATACATACAAAATAATGGGGTCTAAATTAGTTGTTAGCATTCAAGAAAGAGATCTTGGAGTCACTGTGGATAGTCCTCTGAAAACATCTATTCAATGTGCAGTGGCAATCAAAAAAGCTAACAGAATGTTAGGAACCATTAGGAAAGGGATAGATAATAAGACAGAAAATATCATAAGGCCACTATATAAAACCATGGTATTCCCACATCTTGAATACTGCATTTAGTTCTGGTGGCCCTCCTCAAAAAAGACATATTAGAAATAGAAAAGGTGCAGAAAAGGGCAACAAAAATGATTAGGGGTATGGAACAGCTTCCATAGGAGGAGAGATTAGAAAGACTGGGACTGTTCAGCTTGGAAAAGAAACGACTAAGGGAGGATCTGATAGAGGTCTATAAAATCATGAATGGTGTGGAGAAAGTGAATAAGGAAGTGTTATTTACCCCTTCACATAACACAAGAACCAGGGGTCACCCAATAAAATTAATAGGCAGCAGGTTTAAAACAAACAAAAGGAAGTATTTCTTCATACAATGCACAGTCATCCCGTGGAACTCTTTGCCAGGATGTCATGAAGGCCAAAACTATAATGGGGTTCAAAAAAGAACTAGATAAGTTCATGGAAGATAGGTCCATCAATAACTATTAGTCAAGATGGTCAGGGCTGCAACCCCTAAGCCTCTGACTGCTAGAGGCTGGGACAGGACAACAGGGGATGGATCATTTGATAAATTGCTCTGTTCTGTTCATTCCCTTTGAAGCACCTGGCATTGGCTTCTGTCGGAAGACAGGATATGGGGCTAGATATACCATGTCTGACCCAGTATGGCTATTCTTATGTTCTTATAACTTTAAATTGTTTTTTTAATATGTTTGTTTATTTGGGGCTTTGTTTGTAGGAATTATGTCATGGGCAACAAATATATGTGCTAAACAGTTAGACTGAAGCTTTTATAACAATAGTAGATCCTTTGAACATAGTTATTTTCAGTATAATTGTCCTGACGTTATATTTCGAACCATTATATTCTTTTGATTATTGGGAGAACCTGTCCGTATAGAACATTTGAAAGTGTAACGTACCTGTAATAGGGTGCTCAGAGGGCTAGGTAGCCTAATAGTTGGTGCACCTGACTTCTGGACCCTTGCTTCCCTAGCAGAGGTGCCTCAGTCCATAAGGAGATGTGGTAGGTGGACCAGGGCCATCCCTCTCCATTCAGTCCCAGCCTGGGACTTTACATAAAGCAAAGCTGGCAGGATTTTCCTGGCAGAAAGTCTAAGTCCACTGCCCTGGGCTATTTTCTACCTCTGTTTCTTTAGTTTTGGGCGTGGCCCCCATATTCCAAACAGTCTATAGTGGCTCAACTTGAGTAGCGCCCCCTTGTAGACCTTCTGTGGCATCCTGCCACCTCCTCAGGTCCCTCCGGTGGTACAGACGTAAGATGGAAGGGCATAAGCCCACAACGTCTCTATAGTTAAATCATGCAGCTCACTCACTGCTGGATGCTCCTTAGTGCTTCTTCCCTGGTGGCTGTCCCAGCTCTCAGGCTCCTAGTGATGCTCCCCTCATGAAGGGAGACAGCTTGCTCCTGCATCTTTGCCAGTCAGTCCTGAACTGAGACAAATTCTCTGCTTTTCTTCCCCCTCCAGGCCTGGCATTAGCTGCAGTTATAGCAGCATAGGGCTAACTGAGCCCATGGGCTCTACTTAACCCTTTTTGTGCTGGTGTGATGTTTCTCAGCCTCACCACAGTACCTGACACTAATACTGCACAGTTATGTTGTATTGTTATGCTTGTAATTATGGAACAGTTGCAAAAGGAAGTCTAGGCTATTTTTAGCCATTAAATATCCCATAGCATTTTTTGTAAGAGGTGCGGTGTTAACCCTGCTGATGTAGCCAAATTCTAACTCGGGTAGCTAAACTCCATCTATCACCATTTCCAGGCAGTTTCAATTCAATATGCTATTTTTCTTTCATTCAGGCTCAGTCCAATACCTTTAATGTCAGTGGGAATTTTTCTTTTGACTTCATTAGTCACTAGATCATGACCTTCCTGTTCAATACTGTTGTGTGATGTTATTGTGCAGTGTTAAGCATCTCCTGCTTAGCTCACTAGATTTCACTCCATTTTGGTACTGTATGAAGTGCAGGACTCTATAAAAGTTCACTGAATTATGGTGTGATTTCAACTCTATGATATTTAGGACAAGGTGGAGAGTTTGTTAAAGAGAAATCTCCCTATGCAGCCAAGATGAACCAGAAGAAAACCTGGGTGGGTTTTATTTGTGTAAAGTTACTGAGCAAGATGTAAAAAGATTTCATACTTCACCACTTGTGAGTATTGCAGTGCAAATAGCACCACACCATTATTATGTACAACACACAAACACATACATGCATTTTCACATTCATTATAAAACAATCACCCTCTTGATTCTAGACTGCCATTATAGTAGACATCTGGCTATCCAAAAATATTGTCCTTGATTTAGGGCCTATTCCAACTAATGGGAAAACTCCCATTGACATAAATGGGTATTGGATTGGCCTTTAATAACAAATATCATCAATACTCTTATTATGCCTGGACAATGAAAATATGCCTGAGTTATACAAATGGATGCTCTACATGCATTACAGAAAAGGCCACTGAAGTCTGATTTCATAGTTTTGGAAGGTTAATTTAATTGACATTTCTTTATCGTTCAACTTACCCATTCTCATATGGGTTTTGGAGTGAAGTAAATTATTTAATTACTGTTTTGCAACTTATCCATCTTCTGGGTGGATATTTTTATTTCCTGGCTTTGATGTTCAGATGTTATGGGTTCTGTTCTGTTTAGAAGTCAGTCTTGAGGTCCATCTACCATAGTTATGGTCATGTGATCCTACGAGAAATCAAAAGAAAATTGAATCTTTAAACAATATTCAGGTCTTTCTCTTTCAAAAATTTCATTGTATTTTAATTTGTGTAATTAATCTGTCTGTTAGAACTCTGCTATTTTAATGAGTTTTCAAAGAATTTACAGGGATATGTACAGTAAATATGTAGCCTAATATATCATCATGTGTCTTTATTCCTTTGAGTTCAAAATTAACCAAAAGTACTAGTCCTTTGTTTAAAATAATCCACATTTGGAAGGCTAGATTTCTAGTGAGATCTTTAGGTAGCTACTAGTGCCCTGAAATACAGAGCTACACCGATGGGCAGTAGATAGATAGTCAACAACTAACGTACCCAAAGCAATGCCTGCACAGTCAAAGCATATTAGTTAAAAATTGCTATGAGTGAATGGAATTTGTAAGCTGCAATGATGCAAAAAGAGATCCAGCATCATATGCGCTTTGCCGTGTAATACATATTAATCCAGGTAATACAAGGGAGTGTAAGCATCTAGTTTAATTAAGCAGAATATGAGTGACTGAAATATTTAGGTTCAGAGTTATATAATGTAACCTTATTGCTGCTAGGCTCTTGTCAGTTTGGTAGAAAAGTCTGTGGCCCAAGCTGTCAGGTGCTGTATGCATTGCACGAATAGTCAGTCAAGGCTAGTTTGAGCTGGAACTGGATTATCAATTTACGTCTTTCACTCTTTGGGATGTTTCTTTGTTTTCTAATAAAAACTGAGCACTGTTAAGAAAATTCTGGTGCATTTTTGTGATTCTTCAATATTCAGCACACATTTTAAAGCACAAGTAAAGTAAAGAAAGAGGCTATATTTGTCAGTGTTTAAGAGTTATGTCTAGGCTCTGTAGAGATATCACACATTTTAGTTCTAAATCACCAATACCTCTGCAGTGATAAGCTACAAAGCAACCTATGGTATTTCAATTTTTAAACACATGTTCTGTTTCTATGTCAGCTATATATTTTTCTCTCTCTCCAGTTCCCTGTCCTGTACTATCATTCTGTAAGAAATCTGTCTCCAAGATGTCAGAAGATAATGAAAAGGGAGACGCAAAAAAGGAAGCTGGCCATCTGTCATTCTAATAGGTACCTTTCTCAAAGGCTCTGCAGGTGTCCCTGTTCATCATCAAAAGTACATATCCTGAAGAATAGCCTAATGTTTGTGCCAGCTGCCAACCTGAGGAAACCCTTTGCTGAATGAACTTAGAAAAGGCTAAGAAGAGCTGTTGTAGTGATAACAAGCCCAAATAATTTGTAACATGTGTGCTGCAGGTGAGCAGCAGCAGTTTCAGTGATAGTGCCTCAGCATGAATTTCTAAATGTATCCTAAACCCTGTTTGAAGCAAATGTACTTGAAAAAGAATGTGTAATTGAGTCCTGCAAGGAGGGAGAGCAAATGAATAAATAACTGTAGCACTGATCCATCTGAAAAACTGATTTACAGTTGGTCATGGTGACCCTATCTTTTCAGCACTATTGGGAGACCCCATTGAGGGCTGACATGGCATATCCTGAGCAGTGTAGCACATGCACCATCTTCTGAGAGGTGTGGCAGAGGTGGCCATGGTATGGCTCAGGGAATTGGCAGGAGACTCGGAAGAGGCTTTAATCTAGAGCAGAGAGTTGAACAAGATGTTCATCTCTGATGAATCTGCAGAATAATTATGTGACATTGCACTCAATATACTTTATGAAAATATGCTTATGAATGTGAATATGATGTAACTGGAATATGCTTTATGCAAAAGGTCTCTTGTAAGGTATCATTACAAAGCTTATAATCTACTGAGTGTGTTCATCCTATTTGTTTGCATGTATTATTTCTGTGTCTGGAGTTAGGAGAATAAGATATAAACTTGTATTACTGATGTAAACATATTAAGTGGAAGCCATTAAGGGTACTTCAGAATCAATGAGCTGTAAATGGCTCTGTTTACTTGCAAACCTTCCTGTGTACATGTGGGCCAGCCCAGGAAGAATGCTGGCTGGGGTCTCACAGGACATGTGACAATGTCACATGATACTGGAATCCATCTTAAATCTGGTACTTTTCCTTTTAGAAGGAGGGGTGGGGACCCAGAGAGACAAAAGATTCCCGCCTTGGGCCAAAGCTATAAAAGGGGGTGGAACAGGACAAAGGTGGCTGCCAGTCATGAGAAAACCCCTGCTTACCACTTAAGATGTCTGCTGGAACTAACAAGGGGAAAGGATTGGTTCCAGACTAGGAAGGAGTCTAGTCTGTGAAAGAAGCTTGTTGGAACATCTCTGAGGGTGAGATATTACCTGTAATCCGTTTCTTAATGTATTAGACATAGACTTGCATGTTTTTGCTTTATTTTGCTTGGTGACTTACTTTGTTTTGTCTGTTATTACTTGAAACCACTTAAATCCTACTTTTTATACTTAATAAAATCATTTTGGTTTATTAATGAACCCAGAGTCAGTGATTAATTCCTGGGGGAGCAAAGAGCTGTGCATATCTCTTTATCAGTGTTATAGAGGGTGGAAATTGATGAGTTTACCCTGTATAAGCTTTATACAGAGTAAAACGGATTTATTTGGGGTTTGGATCCCATTGGGAACTGGGAGTCTGGGTGCTAGAGAGGTAGCCTGCTGAGCTGTTTTTGGTTAAAGTCTGCAGCTTTGGGGGTGGGGCCCAGATCCTGGGTCTGTGTTGCAGCAGGTTAGCATGTCTGGCTCAACAAGGCAGGGTTCTGGAGTTCCAAGCTGGCAGGGAAAACGGGCTCAGAGGTAATTTCAGCACGTCAGGTGACAGTCCCAAAGGGGCCTCTGTGACCGAACCCGTCACAAAGTAGGAGCATTAAGCAGGTCTCAGATGAAGCAACAATGCAGACAGATATATAGTATTGTATGAGTCAGGGCCACGGGTAGAGTGGTCTTGGATAGTGGCTTGCTAATGTCATCCCTTCAAGCGATTTTTAGCATTTGATGTCTGAGGAAGCTCTGATCCTGACAACTAAAAAGAATAATGTCCAGAATAATAAGGGAGCCTGAATCCACTGTGAAAGGAGATCTAAAGGAATGATAGTAGGAAATAGTATGGGGCTGAGAGATGTTAGTGGGCTCTAAAGAGCAGTTGTAACAGTTTGGAGACACCTGGATAGCCAAGAGACCTGAGCAATGGGGTTAGACCAGCACTGGGAACCAACTTCATGCCAAGGATACCTGATGGTAAGTTAACAGCAATGAGTGCTTTCAAAGTTTGCTTCTAATGGTCTGATGCTCTGGAAATTGGAGTTTGACAAACAGACATGGTTTAAATGTTTATTGAAAGTATGCTCCACTGTGATAAGTGATCAACCTGTTAGACAATGGGGCTGGCTGACACACTGACGAATACATGAAGGCCATATGTCAAGATCGTTTGTTAGTGCTATATAAAAGTGATGTATTCATTAATTATTTTATTAGAATATGCATATATAATGCTTAGAGGGGTCAGGCCTGTGGTGATCTGGGTTGCAGACTTGGCAAAAAAAAAAAAACATAAAGCTCCGAGGGCACATCAGTCACTGAGAAAGCAGGATGCATGACCAGTTGTGGAGCAACACTGTGTGACTGGCAAGAGGGACTACAGCATTGATCATTCTCACCCCTGTAAGTTCCCAGTTCTTTTCAAGACAATGCTGCTACAAATAGAACTGTAATGAACATGATGGACAGAGGCACTGGCATTGTGCACTGGCAATGGAGTGTGTGCATGCATTTCAGGTTCCTGACTCCAGGAGTACTGACTGAAAGGAGGCGTGTCACCTATTGCATTATTATCACTATTTCTAACCTAATCTAGGTTTTCCTTGCATTCCTTCCATCCAAGCACTAACAAAATCCAGCTTTTCTGAGCTGGGAGTGCATGGGATCACAACACAAGCTGGCTTGGGTGCAGGCCTATAAATAAGTTCCAGAAATTTCTCTAAGTTAATTTTATTCTGTGATTATGACTAATTTGTGTTGTCCCTTCTAAGTTTCAGAAAATAAAGTAGCTACTTTGCTTTCTCTGAAAAGGTGAAAAAGGCAATATGTATTAAGACTATTTATATTCATACTGAAAATGTATGCAGAAAGCTTTTAAACAGTACAGTATGCTTTATGTGAGACATATCTGTTATGTGAATGAAATGATCCATTATTCCAATCTGAAAATGACTAAAGTTCTCTGTTCATGGGCCTGACAAACTGTAGGAGTAAATAAAGCAAGTTTTCAGCATTGTTCCTTCAAATTAGTGAGGTGGCATTGATAAATTCATCTCTGTGATTTTTCAGTAAGTTTATGTTTAGGCTTTTCTGCTGTGTGAGGTCTATGACATAGGCTGCTTTCATAAGTAGCTATACATATAAAAATGGTGTCATTCGGCAACTATTTTCTATGAGAAAGGTGAGGTGTACATTAGTAGACTGATGAAGTGTTAAGTTTAATGTTTTAAAAAGCATGTAGATCAGACTTTGATCTCTCACACATCGCTGGAAATCCAGAGGTTCTCTACTAAGACTCCAATGTGACTTCAGTTGACTGCTTCCAGATATACACCAGTGTCAATCAGATCAGAATCCAGCCCAGAATGTCAAAACAATATACAGCAATGCAAGATCATTTCAAGTTTATTACATTCTAACCCAGTACATCTAACTTTATATATGTCTGCAGCATGCTACACATGTATTATTTTCCCCCCTGTTTTGTCTGACAAGTTCATAAACAAGGCCAGAAGCTCATTCACTTATCTGGGCTGAGTACAGTAGTATGGTAACTCTCACAGGGAGCAATTACAGATATCTGATTATTCCAGTGGGTGGAGCTTGGGGATTCCATTCCTGTGAAGAAACAATACATTCTATATTAGAGATCAATATGGTCTTCTTAACAGAGTGTGTCCCACTTGCAGTCTTTCAGAGCTGTGGCAAAAGTAAACCCTTATTGTTTTGGCATCTCTATGGAAACTATCAGAACACTAAAGAGTGCATTAAAAATAAATAAGACTGGGCTATCTTAGGATACATCTACACTGCCCTGCAGTTCGGACTAAGGTGGGTATGGATAGCAGCATGCACCAACGTGCTGTGCTGCCACTCCCCCATGTGAATGCTGCAGGTGCAAACTTAAAGGTCCTGAGTTCACACTGATGTAATCCTTGTCAGAGTGGTTTTTCTAATTTAGCCTTCAAAGAGGACTACAAAAACTCAGAAGCTTTAAATTCTCACCTACAGCATCCACATGGGGAACTTTTGTGTGCATTGCTATTCATGTCCCCTCAGTCTGAACTGAAGGGCAGTGAGGCAAGCCCTTAGATAGCCACATGTGCCTGACATAGCACAGTGGAGAGTAGGAAATGAAGTTAGGAAAACAAACTATTCCACATGGAATATCTTTCTTTGGCCTGGTCTACACTGGGGGTAGGGGAGGGGGGTTGACCTAAGATAGGCAACTTCATCTACGAGAATAGTGTAACTGAAGTCAATGTATCTTAGGTCGACTTACCTCGCATCCTCACAGCGCGAGGTCGATTGTTGCCACTCCCCCGTCGACTCCGCTTCCGCCTCTCACTGCGGTGGAGTACAGGAGTCGACGGCAGAGCGATCAGGGATCGATTTATTGTGTCTACACTAGACGCAATAAATCGATCCCCGATAGATCGATCACTACCCACTGATCTGGCGGGTAGTGTAGACGTACCCTTTGATTCAAATGGTAGCCTTATGTGGCTGGACTAACAATGGTTCATGAGTTAGAAAGGTCTTGTAAACTACAGAAGACACAAAATATGACCAAACCCTTCAACGCTAAGATGGCTGATTATATATAAAGTACACCTCATAAGGTCAATGAAAGGGTTCATCTTTTGAAGTCACTGAGGTGGTATTAGTGCAAATGTAAGTGGAATATGGCCCATAAAATGACAGATGCCCCCATTTCATTATTAGTTGATGAGCATTGGAGAGAAACTCTTCAGAGCAGGGAGTGTCTTCCCAGTTGTTTGTACATTTCCCAGCATAATGGTGCCCTGATCCTGGTTGAGAAAATGCCCAAATCCAAACAATAAATGAAGTGTGCAGAGACTAAAGTTCCTACAATTTCTATCTCTAAGTACTCAACCCCAAAAATAAAATTGAGAGAAATATTTTAATCTGGTAAAGTGCTGAAGAGTGATTTTTAAATGGTGTAACGGAAAGGCAAACATGTTAACTCTTTCTCTTGAGCTTTTAAGCAACTTTTGCTTTAGGTGAAAAATGAGTTTGAGGCAGCAAATACCCAGCATTTTCAGTTAGACATGGTATTCTTCTTTACCTCTCCTACACTGTTATTCACTTATTGCTATTTGCTCTAAAATATCCACTCCGTTTCACATTAGAGCTGACTGTATTTCAGGGGTCAATGAAGCTGTTCTTATCTATTTAAGCTAACAAACAAACCTAACCAGAAGTGACTGCTGGGTAAGTGAATGTGTAGTTTATAGTGTTTTGGGATCCTTC
Source organism: Terrapene triunguis (assembly GCF_002925995.2). NCBI lineage: Eukaryota > Metazoa > Chordata > Testudines > Emydidae > Terrapene > Terrapene triunguis. The sequence continues at coordinate 47,661,813 of NW_020664417.1, read as the reverse complement.
ATAGTGAAAGTCCCTATAAATGTAAGGTATAACTAATATTAACAATTAATGAGGGCAGGTCTTCACTACGGGGGGGGGGTCGATTTAAGATACGCAAATTCAGCTACGCGAATAGCGTAGCTGAATTCAACGTATCGGAGCCGACTTACCCCGCTGTGAGGACGGCGGCAAAATCGACCTCCGCGGCTCCCCGTCGACGGCACTTACTCCCACCGCCGCTGGTGGAGTAATAGCGTAGATTCGGGGATCGATTGTCGCGTCCTGACGAGACGCGATAATTCGATCCCCGAGAGATCGATTTCTACCCGCCGATTCAGGCGGGTAGTGTAGACCTAGCCTGAGACATTATGACCTTACTTCACACAAAACTGAACGTGTTTCACTCCGTGTAATAACTGACTAATGGCTAGACTACATCTTCCGTAATGCATCATGGTCTCTCCTCTGGTTAAACCACTGCACTGCATCATGGGAGATATAGTTTGGCCAGAAAATCTTGCCCATAGAGGAAAATGGGGACATGAGGCACCTGCATTACAACTCCAGTGAGGTACCTAAACTGTTTAGGCAAATTCAGTTCAATGAAAACCAAGCCAAGCAGAAACTAAACATGTTAACATTTCTAAATAAAAATATATGATCATTTTTCATTTTTTGCAAATGTTTGATGTTTTGACTCTTCTTTCCAATTTGGGACAAAAACACAAAAGAAATATCTGAATTTTCTGTGAGATGGAAGTTTTGTTTTGTTTACTTGTGTGACTATCAGGGTCCAAACACTCCAAAGGGAGGACAGAGGGTCTGAATCCACAAGAAATAAGCAATTGGAACAACTGGTTGCATACAATGTTATAAAATATGTCAAGAAAGGTTTTTTTTATAAAAGATTGTAATGTTCTGAACTTGGTGGTTATTATGAGATATGTATACAGACTGTGGTTATGAATTTGTGCATTTGTAAAACTGCTCATAATTTGTGATGTAATATTCAGCTCCAACTCACAACAGGGAGGTGGTCAGTCAGGCAGGGAGGGTCTACCTCCCCAACCACAGAAGATTAGCTCCAAGCACCTAGCATTTTACAATCCCACAAAAGAAAAGCGATGGGCCATTAAAGTTAATGGGAAAACATTGAAACAACTTGAAACTGAAGAAAAAACCCCCAGTCTTGGAAAAGTAAGAAAGCAGAGAATTTCCCCCCATTTCCAATCACCATAGTCTCATAGAAAGGAAAACAAAACAACCAAACAAAAAACGTTGCTAACCCTGTTAAAACAAAAGTGGTTTGAAGTGAAAGGTATCCAGGAAGTGTTCATGGAACACTTGACAGAGGGCACACTGGGAAACGGAGGAAAAAGCAATAGGTAACTTCTATTTGAAAAGGGATTTTTATCTAGTGTAAAACCAAAGGTTGCATCTTTGTTTCTTTTCTGTGTAACTTGTATGTGTTTGCTTTCCCTTACTATTTCCTCTTTTAATTTCTGGTTTTTCTGTTAAATAAAACACTTGTTTCTTTTTCCACAAATAGGTCTCTGTTGAGACTGTGTGAAGTGTGTGTCCCAAAGTGAATAGATAATTGAGGAGCAGGTTTCACTCTTTCAGAGGTTATGAACCAGAGGGGAAAAGTCCAAGTGTCTGGTAGTTAAGAGCTCAGGGTAGATAGATTTGGGGAGACTTGGGACTGGGTTGGCTCTTATGGTCACTCTGCAAGTAGTAACTAGGTTGGTGGAAGCCAGGGTGAGACCTTTATGCCTGTAGGTTGGCTACTGGTGTCCTGGCTCTGACCCATAGCAGCATAGTATTTAAGGCACCCAAAATGACAAGGAAGGTGGTGACAGAACCCCTTACTAAACTTACTGGTCTGAGTGATTCCCCAAAAAGTCACAGCTTCATATTGGATTCAAGTTTTCAGTGAAAATTGTGTAGGGTTTGTTGTGACAATTTGGTGAATCTGTTCTATACAATTTACAAATTGTGTGAGATTATGAACTCTCTCTGTGTTTACCATGCTGCAAACTCCACTTTGATTTTGGAGGCTAATTGTTTTCTCTTATGATTTTTGCCTTCATGTTGGACTGGAAGACTAAAGGTGAGTGGCAAAAGGCCAACACATGAGGTTGTTGACTTGTGTGCTTCACCATTGAAATGCAATTGCCTGAAGATGAAAGGCGGGTTTCTGCCTAGAGGAACTGGATTAGTAGGGAAGAGGTCACCTGTTGGGACTGACCAGAAAAATCACCTAACTGAGGATCTGGACGATTATAAAAGGACAGGGACTGATCTCTTTGCTGTCTTCAGCCACTTCACCGGCTCAAGCTGATAGCAACTGTCTGATGAGGAAGGGGGAACTGTGCTTTCTTAAACGCAGATGGACTGTCAAGAACTCACAAGGGAAGGGTGTGTAAGTGAGGGGCATTGCATTTAGATTGTATCTTGTTTTCTAAACAATTTGTACTCTGTGCTTTATCTGTTATGTGAAGAGCACTGGTGTTAGAATTCTGTGCAAAGCCTGTCTATCTGTGTGTGTCTGGTTGTTTAAACCTATCACGTGCACCTGAAAGAGTTCAACTGTAACCCTGAATGCTCATACCTTTGAATGGAGTTCTGAGAGAAGGTGTGTTGTAGAAGCTATGGAGAAGCCTGAAGGGTCAGCAGCAGTTCCAGGGACTGGCTTGAAGGACTGTGTGGTTTCAACTCTCAGGACAGATGCTAGATAGAGGATCTGCATCGAGAAAGTTTGCCTAGGGACTCCACGACAAACAATGTTTGGGCTCTGTTCAGACTCTGGAGGTATAAAACACGTGATCCAGGAGCTGTCTCCTCATTGTAATATAGTGGGCTGCCAGAAGAGGGAGCCTGATGAGCTCTGCAACAGTTATCTCCAAAATAGTTTGCCCATTCTAGTAAAGGAACAGTGGCAGGGTTACTCACAAATATTAAGGAATAACCCTTAAAATATGTTACCAAATACTCCTGGATGTACCAGAGTCTGGCTCTGAAGTGAATTTTCACTAATTTATGCAAACCTCAAGTGACTGGAAAACTTTACTGATGTTTTACACTCAGTGTGCTTTAATGTTGCCACATTTGTCAGTGCCATGGTTACCAGTCTCACAGCAAAGCTTTTGCAGAGCAATGGACCAGAATACCTATCAGTAGCTTGAGGCACGGTGATGTATTCTTTAACTGTGCCTATCATCATCTTCCATTCATCTTAATGCCTTTCATTATGCTGCCCCGTGTCCTTGAAGAACTTCCCATATGCTGTCTCTGTTCTTTAAACCCCTCCTTTAAAAAACCACACACTTCTTCACAGTTTTCATGTTAATCTCCTCACCATCTATATCTCTGGGCCTATGAAACTGTCAGAAAATGTTTATTTGGGTGGGGATTATAAATTCTTACAAAGCTCTTGCTTCTAAAGGCACCTTTGTACTCTTCTGGGGCTTTACTAATAAATGTTATTTCAAATAATTAAATAGGTGCTGAACTAAGGATGTGGGGGTGCTGCCACACCCCATGGCTTGAATTAAATACAGGCTTTACAGTTTGGCTCAGTGGCTCTTAGCATCCCCACTATAAACATTGTTCTGGCACCCCTGAATAATTAAGAATATCTGGTCAAATACTGAGGTGGTGAATGTAATGAAATAGAGTGGGAGTTGCAGGTAACCCACACATTTCAGTATTAGTTCACTCATGAAAACAGTTGTATTTCCAGAAAGCACAGCAGATATTAACATCTGAGACATTGTCAAATCAATGCAAAAACTATTCAGATAATATGATGACCCAATTCAAAGAACTGTTCTCTGAAGGTAGCTGTAGAAGTACTAGCTGTGATGTTCCTTTCAGAGGCTGCATATGTCCAAGCCAAACAAAATTTACAACAAAGAATTTGCTCTACCTCAAATGTAAACAGTTACAAAATCCAGGGACCAAATTGCTTTAACCAAGCCTTCTGGAGGAGTTCACTTTTAACTGCTCACTCCTTTCCTTGGGTAGACAGAAGGGTTTTAAATAGCTCTAAAACTCTACTGGCTATTTCAGTTCTGAGCCAATTTCAGGGAGAACATTCCTGCCTCAACCAGTCCTCTTTTCTTCTGAAGGGAAAACCTTTAGAGGAACCATAATCAGCTCCACCTGAGGCACTTTCTGCTTCCTAGTCTCCATATTAACCCCTTCATTAGTCTTGGGGTGCATGAGAATTGGCTACTGTTCCTACTATTAAGCTATTTTCCACTGGTAACAGAAGGTGTTAAGTTGTCTTTAATAATTTTCTATGAGAAAAATACAGTTCCTAATATATTTAGTTGCTATGATGAGTATTTATGAATTTGTTGACCCATAGCACGAGAAAATTACAGTTTCCTCCATATAGTATTGCCAAACCCAAGTGTTCAAAATCGAGTCAGCCTCGCTGCCCCAAAAATAGTTTTTTTTTTAAATGTAGGGAATTTTTTTAATGTGCCTTCTTTTTTTGAGCCTTTAAGCTTTTAAGAACATAAGAACAGCCATACTGGGTCAGACCAAAGGTCCATCTAGCCGTGTATCCTGTCTTCTGACAGTGGCCAATGCCAGGTGCCCCAGAGGAAATGAACAGAACAGGTAATCATCTAGTGATCCATCCCCTGTTGCCCATTCCCAGTTTCTGGCAAACACAGGCTAGGGACACCATCCCTGTCCATCTTGGCTAATAACCATTGATGGACCTACCCTCCATGAACTTATCTAGTTCTTTTTTGACCCCTGTTATAGTCTTGGCCTTCACAACATCCTCTGGCAAGGAGTTTCACAGGTTGACTGTGCGTTGTGTGAAAAAATATTTCCTTTTGTTTATTTTAAATCTGTTCCCTATTAATTTCATTTAGTGATCCCTAGTTCTTATGTTATGAGAAGGAGTAAATAACACTTCCTTATTTACTTTCTCCACACCAGTCATGATTTTATAGACCTCTCTCATGTCCCCCCTTAATCATCTCTTTTCCAAGCTGAAAAGTCCCAGTCTTATTAATCTCTCCTGATATGGTGGCCATTTCACGCCCCTAATAATTTTTGTTGCCCTTTTTGGAACCTTTTCCAAGTCCAATATATATTTTTTTGAGATGGGGTGACCACATCTACATGCAGTAGTCAAGATGTGGGCGCACCATGGATTTATATAGAGGCAATATGATATTTTCTGTCTTATTATCTATCCCTTTCTTAATAATGCCCAACATTCTGTTTGCCTTTTTGACTGCCGCTGCACATTGAGTGGATGTTTTCAGAGAACTATCCACAATGACTCCAAGATCTCTTTCTTGAGTGGTAATAGCCAATTTAGACCCCATCATTTTATATGTATAGTTGGGATTATGTTTTCCAATGTGCATTACTTTGCATTTATCACCATTGAATTTCATCTGCCATTTTGTTGCCCAGTCACCCAATTTTGAGAGACCCTTTTGTAGCTCCTCACAGTCTGCCTGGGATTTAACTATCTTGAGCAGTTTTGTATCATCTGCAAATTTTTCCACCTCACTGTTTACCCCCTTTTCCAGATCATTTATGAATATGTTGAATAGGACTGGTCCCAGTACAGACCCCTGGGGGACACCGCTATTTACCTCTTTCCATTCTGAAAACTGACCAATTATTCCTACCTTTTGTTTCCTATCTTTTCTTTTTCAAGTTCTTATTTGGAAGACTAGAAACAAGAACTGATTGAAAAATGGAATTTCCATCTCCCGGGAAATTCTGATATTTCAATATTTGTTCTCACCCTAACTTAGGACAATAATTAAAAATATCAAAACTTTTCATGGAATGAACATTTCCTATGTATTTTTTTTTAATGACAAAAGAACATTCTGCCAGACTCAAATCAAAACATTTTATTTTGGAATATCTCCTCCTGCCTGAGCTGTCCTGGTACCTGTTGTAGTTGTATGTCCCACCTGTCCCCACTCTCCCATATGTACTCAATCTTCCATAATGGACTGTGGTCTCTCCCTGTGGTTGATCTGCAGGAGTGTGTCATGGGACTTGTAGTTTCCTGTTCCATTTTGATTTGTCTCATGATCTACAGTTACTATGATTTACTGTGGCTGCTAAGCCACAGGGAGAGACTGTTGTGCAACATGGGAGATGGAGTCCAGCCAGGAAGCAGGGCCCAGAGGGGAGAATGGGGACAGGAAGCATGTGGAACTACACCTCCTATGAGGCTCCGCAGCTGCACAGGCAAAGGAGGATATTCTAAAATGAAACGTTTCAATTTGTAACCGAAATGAAACAATTAATTTCTATTTTCCTGATGGATTATTACACCAAAATCAATCCTTTCCCAATGAAAATTCCAGTTATACCCCCTTTTCTGTCAGGAAATTTGTTAGCCCTACCAGACAGTTTCCTCCCACTACAAAGTTAACTTTAAAAAAAATGAAAGCTGAAATTCTCACATAAACATGACTGCAGGAGATGGGGGTCTAAGGAAAACCATAAATATTATGAGTCTCACAATAACAATCACAAAAGTTGGCAACACTCTCCATCAAATTTACACAACATATAGCAATTTTTCAGTGCCATTTTGTCAAAATATTTAACTATGGAAAACAAATTTATCAACACTTGTCCACAGAGTAAATATGACACAAATCTTGATGCATATCCGCAGGGAACCACAAGGTTTTCTGATAAAGATGACAGACAAAAAGTGGGCAGTAACAAATCTTGCCTACATAAAAAGCTGCTGTGGTAACCTGTAGGTGTTTGTTAATTTAATGTTTAATTGAGCCTCCACTGCAACATAAAATATGTCATGTGCACAGCAATCAAAATGAAACCAATCCTTTGTTGCATCTGCTTAAACACACAAACCTGATACTGGTGGGCCTTTCCTCTCAGCCCTTTTGTGAAAAAAAAAAAAAAAAAAAAAAAAAGTTTGCTCACATTACCATCAAGGAAGTCTTGTAATGAGTGATACAGTCCACTATAGCCTTTTAGTGTTGGCAAGGACTTATAGCTATAAGTTATATTTTCTACATCTTTAAGAACAACATTATACTTCTGAATGGGCTGACATCTAACACAATGTCTCCTGAAGTCAATGTCATGGAAGTTTAATGGCTGAAATCCCTGTCCCCTAATATAATGGTTATCACATGAATGACCAGATACTGACATGGGTAGCATCAGACATTTTATAAATGAATGTCATCTAAGCAAAACATCAGCAGGATTGGAAATCTGGAGGTAGCTAAAGATCTGTCAAAGTGACTTATTTGCAAATCATTAGAAATAAAAACTTTTTAGTTTTCGGATGTCCTTCACACCACATGCTTGTCTATTCTGAATCTAGCACTATATTTAATCTGGATGATATGCTAGCAAAAATGAACTATGTTAAATTCCAAAGTGCTTTTAGGCAAGATGAAAGTTAATTTTAGGTTAGTATAATAAAACAGATTCATGTTTAACCCCTTCCAGTACTAAAATGTGTGCTATGGGAAAACTAACTAAAGCACACTATAATTTCTTGTGGCAACTGGAATAGGAACAATCCTCCATTTCCATACTATAATGTCCTGTTAAAAGAGAAAGAAAGTGAGAGAGTGACAGTGTCGTCCCCTCCATTAGATTTATAGACTCATATTGTAACCCTGCAATACAAGTGGCTATTATATAGAAACATTTGCTTTGAGTTTTGTTTATAGCTTATATTTCCTAATTAAATATTTTTTTCTCCCATCCCAAGACACACATGTCTAATCATTATAGACATCTGGAGACCCTCACACATCTTCCTAAGTGAACTGTAACAGACAACACATAATATATTCTTTTCTCAGTGTATGGAAAATTATAGCTACTGGCAGAAACCAGCTCTTAGCTTTTCAGAGCAGTGCTCACTCAGTCACTGAGATAAAACAGAAGGCATCACAGATTTCTATTTCTAATAACTACCAATTAAAAGTTGAAGACAAACCAAACCCAAACCGAAATAATAACGTATAAGAGAAACTCTGTAGGAAAATGGCACTTTGAATAATCTGTGAGGAAGCATTGTAAATGGAAGGCTCTAAAACTGCCCAAGTGTGACTGTAAAGATTGAGGCCTTAACTCTTCAAAGGAGACTGATTGATTTGCAGAGGGGCTGCTTTGTGGAGCTGAAGGGGCGCTTCTTTGCATTGCACATCACAAATTAAAGCTGAACTTTGGGAAATAAAAGGTGTATTTATAGTAAACAGGTGGCTCCTATTCCAAAGAGATTTGTTTGGCACTGTTTTATGATTGAGCTGATGCTATGACATATTAAGTGGAGCTTGTCAGTCTCCCATCTGGTCTAGACAACTGCTGGAGGTGGAACCTATTTAGGAAGTTGCACATTTTCTGCAGCTGTTCCTGAATGTTTAAAAAAAATGAACAGAAATCACTGATTTATTTCGCTTTATTAAACCTATCTTAGGGGAATCATGTCATTGTTCATGGAGTAAATTGTACATGTTGCATGACATTTAAAGAACTTGTTATCAAATTACTGCGTTTTAAAGCCTTACTTGGTGCTAATGGGAAAATTGTAAAGTGTAGATCAGGCTTTCTATTGGTCTGATTATAATGTATTTAAATGAATGCACTTGATAAAGAGTCCTTCATGCTATGTAAAATGCTTCTATGCCTTGTGGGAACCTTATGTTGACTTGTTTTCATCTCCCTCTGGACACACTTTATCCTTGGGTCTTATCTGGAAGAAGCAGTTGTTGCAGAGTGCTGTGTTCACCACATACACCATTTAAACTTGTTTTGTTATTGATGAATTGCTTTTGTGATTCACAGATGAAAGCGAACATTAAAAACAAGGCATTCCCATACTAGTTTTTCTCTGCTTTACCCAAAGGGCAATTTAATGCTACATCAAATAAGATAGTAGCAGAATAACAAAAAGAACCTTTCCCTTATCCAATGGCTTTTAATAGCTTGATTTCATTTTTAAGAGTCTGCTAATCTTCACTTAGTGCTTTGCTCTGGATCAAACAGTTCACTGCAGTAAGACTGCTTGTTTTTCTGCTTTGGGTCTATGTTATGTTTAGCTAAATCTCCAGATTAAAAGGCATTTGGTCCACACACTTTGCCATAGATTGACTTTGTGATTTTGACTCCCAGTGGCAAAACTTTCTCAATCTGTCATCATGTCACAGGCTAATAAAAACAATGCAAGTACTAAGTTATAATGATGTCAGTGAATTTCCAATATGTTTGATAGTAAAAGAATGTCAATATGGGCAGACTGCAAGAAACAGGGCAGGTACACTCCAAAAACTGGTGGTTTATTTTATAATGAAATTCACCAAACTGGTAACAGAAGAGCTTTTGTGGCATGACACTGGTTAACAAGAAACCAAACAGTCCCCTTTAGGCATTCCAGCTGTTGGTTCCCATCCAGACAAACTGGTCTTGTATGATGAAAGGTTACTGAAAACCCAATTCATTATATGTGAGGTTCTACCAATCCCAAAGGATCGGGCACTTACCCCCAGTCAACATATAACTTAGATCTTACCCAAAAATCATGCTTGTAGCCAATCTTTTAGTAATTAAAACTAAAGATGTAATGATATGAAAAGAAGAGACTATTAAATGGTTAAGAAATCAGATACATTACAATTGAACTTTACAGTTGCTGGTCAGGATTATAGAATTGATGTCAAATCTGCTATCTTATAAAAAGACTCTCTGGATTCATCCAACAGATTGGCCGGGTGTGTGGGGGGGTCATTCAGTTCCTTGTTTGAAAGCAGTGAAAGTGAAGCAGGAAATGAAGACAAAGAAGTGATGTCACAGTCTCCTTTTTATACCTTCAGTCCAGGAGCATGGAAAACTAATGGCAAAAGGTGGAGTCTTAGGTCACATGTCCTTATCACATGTTCGTACATGCCATGATGAGTCACTGGGAAGCCATTGCCTCAGTGCTTTGTGAAACATCTCTAGGAAAGGCTCATTGAGCATGCTTAGTCTCTTCAATGGCCCATTGTGAGAGTTGAGTGTCCTTAATAGGCCATCAACACATTAATCCTGATGTAAATCTGTCAGGGGAGGGGGAGGGTGTCACCCAGGCATGAAACACATGTTTGAAATACAAATATGTGGCCAATATTCATAACTTCATATACAAAGGTGATGCATGCATATAAATAGGATTATCATATTTAGCAAATCATAACTAAGGCTGATTTGTTATGATTTGCTAAATATGATAATTCTACCTCTGTGACTTCAGACAGTGGTGGCTGGGAGCTGCAGGATCCCCTTGCTGCCTGTGGCAGCCTGGAGCTGCGGGGTACCCCTGTCAACCCAGGCAGCAGGGGCCCCTTGGAGCTCCGAGGCACCACGGGTGGTGAGGGGACCCTGCAGCTCCCAGCCACTACTGGTGGCAGATGGCTCCGAGCCGAGCAGCTCTTGACCGCTGCAACTGCCCAGCCACCACAGGCCATGTGGGTTCTCTGCAGCTCCCCATTTTTAATAAAAGTCATGGACAGGTCACGGGCTTCTGTGAATTTTTCTTTATTCCCCGTGACCTGTCCGTGACTTACTAAAAATATCCATGACAAAATCTTAGCCTTAATCATAACTTTTCTGTTGATGCCATACGTGACATGCTTTGTATCAGATTTAGTGCAATTGTGCAACAGAGGTAGCAACAATGATATAAATGGTCATCTTTAATCATACCTCGTCAGTCAGTCACTACATTTATCATCCAAGCATGCAGCATGCTGCATACAAAAAGAGAGACACCGTTGGGTATAAAGGAATTCTTAAAATATACTGATCTGCAGCCTACTAAAATAATTAAGCACAGCGAGATTTCAAGGTCATGCAGAAGACCCTCCTCTCTCAGGTGCAAGTGTTGTCCAGATAGCTAATTCTGTCTGGATAGTAGACAGGCTATTCAATTTTCTTTTTAACTGTTATGAAGAAAAAAGTTGAAAGCTTTATGAGATTCATGTAGTTTATCCCCACTGTTCATCCAGATGAGAAAAATGTCATCGGTGGATCTGTAGTATATTAAAAGCTGGGTAATTTGCGCCAATAGGACATTTACCCTTAAGTCACTCACACAAATGGTGGCACATTGAGGTGCTGACTTACTTCCTATTGCTATACCTCTGTTCTGTAGATTAATTCCTGACAATAAAATAAGTGTGGTTCAATCCCGAGTCTGAGCATCTCACAGTATTATGCTATGATGCTATTTAGTCTCTTCTGGTGAGGTTTTACAAGCTGTTAGCTTGTCTAAATAGAGTTAGTTGCAGCCTACCTGTAGCCATTGTGACCAGTAGGGAGTCAGCTTGTGCAGAAAATCAGGAGCATGCAAGATAAAACTAAGTAAGTGGGTAACTGGTGTGAGAATGTTTTTTACACAGCCAGAAGACTCTTCTATTAGTGTATTAAGAGACTCGTCTGAGATAATTGTCTGGTCAGGGTTGCCTGGTCTGTATATTTGATGGAATTTGTATAGTACATAATGTCCCTAATTGGGCATGCTAAGGAATTAAATTTGAAAAGTTTACTTCTATATTTTTGTGTTCCTTCTGCTAGTAATGCAGAAGGTAGTAATGCTACCACGGGATGCTATTTGAGGAAGGACTGCTAGGCAGAGATGGCGTTCACCTTTCGAGGAGGGGAAAGACCCTATTTGGACACAGACTGGCTAACCTAGTGAGGAGGGCTTTAAACTAGGTTCGACGGGGACAGGTGAGCAAAGCCCGCAGGTGAGTGGGGAACATGGAGACCTGGGAGATGGGTCGGAAACGAGAGGGAGTGTGGGCTATATTGGCAGAGAGAAAGGAGGGTCAGGACAAAACTGGGAGGAAAGATCAAACCAGTATCTTAGATGCCTATATACAAATGCGAGAAGTATGGGTAATAAGCAGGAAGAACTGGAAGTGCTAATAAATAAATACAACTATGACATTGTTGGCATCACTGAAACTTGGTGGGATAATACACATGATTGGAATGTTGGTGTGGATGGATACAGCTTGCTCAGGAAGGATAGACAGGGGAAAAAGGGAGGAGGTGTTGCCTTATATATTAAAAATGTACACACTTGGACTGAGGTAGAGATGGACATAGGAGATGGAAGTGTTGAGAGTCTCTGGGTTAGGCTAAAAGGGGTAAAAAACAAGGGTGGTGTCATGCTAGGAGTCTACTACAGGCCACCTAACCAGGTGGAAGAGGTGGATGAGGCTTTTTTTAAACAACTAACAAAATCATCCAAAGCCCAAGATTTGGTGGTGATGGGGGACTTCAACTATCCGTATATATGTTGGGAAAATAACACAGCGGGGCACAGACTATCCAACAAATTCTTGGACTGCATTGCAGACAACTTTTTATTTCAGAAGGTTGAAAAAGCTACTAGGGGGGAAGCTGTTCTAGACTTGATTTTAACAAATAGGGAGGAACTCGTTGAGAATTTGAAAGTAGAAGGCAGCTTGGGTGAAAGTGATCATGAAATCATAGAGTTTGTAATTCTAAGGAAGGGTAGAAGGGAGAACAGCAAAATAGAGACAATGGATTTCAGGAAGGCGGATTTTGGTAAGCTCAGAGAGCTGATAGGTAAGGTCCCATGGGAATCAAGACTGAGGGGAAAAACAACTGAGGAGAGTTGGCAGTTTTTCAAAGGGACACTATTAAGGGCCCAAAAGGAAGCTATTCTGCTGGTTAGGAAAGATAGAAAATGTGGCAAAAGACCACCTTGGCTTAACCACGAGATCTTGCATGATCTAAAAAATAAAAAGGAGTCATATAAAAAATGGAAACTAGGACAGATTACAAAGGATGAATATAGGCAAACAACACAGGAATGCAGGGGCAAGATTAGAAAGGCAAAGGCACAAAATGAGCTCAAACTAGCTACAGGAATAAAGGGAAACAAGAAGACTTTTTATCAATACATTAGAAGCAAGAGGAAGACCAAAGACAGGGTAGGCCCACTGCTTAGTGAAGAGGGAGAAACAGTAACAGGAAACTTGGAAATGGCAGAGATGCTTAATGACTTCTTTGTTTCGGTCTTCACCGAGAAGTCTGAAGGAATGCCTAACATAGTGAATGCTAATGGGAAGGGGGTAGGTTTAGCAGATAAAATAAAAAAAGAACAAGTTAAAAATCACTTAGAAAAGTTAGATGCCTGCAAGTCACCAGGGCCTGATGAAATGCATCCTAGAATACTCAAGGAGCTAATAGAGGAGGTATCTGAGCCTCTAGCTATTATCTTTGGAAAATCATGGGAGACGGGAGAGATTCCAGAAGACTGGAAAAGGGCAAATATAGTGCCCATCTGTAAAAAGGGAAATAAAAACAACCCAGGAAACTACAGACCAGTTAGTTTAACTTCTGTGCCAGGGAAGATAATGGAGCAAGTAATTAAGGAAATCATCTGCAAACACTTGGAAGGTGGTAAGGTGATAGGGAACAGCCAGCATGGATTTGTAAAGAACAAATCATATCAAACCAATCTGATAGCTTTCTTCGATAGGATAACGAGTCTTGTGGATAAGGGAGAAGCTGTGGATGTAGTATACCTAGACTTTAGTAAGGCATTTGATACGGTCTCGCATGATATTCTTATCGATAAACTAGGCAAATACAATTTAGATGGGGCTACTATAAGGTGGGCGCATAACTGGCTGGATAACCGTACTCAGAGAGTTGTTATTAATGGTTCCCAATCCTGCTGGAAAGGCATAACGAGTAGGGTTCCGCAGGGGTCTGTTTTGGGACCGGCTCTGTTCAATATCTTCCTTAATGACTTAGATATTGGCATAGAAAGTATGCTTATTAAGATTGCGGATGATACCAAACTGGGAGGGATTGCAACTGCTTTGGAGGACAGGGTCATAATTCAAAATGATCTGGACAAATTGGAGAAATGGTCTGAGAAACAGGATGAAGTTTAACAAAGACAAATGCAAAGTGCTCCACTTAGGAAGAAAAAATCAGTTTCACACATACAGAATGGGAAGAGACTGTCTAGGAAGGAGTACGGCAGAAAGGGATCTAGGGGTTATAGTGGACCACAAGCTAAATATGAGTCAACAGTGTGATGCTGTTGCAAAAAAAGCAAACATGATTCTGGGATGTATTAACAGGTGTGTTGTGAGCAAGACACGAGAAGTCATTCTTCCACTCTACTCTGCTCTGGTTAGGCCTCAGCTGGAGTATTTTGTCCAGTTTTGGGCACCGCATTTCAAGAAAGATGTGGAGAAATTGGAAAGGGTCCAGAGAAGAGCAACAAGAATGATTAAAGGTCTTGAGAACATGACCTATGAAGGAAGACTGAAAGAATTGGGTTTGTTTAGTTTGGAAAAGAGAAGACTGAGAGGGGAGACATGATAGCAGTTTTCAGGTATCTAAAAGGGTGTCATAAGGAGGAGGGAGAAAACTTGTTCACCTTAACCTCTAAGGATAGAACAAGAAGCAATGGGCTTAAACTGCAGCGAGGGAGGTCTAGGTTGGACATTAGGAAAAAGTTCCTAACTGTCAGGGTGGTTAAACACTGGAATAAATTGCCTAGGGAGGTTGTGGAATCTCCATCTCTGGAGATATTTAAGAGTAGGTTAGATAAATGTCTATCAGGGATGGTCTAGACAGTATTTGGTCCTGCCATGCGGGCAGGGGACTGGATTTGATGAACTCTCGAGGTCTCTTCCAGTCCTAGAATCTATGAATCTATGAATCTATAATGCCCACAACTGATGGCTTATAGTTGTGGGCGTTAAGTCTTTAATGGTATATATTTTGGTCACAATGATTAAAGCTCTTACCCCTTTATTTTAACAATGATTATGGACAAGATTTAAAAAAGAAAAGAAAAGAGCCTTAATTTGGTTCCTAAATCCATAGCTGGAAAGTATATAAGTGGCCTGATTTTCAAATGTCGTGAGCTCCCTCAGTTCCCATTCAGTGGTAACCCAACTTTAGCCATTTTTAAAAGTCTTGAGTTATAATATTTCTTCTGAAAACTTAAATTCTCTGTCCAGGTCCAAATTGCAGTTTATCCTGCTCTATTTGGACCTTCACTTGCTATCTTCAAGTACTAAAATAAGTGTCTTCTCTGGAGTTTTCTGCTTGCAAGAGAAATCTGGGAGTTTGAAAAGGTTCCCTTCCCCTGCTGTGGCATCCTCAGTATTTTCTTGTTCACGGAAGGACTCCCTATCACAAAATAAGCACAAAAGCTCTTTCAAGCCTCCTGAATCACTGTGTGGGAGTGGTTGGAACTTCTGGATTAAACTGAAGTTTCTTTGAGAGTACAGATGTTTTGTGAGGTGAAAACAGGCATGCTGGTAAATTAATAATACTCTGTGAATTCTTGTTCAGGTGCCATCTCTTGTACTTCTGAGGATATGCCATCACCTACCATGGAAGTCTTTTTATTATATGCTGCGACGGTTGATGGGAGAAACTTAACTTCCTGGTTGTGAAGCTTGTTTCACTCACATTCACGGGATACAAAAAAGTAGCTATGTAATTAGTAGTTATCTACTAATACTTCTGATGAGGTATTTGGAAGCCCCAAAACCTTGTGTTCCAAGCTTTTTAGTCAATCTAATAAAAAGAAAATGTATTGTGCAGAAATTGAAGCTTGGTACCTCAGACCTAGATGTCTTATAAGCAATCTATCTGTATATAATATCAGCAATGTCAGAAACAGAACTTAAGTTTGCCCTAGTCTGTGAACTGAGCAGTAAGGAAATGTCCATGGGTGCAGTAGTTTTGTGATGAATGAACAAACAAGTAGAGTGGTAAAAGTGTAAGTAGTCAGTCTCTGCTTGGCATTGATTTAACTGAAGGATCCACATGTCAAACATCAAGATTTGGCTATACTTTAGGCCATGTTTAGACTTCACTTTAAATGATGTATGACATTTCAGTAGGAACTAAAGAGCTGTAGGTTTCCTTGTCAAAACATCTTTCAAACCTATGTGAAAAAGATAGTGAGCTTTCAAATGGAAAAGTGCAGAGTTGAGTTAATTTACAGATGCGTGACAAAACATTTATGGGCAAATTAAATCTGTAGGGACAGCATATTTACAGGAAATATTAATTACTGACATGTTGCCCCACTGTTACCATTTCATGAAAATTCCTACAGAGGGTGCTACTTAGGAGGGTGAATAATTATTTTCCTACCATCATTAAGTTTCCCTTGTCATAATAATTCTTGACACATTGCATTAAATCACATCAGGCATGAATGGCGTAATTAGTACCTCTTTAATGGAGACCGTGCCAGTGGTCAGATTTGAGCAAAAGGAATTCTCATAATGTCTTTCAAAAATAGCAAAGCAAAAACAAACCTGCATTTCTGTGGTTTTTGCATGATTTGTGTTTGTTGTTTTTGCAGAGTGAAAATCAGAAGTTTTGTATAGCTCAAACTACTTTCAGCCTGAACAAGGAGTCAGTGCCGTTTGAATTATGGCTCTGGGGTTGCCTTGGTGATGAAATCATAAGACCCTTATTCCTTTATATAATTTGCGGATGATTTACAAAATTCTGGGCTTTGCTTTCTTTGCTCTTTGTCACTTTGTCTGTCTGTTTTACTGATGTTGGTTGGATTTTTTTCTTAGTTTTCCTGTGTGTTTATTTACTGTGCAACGTAGGTTTTCATTCAATCACAGTCTTCATATGCAAGATTAACAGGTAGGAAAATCCCTGAAGATTCTTTTTTATTTTGTAAAATACAGATTCCTTTTGATTGCCTTTTGACTCACTCATGATTATTCTTTGTTCTTATTTTCAAAATTTTACAAGATGTCACTCTATACAATATGAGTTGTAGATGTCAGTCTCCGAATTGTCATGGAGTTTAAGGCCAGACGGGACCACTAGATCATCTAGTCTGACCTCTTGTATATGACAGGCCACCAACACCACCCACCCACTAAACCCAACAACCAAAATTGGACCAAAGTACTCTGATTGGCCTCCAGAAGTATTCGACAGTATCCCACAATGCCTGTTCTAGCCACTCTGGTCATCAGTTCAAACTCTACTGCCTTGGCCTCAGGGACCAACCGTCAGACCCGCCCTTTATATTCCCCGGGAATTTTAAAAATCCCCTTCCTGTTTGCTCAGCCAGGCGTGGAGTGCTATCAGCGAATCTTTCCAGATGACCATGTCTCCACGGGCCAAGCGAGCCCCAGTATGGAGCAATGGCGAGTTGCTGGACCTCATCAGTGTTTGTGGGGAGGAAGTTGTCCAGTCCCAGCTGCGCTGCAGCCGTAGGAATTACGATACCTTTGGGCACATATCAAGGGCCATGATGGAAAGGGGCCATGACTGGGATGCACTGCAGTGCAGGGTTAAAGTAAAGGAGCTGTGGAGTGCCTACCACAAAGCCCGCAAGGCAAACAGCTGCTCGGGTGCTCCTCCCCCGCGACCTGCCGATTCTACAAAGAGCTGGACGCAATACTTGGGGATGACCCCACCTCCACTCCAAGCACCACCATGGACACTTCAGAGCGGGGGGAGGAGGAGGATGAAAGCGGGAGTGAGGGTGCTGGGGTGGGGAGAGACACCTCGGAATCCCTGGAGGCATGCAGCCAGGAGCTCTTCTCAAGCCAGGAGGAAGGTAGCCAGTCGCAGCGGCCGGAAGTTGGTGGAGGACAAACAGAAGAGCAGGTTCCCGGTAATCGTTTTTTTTTTTCGGGAAGGAATTTTTTCTGTGCGGGCTCTTTGGGAGAGCAGGGCTAGGGCTGCATGCATGCCTAGATGCAGAATAGCACATTTATGTGGTCTATCACATCATGGTAATCGGCCTTGGTAATCTCTTCGAAAGTCTCATCCAGAACGTGGGCAATGCGCTTGCGCAGGTTTATTGGGAGAGCCATCGTGGTCCTTGTCCAAGTCAGGCTAACGTGTCTGTGCCACTGTGCCGCGAGGGGCGGGGGGACCATTGCTGCACACAGGCAAGCTGCATATGGGCCAGGGCGGAAGCCGCATTGCAGTAGAAGACCCTCCCTTGCTTCCCAGGTCACCCTCAGCAGCGAGATATCTTCCAGGATGAACTCCTGTGGAAAATGTTGGGACAGTGTTCAGCGTAGGTGCCCCCTGCAGCTGTTGGCTCTCCCCAAGGCACAGAAACCCAGAGGACAGTACAGCCCTGAAACAATCAGTCCCCCTTACTCACCATTTTGGGGCTCCCGTGGGTTATATGTGCTCTCTTTGGGATGAGAAAAGTATGTTATTGTGTAGACTGTGTGTGCCCTCCTTAAGTGCGCAGCCGTCCGTGTTATCACCGGCTGAGAGACCCCCAAAACTCCGGAAGAGACCGCGAAAAAGCAAAGAAGACATGCTGCACGAAGTGATGCATCAATCTCTTACAGAGAATCAAAAAGCTCAGGAGTGGAGGGAGAGCGAAAGCAGGATCCTCCAGGAAAACGCAGCGCACAGGAAGCAAAGCACAGATCGGCTGATAAGCATCGTGGAGCGCCAAGCGGACTCTATCCAGGCACTCGTAGCCATGCAGGCAGAGCATTACCGCGCCCGACCTCCCCTGTAGCCCTTGTCCCAAAACTCTTTCCCCTGTGCCCCCATGTCACCTCCAACCCACTTTCCCCAACATCCGGGTTCTTACCGCCACCAGCTGCCTCCAACACCTGTATCTTCACCAAGCAGAACTACAACCCTTACCCTCTGCACTCAAGCCCCATCACCATGAAGTATAGCCATCCTGAAGTGCAGCACTCATTGCACAGCGCTCAAGACAGGACGTACGTAAATCTGTGATTGTACCATTCCCCACCCCACCCCCTTGCCCTTTCTGATTCCCAAACAGTTGTGTTTCTTTTCAGTAAATGAATTTTCTTTTCAATAAATGGATTTTTTGGCTTTGAAAAAATTCTTTATTATTGCATAAAGTAAAAGTCACTGCAAATCAGCTTAGCAAACACAGATTCCTACTAACATTGTAACCACTGCACTTCAGTCCCGTGCAGGGCACCAGACATTACTGCTGGTTTTCAGCCTCAAATTGCTCCCTCGAGGCATCCCTAATCCTTGAAGCCCCGTGCTGGGCCCCTCTAATAGCCCTGCTCTCTGGCTGTGCAAATTCAGCCTCCAGGTGTTGAACATCGGAGGTCCATGCCTGACTGAATCTTTCACCCTTCCCTTCACAAATATTATGGAGGGTACAGCACGTGGATATAACCGCGGGGATGCTGTTTTCGGCCAAGTCCAGCTTCCCATACAGAGATCACCAGCGGCCCTTTAAACGGCCAAAAGCACACTCCACAGTCATTCGGCACCGGCTCAGCCTGTAGTTGAACCATTCCTTGCTGCTGTCAAGGCTCCCTGTGTAGGGTTTCATGAGCCACGGCATTAATGGGTAAGCGGGGTCTCCAAGGATCACAATGGGCATTTCGACTTCCCCTACTGTGATCTTCCGCTCTGGGAAAAAAGTCCCGGCCTGCAGCTTCCTGAACAGGCCAATGTTCCAAAAGAAGCGTGCGTCATGCACCTTTCCAGGCCAGCCTGCGTTAATGTCAATGAAATGCCCAAGGTGATCCACAAGCACCTGGAGAACTATAGAGAAATACCCCTTCCGATTAACGTACTCGGATGCTAGGTGAGGTGGTGCCAGAATAGGAATATGCTTCCCATCTATCGCCCTTCCACAGTTAGGGAAACCCATTTGTGCAAAGCCATCCACAATGTCCTGCACGTTACCCGGAGTCACGGTTCTTCTGAGCAGGATGCGATTAATGGCCCTGCAAACTTGCATCAACACGATTCCAACGGTCGACTTTCCCACTCCAAACTGGTTTGCGACCGATTGGTAGCTGTCTGGAGTTGCCAGCTTCCAGATTGCAATAGCCACCCGCTTCTCTACCGGCAGGTCAGCTCTCAATCTCGTTCCTTGCACCACAGGGTGGAGGCGAGCTCCTCACACAGTCCCATGAAAGTGACTTTTCTCATCCAAAAGTTCTGCAGCCACTGCTCATCGTCCCAGACTTGCATGACGATGTGATCCCACCACTCAGTGCTTGTTTCCTGAGCCCAAAAGTGGTGTTCCATGGTGCTGAGCATGTCCGTGAATGCCACAAGCAATTTCGTGTTGTACGCGTTACACGACTCGTTATCATCGTCGGACTCCTCACTGTCACTTTGGATCTTAAGGAATAGCTCGACTGCCAAACGTGACATGCTGGTGAGACTCGTCAGCATACTCAGCAGTTCAGGCTACATTTCCCGCAGACCGAAATGGAACACAGATCGTGCTGCACAGAAACCGTTGAAAGATGGCGTTGAAAGATGGTGCCAAATGTGGACGGAAACACAGGGATTGCTGGGATGCGAAGCAATGCATCATGGGGCGTTGGGACAGGACCCAGAATGCCTCGCAGCCCCCGTCCCCTTCCCACAACCCACGGCGCCAGAATGGGAAGAGGTGCTCTGTGGGATAGCTGTCCATAATGCACCGCTCCCAATGCCGCTGCAAGTGCCGCAAATGTGGCCACGACAGTGCGCTGTCAGCTGTCAGTGTGGACAGACTGCAGCGTTTTCCCTACTCAGCTGTACAAAGACAGGTTTAGCTCACAGCGTTGTACAGCTGCAAGTGTAGCCATACCCTAAGTAACATGGCTGTTAGTTACCTGCTTATCTATCCATCTTAAGTTATTTATTTAGGATGGGATTGTAAAAAGTACTCAGTGTTTGCCTAAATCTGAACCCATTGAAGTCAGCAGGACCCAATGACTTCAGTGGGAAAAGATTTGTCACCACTGAGCTCTTTTGAAAATCCTGTTGAGAATCCCTATCCCTGTGGCATCTAAGTGCTCCTAAAAGTAGGTAAAGAACCTTTAAAATCATCCCTGAAATGTGAACAAATGTATCAGATGGGCAGATTGCTCTTTGTGATTATGAAAATGTAGAAAAAATAACAGAGTTGGAGCTTCAGGATGTCTCTGCTGCAGCAGAATCCTGCCCCCAGCATCTTCAGCCTACAGTGTTCTGGAGTCCTTCCTGCTGCTTCTAATTTAGGCCAAAACCTAATTTCTAAATAATAGATGACAAAATGCAAGAGGGAGTTGTGTAGACACAGCCTTACTCCTTACACTACAGCAGCTACAACAGCACAGCTGCACTGATGTGCACTGTAATGCTTCTGGTGAAGACCCTCTAAGTGGATGGGAGAAACATCGGTTTCATAACTCCTACCTCCATAAGAGGCTGTAGCTATGTCGGCGGGACATAGCCCTGTCCACACCAGTGCTTAGGTCGATGTAACTTATGTCACTCACCCTTATTCACACCCCGAGGGACCGAAGTAATTTATAGTGTAGACATAGCTGAAGAGATGGAGTGAATGGGAATGAGGGATAAGAAGGAAGGTGTTAGCAAAGAGGGTGGATGCAAAGAAGCGGGAGAGGGGTGGAATAGGTGACAAAGAGAAAAGGTATATGAAGTAATAATGAAGGTGGGACAACAAAGAGAAATGAGGGAATGCAAAGGGCTACAAAAAGGAGATAGGAGGGGCCATAGGACAAAAACATTGGGCCATAGAATTGATATTTTTCAGTTACAAAATTCAACAGTGACTGTCACAAAAACTGGGTTAAGCTGCTGCAAAATTTTCCAGGCCCTGATTAATAAAGTGGGAGGAAGATTCTGCTAAATTTATGTAGCTACCAAGTAAAAGTAGATACAAATGGGACAGCTTGCTGGGAAGAAAAACATATGCTAGAGCTGAAAATGAAAATGAAAAAAACTATGCAGTGAACATTTATGAACTAATTCAGTGGAATTATCCCATTTAAATGAAATCAGGCTCAGGCTCACTGGGTCCTTGTTACAACCTGGCCCGGGCCCTCTCTCTGAACAGATTCCAATCTGTTGTAAGTGGACCCAATCGCTGAATCCCAAATGCATTGCATTGGCAGGGCCGGCTCCAGGCACCAGCCTGGCAAGCAGATGCTTCGGGCGGCCACTCCAGAGAGGGGCGGCACATCCAGCTATTCGGCGGCAATTCGGCGGACGGTCCCTCACTCCCGCTCGGAGCGAAGGACCTTCCGCCAAATTGGTGCCACAGATCGCGATCGTGGCTTTTTTTTTTTTTTTTTTTTTTGGCTGCGTGGGGCGGCCAAAACCCTGCAGCCGGCCCTGTGCATTGGTGACCCCTTTCACACAGCAAACCTCTGAGTGCTGCCCCCCTTATAAATTAAAAACATATTTTTTATATTTAACCTTATTATGAATGCTGGAGGTGAAGCAGGGTTTGAGGGTGGAGGCTGACAGCTTGCAACCCCCTGAGGGGTCATGACCCCCAGTTTGAGAACTCCTGGTCTATGAAATTACTTCTGCACCACACAAGTGTAAGTGAGATCAGCATCAGGCCTTATGCATCTAAAGATAATTCATCATAACTGTCTGGTTAAAATATTAACCCTTTATAATAAGGAACTGTCCTTGCCAGAGGTTCACAGTCTACTCTGGGAACATACTTAGAAAATTCATCTCCAATTAAACATTCCTTCAATAACTAAAGTGTTAACCTAAACTAATAATATTTATTCAAGTTTCTGGCCCCATGAATGTGTACTTCTGTTCTCAAGAATGCCAACCTATTTCATCTGCAGAAAGGAACACTTTAGACTCAGATTTCAAAAATGAAATAAGGATAGTAATTTCTGAGTAGCTTCCTCCTTCCCCTGATTCATAGCTGTCACTTCAGGCTTAAGTGTCAAGGTAGAAAGCACAATTTCATTTCTCTGCTGAAGCCTGTAATATCAGGAAAAATCAAATTAGGTTGAGGTGTAATCCTGCAGGGAAAGCTCTCTTAAGTTACAAGACAGTTTCAGTTAAAGCATATCCCCTTATCAGTGTCTCAGCTATGTGCAAAACAGTCAAGCTTGCATTAAAAGGCATTTCAAAAACTGCATCAGAGTAGTCTTGTTGGCTTCCCTCAAGCTATATGGATGAACACTGTGGGCCAGATTCTGACCTCAGTTGCATCAGTGTAAATCCAAAGTAACTCATTGGCTCATTCAGTGGAGTTACTCTGGATGTACAGCAGTGCAACTTGAAATCAGATTCTGGAATTCTGGGCCAGATACTTTGCAGGTATAACTCAGCATAACTTCAGTGGTGCTACACCAGTATACACCACCTAAGTGTGTGTGTTAAATTCCATTTGTATACACTACTCTGCAGCAACTTTGGCTGTCCTCAATAATTACTTCAGTGTGAAACCCTTCTGTTTGTACATCACACTTCAGGTTAACATTGCTTAGTTGTGCTGGTTAACCAGCAGAGCACAGTTTGCATATCAAAAAATCTTTGGAGAGACCCTACACTTGCCAAGGGATCAGTAGCCATGGATTGTTATATTGGTGAGCTGTGGCTGTGTAATGCAGCATTTGACCTACTGGGATTTCAGAACTGTCCAAATGGAAAGATCTTTGAGCCCTGTAATGCTTTCACCAGTTCTTCCTGTTTGTTTTCCATTCTTGCCTTCAAGATCCAGCTGTGTTTACTGGTCTGGACCTACATAGTCTTCTAGGCTGTAGGAGCCAAGAAACCTGAATCTCGGGTTGCCTGCTTAGCATATCACCTCCTCATGCAAAGAGTTGTTTTGTGAGAGTGAACTTTCATTTCAAACATCATGGCACATTTAATTTACATTATGGATTTATTGCTGAAGAGGTGGTTGTAGTTATGACCTGCAAGCAGCATTCACATGAAATCTCACATTTTTTCTTCTTTGAATTAGTTTATATGATTAAACTACAACCATTTTAAACCCTGGGGTTTTCAATTTGCAAGCCACATTCTAAAGATCGTAACAACTACAGAACCTGAAACAGACAGGTGTCATAGCTCTTAAATGTAGCACTAGAATACTGAACTGGTTGAGCAATTAAAGTTCATGGAGGTCATTGCTGGTCATTATGGATTAGTTAAGAGATCATAGAGTACATAGGTTATTGGCCTGTGACTACTGTCTTTTAGATTAATGTATTTTAGAGGATTTTTATAGCTGTCATATTTCATAGGACTATTTTTTGATGGTGCTTGCTTTTTTTTAAAGAATGTGCATACTTATGATTCAGAAGGCACTATATTTTATGATGTTCTGGGGGTTTCTTCAGGCACCACCAAGTTTTTTCTCAGTTGCTGTATGCCTGCCACTTTCTGCCTGCCTGCCTATGGGTTTTAGAGTGTCCATCACCATAGCATCTAGAAGCTATGAATCAGATTGAGCAGTCAGATCACAGCCTGCAAATGAATTCAAGTCTAATAACCTTCAGTTTAAATTATTGAATGATCTAAAGTGAACTGAAGTGCTTTGAAAATATATTTTCAAACTATTCAAGGTTCCAGACCAATAAGAGAATATACTACATGTGTCAGCTCAAAAGTACAAATAGATTTACATTTTAAAAGCAAATATCTCAAAAAAGCAGCTCTTCCTACAATTATCTCCCAAGACCTAATGTTGAGAGTTTCATTCCCATGCAATATTTGATGATATGCCTCTTAAAACAGTAGGATGCATACAGAGACTGTTTTGCATTAAGTTTTGGTAATATCAACTTTTACAGCAGTCCTAACAGGTAAGTGAAAGAATAATTGATCCTGAAATATTTGGGATTAAATGTTCTCTTTGAAGTTCACATACACATGAGAGGCCTCTGTCTACGTCTACACTTGGAGCTGGAGGTGTGATTCCCTGCTTGCATTAATATACTTGTGCGAGTTCTCATCGAGCTAGTGCACTAAAAATAGTAGTGTAGCAGGGGTAGCACAGGTGGTAGCAGCTCAGGCGGTAGCAGCACAGGCTAGCTGTGTTTAGTATGCACTCATGGGGTTCTGGTATGTTTGTACTCTGCACAGCTAGCACATGCTGCTGCTCCTCCACTACCCATGTTACTGGAGCTACGCTACTATTGTCTGTGCAAGCTGGAAATCATGCACCCAGCTCCAAATGTAGACATAGCCTTAGTATCCAATGAGTGCTGCAGAGGTTGTGTCTGTGGTAGCCCTGCATTCATTGACTGAGCCATCGGTTCAAAACCACATCACAGAGATTAGCTGCTATTCCAGGCAATAACCAGAATAATGGTTGTGAAGGGCTTGATTTGCGGCCACGTAGCCTGCCCAAAGGTCGGATGGGTAAATTCCAGTCCACCCCACCCACTTAATTCCCTTCACAAAGCCTGAAGATGATTCAGACCTTCTGAAGGGTGAATTCCACTTTTAATAATTTGGGATTGAAAATGGATGATTACAGTTATTTGAAAAACATCTTTTCAGTCCACCTTTAACCTCATATGCAACAGTTACACAAAGCTATATCGGATGAATAGTTTTAAGTATACTCTATTTCATGCTATAAAATTCTGGGAAAAGAAGAAGCAGTGGTCTTTTGGGGTTCCTAAAACTTAGGATACTCTTTAAACTCTTGGGAATCCATCAAACACTATCAACTTCTGAGCAATATTTCCCCCTCTTCATTTTGTTCTTAAGTGGAATTTAATTTTAATATACCATGGGACAAATTGTAGTCAATAGAGGAGTTTTGTTTGTGTAAGGGTTCCATGAACACTGAGAAAGGATTTGTACTCATTTGTAATTATATAGGAACCAGTGATGTACAAACAATAGACATATTTGTTCTAAAGTACTTCTTGCCCTGCTTCTAAGGTAACGAAAGATCCAATATATTTAAAAACCCATTCAGCAGCCTAAGACTCTGTTTAAGCCCAAATTTATGTTATATTCTAATTCTCGAACCCAAGTGTGAGTTCTAAATTGGTAAAATGATTGTACCATCCCTAATAAATTCATTAGCCTCCCATATTTGGCTTCTGTGAGGTAAGACATGCCAACGTTGTGTTCATTGGGAGAGTTCAACACCTGCCTGAAACTAAATCGAGGGGAATTTTAATGATAAAATGTTTGAGAGAAATGCTCTTTTTAGCTGAATTTGACATGATAAAGTAGTTACATAATGTTTCTTCTTTTTATATTTTATAATTCTATCTGGGGAATCCACTACAGATTAAATTACATTTCATACTGTATTTTCATAGGAACACAAGTTAAAAAATGTTTCTTGATTAAAAATGATTGATTTAAGTTTGTGCATTACTATCCCCACATTTTAATTATGTTCTTTGCCATGAAAAAGGTTTGTCAAGAGAACAGATTCATGCTCTATCAGTTTGTGTTCCCATTACAAAATTTGTGATGGGAATGAAGGATCAGCGTTTTACTGCCCGATATGTTCTGTGGAGTGTGCTAGCATGCTGTACTATTTTAATTTCCATCCTGGATTTTCACTGGCTGGCTATGCTACCGTTTCCCCACCTCTTAATTAAGATTTAAATAGGGAGTAATGGAGTGGTTAGCAAATCAAAAGGAAGCATATTGAGAAGGTTAAACTCTAGACTACAAAACTCTAATTTTAGTGACAGATGATGTGGAAAAAGCTGAAGTACTCAATGCTTTTTTGGCCTCGGTCTTCACAGACAAGGTCAGATCCCAGACTGCTGCACTGAGCAACACAGTATGGGGAGGAGGTGAGCAGCCCTCAGTGGTGAAAGAAGAGGTTAAGGACTATTTAGAAAATCTGGACATGCACAAGTCCCTGGGTCCAGATCTAATGCGTCCGAGGGTGCTGAGGGAGTTGGCTGATGTGATTGCAGAGCCATTGGCCATTATCTTTGAAAATTCGTGGTGATCAGGGGAGGTCCCGGACGATTGGAAAAAGGCAAATATAGTGCCCATATTTAAAAAAGGGAAGAAAGAGAACCCGGGGAACTACAGACCGGTCAGCCTCACTTCAGTGTCCGGCAAAATCATGGAGCAGGTCCTCAAGGAATCCATTTTGAAGCACTTGGAGGAGAGGAAGGTGATCAGGAACAGTCAACATGGATTCAACAAGGGCAAATCATGCCTGACCAACCTGATTGCCTTCTATGATGAGACTACTGGCTCTGTGGATATGGGGAAAGCGGTGGATGTGATATATCTTGACTTTAGCAAAGCTTTTGATACTGTCTCCCACAGTATTCTTGCCAGCAAGTTTAAAAAAGTATGGATTGGATGAATGGACTATAATGTGGATAGAAAGCTGGCTAGATTGTTGATGTCTAATTGGCAGCCAGTATCAAGCAGAGTGCACCAGGGGTTAGTCCTGGGGCCGGTTTTGTTGAACATCTTTATTAATGATCAGGATGATGGGATTAATTGTACCCTCGGCAAGTTTGCAGATGACACTAAGCTGAAGGGGGGGGTTCCAAAGAGGATGGAGCTAGGCTGTTCTCAGTGGTGGCAGATGACAGAACAAGAAGCAATGGTCTCAAATTGCAGTGGGGGAGGTCTAGGTTGGATATTAGGAAACACTATTTCTCTAGGAGGGTGTGAAACTCTGAAATGGTTTACCTATGGAGGTGGTAGAATCTCCATCCTTAGAGGTTTTTAAGGCCGAGCTTGACAAAGCCCTGGCTGGGATGATTTAGTTGGTGTTGGTCCTGCTTTGAGCAGGAGATTGGACTAGATGACCTCCTGAGGTCTCTTCCAACCCTAATATTCTATGAATTTGATGGCATATATCCAATCTTTAAAATAAGAAATGGAAACAGGAAAGGGCCAAATCAGTTCATGTTAGGGCTGTCGATTAATCACAGTTAACTCACTCAATTAACTCAAAAAATCACGATTAATCACAGTTTTAATTGCACTGTTAAACAATACTCTACCAATTAAAATGTATTAAATATTTTGATTTTTTTTCTACATTTTCATATATATTGTATTCTGTGTTGTAATTGAAATCAAAGTGTATATTACTTTTGATTACAAATATTTGCACTGTAAAAATGATAAACAAAAACAAAACAATGTAAAACTTCAGAGCCTACAAGTCCACTCAGTTCTACTTCTTGTTCAGCCAATCGCTAAGACAAACAAGTTTGTTTACATTTTAAGGAGATAATGCTGTCTGTTTCTTGTTTACGATGTCACCTAAAAGTGAGAACAGGCATTTGTATGGCACTTGACAGCCCTATAGAATATTAATTGAAATTTATTAAATATTTTGGATGTTTTTGTATATTTTCAAATATATTGATTTCAATAACAACACAGAGTACAAAGTGTACAGTGCTCACTTTATATTATTATTTGTTATTACAAAAATTTGCACTGTAAAAAACAAAAGAAATATATTTTTCAGTTCACCTAAAACAAGTACTGCAGTGCAATCTCTTTATCATGAAAGTTGAACTTACAAATGTAGAATTATGTACAAAAAAATAACTGCATTCAAATCTGCCACTGCTTCTACCGCTTTTATATCCCAGTTAAGCTAACTGGATCTAGCTTTAATAGCTTCACTCATATCTTGAATCTTAATCCATAGTTTTAGTATCTGAGGTTAGGGTAATTTGACAGAAGAGCCCTTCGTTCCTATAAAGAATCTTAGAACCTGTTACAGGGTCTGATTTATGCCACCTTATACATCGCTGCTGAAATTGCCCCTCTTTTTCTAGTGGAGTCTTTGCCCTCTAAACCCTCTCCAAGTAAATCAGCTGTCATATTGCATGTGTAGATAGATGGATCATTAGCAGCTCACATGCAGCTATAACATTTTTGGAACAAAGCCATTTGTTTGTCTAGGTAGCAGTACATATTTTCAGGTCTTTGGGGGCTACATAGCAGTTCCAAAGGAGGAGAGAGATGTAGTTTGTGACATTCTTTTCATTATTAGGCAGTTAATAAAAGTATGAAATTTAGGTTCAAAAGAAGGGATATGGCTATCCAAATAGTTAATGAGTAGTAATTACAGAGATGAAGATAATTATTGTAATCATCCTATCTTAAGGGAAAATGCTTCACGAAGATATTAGTAATTACTACACTTGAGCAAAAAAACACAAGATGTGCAATTACCTGCAAATATACCTTTGGGATTATCCCAATCATAAAATATCATTAAGAAATTGTGAAACCATCCAACTAAACTGATGTAAAAAAGCAGAGAACCATAATATGGTAAGAGTTAAACATAGCAGCTGCTACTAATAGAATTGTTAAGCACCTTTATGGGAAATTCCTATAGAATTCAATAGAAATGTATTTCCTTTTTTATGGATTTTTTTAACCACAGTGTGAATTATACCCCTGCTACAGAATTCTATAGGATGGTTTAAAAAAACAATAGAAAGGCTATCATAGTCTATTTCATTTTATCTATAGATGCCTACTGATTTAATCCATATTACATTCCATAGGAACTTTCTTGAACAGATATACAAACACAGCATCAAAAGGCTTAGAGATACACAAAACTCATGTGATATGCTTTTTACAGATACAGCCCACTTTAAAAACAAAACAAACCACTTTCTGCTAAACTTTAGAGGGTGGTTTGTAATATTTTAACTGCATGAATTCCATTGACATCAATGAGAGTGGCAAGACTAAAACTTGGTACCCCTTCAGTGAATGTAGGGGGTTAATCTTCCTACCATAAACCACTCTTAAACCCAAATCACCATCCAAATACCCATGATCTTGTGCGGGAATAAAGGAAATGTGTGCAAAATCAATATCAACAGGTTGCCGGAAGTACAACAAGAAGAGTGCTATCATATCTGTATAAGTCTGCAATTAACTCATTTTATTTATGTGGGCAACAATGAAGTTTTTCAGACTCATAACTGGAAGTGATATAAATAGTGTTTGAATTTGTTTGTTTGTATACAAACAAAAAAATTCAAACACTATTTATATCACTTCCAGTTATGAGTCTGAAAACTCATGTGTTTTCAAATACATACACTACACAAACTTATTAGAGAGATCATTACAAGGTCTTTAGTATTATTATGTATCTCACACAATGTTATTTTTGTTTTTCTATATTGACTTGAGTTGCTCCTCCATGCAATAATAGTTATCCTTCCAAAACTTTCCAGAGTCACACAGGTCCTCAATGTCGACTGCCTCCTCTTCTGTTCAGTTACTGAAACATTGCAAAATATTTGCCCCTTCTCTACTATTATCTAAACCATGTTCTGAACCTGTTCAGCTCTACCCATTTCTGACATTTTACATTGGCAACAGGTAATCTTTGCTACCATTGAGCAATTTTGAAAAATAAACATATTAATAAAAATCAAAGTCCTGTTCATGGACAATTCACAACAAGAAAAGAAAGCTGAGTTTATCAGTTGAAGTATTCACTATGAATGGATTTCTGAGCTCTATATCTACTAAATCTGGGCTGAGTTTCGACCACCTCTCTCCCATTCACTCTTCATCTAATAGCAGGACAGCACTGAGACAGACTTGCCATGATCAGATGAGATAGTAACACTGTTCTGGATATCATTATCTATATGATGAATAGCATATTGATGCTGTTGCCTCCCTATCAGCTCTCCCAGTTTCTTCATGCACATTTAATAACAATTAATATACACACACTGAAAAAATACCTGTCTGGAACCCTCCTGCAGAGAATGAATGCAATCTCTTCAAATCAATCCCTGCTAGTCCATAGCCTGTCTCATGTCTCATGATGATCCTCCATCAAAAGATGCTACATTAGCCATAACTATAAAGCTGTATGTTATCCATTACTCCACACCATCTTGAAATCAGATTGTCAATTTTTTTTTATTTAAAAACCAACCTGGATATCCCTGGGGTGTTCAGCTGCCTCCTTATCTTCTGTATTACATTCCCCAACAAACCCATATAAAAGGCTGGAGTGTATCCATCTCCACCACACAAGGTATTGATGCAACAGTAACTTCCTGACCAAAAGAAGGAATAGTAGCATATGCTGGATAGAAAGCACTGGCAATTTTAAAGACAAATTCAGTGTTGCTCATCTTTTCATAGAAAACTCTGAGAGAATGACCCTTAAATTTGGTGTGTTTATAATTTTCAGAAAAAAAGACCCATTAAGGTTATATATACCAAGTTGCACAGTGCATTATAAAAGTGAAAAGTAGGTATTGTCCCTTGACTATATATGAGGTAAAATTCACACTCAGTTAACCACCACCTGCTGCATGATTCTTATAAACTCTATAATTGAAGATCACAATAGAGCCCAGCCTAGATAATCTGCTGGGAAATGGATACATGCACGTACAAAAGATCAAAGCCTTACTCTGTGGGACACATCAAATCCTTCCACTGAAGTAAATGTTTTTAAACCAGGGATGAATTTGGCTCTCTGCATCTTATTCAAGTCAATTTTATCAAATGTTGTGTTTTCTAACTTGAAGACTGAATTTATCATGGCATGAAATATGAACCAGAAGCCAGGTGCAGATGATTGATACAAAAGTAATGAAACTGGCTGCACCTTGACTGTGCACCTGCGTTTGGAATGGATTAATGGGCAATCTGGCCAACAGACCTCATTTTGGAAACAAATAGCAATTTTTTTCTGAGTATCGAACTGAAAATGTACATAATGTGAACACTTATGGACTTCTTATCTTGCCAGTCGTAACAAATGTCTTGGATCACAGGTTATATGCAATGTCAAGATTTAACCCCCCCATTGCCTCAAATAATATTGCATTCAACTCAGTAAGCTGCTTGTCTTTGATCCTTAGCATTCTTCAAAAAACTGCACTGCTGAATGATGCAACTGATTTACTTATGTTTAAGGAATAAGGTCAATCTAACAGTATAACATACATTGATTACAGTAAAGCATTTGATAGGAAAAGGCATAACATTGCCTCAAGTTGAGGGGAGTAAGATATGTTCAGAAAATTCTTTTAGCTGAGACAAACGTAGCACAGCTTATACCTAATGCCAGAGGTTCTCTTCTGGCTCAGGTGGTAGAAAAGCTGTCTTCAGATAGTGAGATGGGATCCTTGTGAACTAAGATGATCAAGTGTCCTGTGTGATAATGTCAAGGATTGCACAAGCAAACTCATCCTTGAGTTCCTCAACTGTGGAGTGCAGGGCAACTAAAATGTCTCAGAACTTGAGCAGATGTTATTCATTTGTTCTTGGAACATTCTACTTGATTTACTTTTAAAATCCATTCCAATTTTAACATTAAACTGATGGTTTTAATCTTCTTTGTGCCTATTCTTCCCTTGTTATGGTATGCTTGCTATTCCCATTAAAGTTAATAGGACTTAAGTACTCACATTGATAGCATATTTTCCCCTCAATCTGGTAGCAGCTAAAGATGCAGAAGCTGTCAGCAGCCTTTTCAGCACAAAACAGATGTTCTCACATTAATAAACTGTTTACAGGGAGAGATGGCATTTTGTCATTCAGGTGAATCACATTGCCCGACAACGGTTCACAACATAACACAACGTAACACTCTTCATGTTGATGGGAAAGCTGCTGTCAGTTCATCTAGCAGCTTCTGTAGTATAAAAGGACAGAGCAAGACTTACGAAAATGAAATGTTTGAATCCAGCAGATTTTCTCTGAGTAATCAAGACCAGAGAGTTATTCAAACAGTAGGAGATTGTCTTGTCTCATCTAATACAAAATAGGCTATTTTTGAATATTGCCAACATCAAATGTTATTTTTGGTTCAAGATCAAAGACCAGAGGAAAAGTATCCATGAAGAGGATCTCAGTTTGGATGGAAGGTCACAGTTTCATATTAATAGATTAAATGAATAATCATCATTGAATGTTGTGATTTTCAATGTGCTAAGTTAAAAGTAGAGATACAGGCAGCAGAAATAATTTTAACTACAACAGTCTATGTTTGAAATAAATTGCCTGCTGACGTAAAATTGCAGCCATTGCTACTTTTTCAAACAAATCATGCTGATGGAAACTTACTTTGGACTTTGTTAGGTGTAATAAGATTTTATTAATTATTTGACTTGAAAAAAATGAATGCATAAAAATAAAATAAGAAAGTCCTTGAGGATCTTATGTTGTTGCATGTGGCATGCTGTGATGAACTGGGAATATATCTGTACAATTTCTGAATTCTGTGTGAGATTATGAACCCTATATGTGTGTATCAGGCAGCAAACTTCATTTCGGACAGGCACCCTTTTGCCTTTTCTATTGTCTGCCTGCATGTTGAGTTGAAAATTATAAATGCTTGTGGCAAAAAAATAATTGAGGGTAGTTGACTCCTAAGTAATCAATCCTTGGAAGTCTAGTCCCTATAGACAAAAGATGGTCCCTGCCCAGAAGAACTGGTTTAGTAGAGGTGAAGTTACCTTGGCAACAAAGGCAGGGGTTTGTGCTCATATTAGGAAGTTGGTGCTGGCACAGGGGTATTTTTTCCATGGGGGAGAGAGCCATTTTGCACCAGATTAAGATGCAGGAGACTGCTGCAGGAGCAGGGTAGGTAGTGGGGTGGAGGACCTGCCTGATCTCAGTGATGATCTCCCAAGGGAAGGGCAAGCTAGTGAGGGCCATTGCATTTAGGACATTTTATTGTTTTGTATGATTTGTACTCTCCTGTGCTTTATCTGTTAAGTAGAGAGCATGAAGATGTTACACACACACACACACTGTCTATACCTTGGGGGAGCGTACTGTAACCCCCATTTTCCTCATTTTCATATAATTGTGATCTTACATATAAAGCATGCCTTGTAAGGTATCAGGGGAAAGGTTATGATCTGCTGAAAGTCATTTCTCTATCCATATATGTGTATCATTAATGCATATGAAGTTCTGAGAATTGTATTGTATGATGATCACTAAAGCATGCTGTAAGTTGGGGAATCAGCCAGATATTAGCTCCCCAGAGGCAACAGCAAGGAAAGTAACCAACACCTGGGCGGAGTGTCAAACAACCATCAACAGCCATTGTCCAGCAAGGGAACTACAATGCAATGACTCACCTGCATGAGGCCACAGCAGTGGAATTGCTCAACCTTGCTTGGAGAGTCTCAGCAATGCCCCCCAGACATGCCTGGACTTGTGCTCCCCAAGGACATGGACTGAGAGTATAAAACAGACAGAGTGGACACATACTGGGCCCTTCTCCTGCCCCCACCTATGCTGCAAGCAACCAAGACACTGAGAAGACAAGACTTCAACATAGGAGATTGGCCCAGGTTTAAGGAACAAACCTGTATATTAAGGTCTGCAATAGCTAGTGGGGTGAGAAAAACTGCTTAATCTAGTTGCTGCCCGGTCTAATAGGGTTGAGAGTTTAGTCTGTGTGCTTATATTTTTTTTTTGGTAACCACTCTGA
Organism: Terrapene triunguis; assembly: GCF_002925995.2. Classification (NCBI taxonomy): domain Eukaryota; kingdom Metazoa; phylum Chordata; order Testudines; family Emydidae; genus Terrapene; species Terrapene triunguis. The sequence goes on along the minus strand of NW_020664417.1, from coordinate 47,627,597 downwards.
CTTGTTATGTTTTGACTTATAATCACTTAAAATCTATCTTTATAGTTAATAAATTTGTTTGTTTATTCTACCTGAAGCAGTGTGTTTGGTTTGAAGTGTGTCAGAGGCTCCCCTTGGGATAACAAGCCTGGCACATATACATTTCTTTGTTAAATTGATGAACTCATATAAGCTTGCAGTGTCCAGCGGGCATAATTGGACACTGCAAGATGGAGGTTCCTAGGGTTGTGTCTGGGACCGGAGATATTGGTTAGTGTCATTCGGCTGCATGATCTAAGGAGCAGCTTACACGCCAGACGTTGTGCGTGAATAGCCCGGGAGTGGGGGTTCTCACAGCAGAGCAGGGTAAGGTTTGGAGTCAAGGATTGGAGTGACCTAGCAGATCACTGGTCTGGATAACACCAGAGGGGAACGTCTCTCACACACTTTTTAAAATGCATTTATGCTGTACAACTACCGCGTGCCCCTGAAAGTATTAAACTATTAATCAGAAGCTAGCCATGGTATTGAGGATGCACTTTGCCAGCCTACTGCGCTTAGTGGGGACATACATGATCAAATGTATAAAATCGCTTTCTAAAGATCAACTTCTATAAAATTGACCTAATTTCATAGTGTAGACATACCTTAAGATACTGAATGCCAGCTGAGAATTGGTATGACACTTTGCATTTCATCTCCACCCTTGACATGTCACTGTTCTCCTTAACTTGTTTCCTGTGCTGGGGTAGAGGGACAGCTGGAGTAGAAACTGGGTATGTTGGCTTTAAACCATCTGAAAACTCTATCCCACTGCGAGGGGAATTATCAGGTAGCCATCTGTGACCAGACTCTGGCTCCATTGTGCCACCTGAGCTGTGCAAAGGAGCCAGTTTTGGGGGGAGGGGAGAGAAGAGAATAGAACCCACTATCTTTGTCAGGATTAATAGATGATTTTTTCCAAATATTAAAAATTACAAATAAGATGCTGTACTTATTATTTTTAAAAATATAACAGTATCCTACTATAATAGTCTAAATTATGACAACTTAAAATAGTGATATTATTGGGTTATTGCTATAGAACATGTGGTATTTTAAGGGGTATATTGTACCTTTTGTTTAACGATCTGAATGTGCTTTACAAGCTTTTACTCTTTAAAACTCACGACATCTGTATGGTAAATATACTCTCTCTGCAAATGGCTAAAAGTGAGGTATCTAGAGATGTACAATATCTAATGTGCCAAAGTTGCACAGTGAGGCTTTGGTAGAGATAAGTCTCCTGCTCCAATCATTATACACCAATACCTCTTCAAACAAGTTAGCACAAACTACATTACCCACAGAAATAATGTGGCAAGGAGATGGGACTGCGTAAAGCTGTTGGCCCAAAATAGTGTAAATACATTAAATGTCAGGCAAAGTCCTATGTGCTTGATTAATGTCATATCACTTCAGGCAAATATTGGCTAAATGTTTAACTTTTTCAGATTTTTTTCTGTCTCTTCAGGAAGCATTTCAGTTGCTAAGAAACTACCTATTCATAAAGCATGGCACTAAAAAGGATCCAGTTATTTCTTGATAGGCTCCAAAAGTTTTTCAGTTATTTCGATCTCTGTGCTGCATTTGAAATTTTGAAAAGTACTTATTTGTAATCACTCACATTGCCAATGACATGAAATTTATGCACCTAGCCATAAGCATAGTTTATGTAAAATTATTGCAAGAAGTTCACTTTTTTATTTGTTACCAGTTTTCTGGCAGAAGAAAAACTCTAGATTTGATGTTGCACTTATTAGGACAAATCCTTGCCCCAAAATGTTGGCCAAGTGACTTTGCTGTTAATCTCTGCAGCTTCTGGACAGAGACTCCTTCCCCCCAAGGCCAGGGAGTGGCAGGAAGGTCTTCTACAGCAGCCTCAGGAAGGCAGTAGTCCTGGCAGCAGAGGCACTCCCTTTTTGCCAGGGGGGCCCACGAAGTCCCTGATCTAACCTCCCCTCCTCTTGCTTCAGCCTGCTGCTCCCTCTGAGTTCCTCTGTGTGTTGGGGCACACGGAGCCCCTGCAGAGAAGAGTTCTGTGGTGAGCAGAGACATGTGAGTTGCTCAAATCCTGATACCTACTTTCTCAAGTGGTAGCACCTGGTATCTGGGGGTTCAAAGCCTTTTTCACTCACACAGGAGGGGGCAGGATTTGGTGCTTTATAAAACAACAATTACACAGATTATGAGTAGAGTGTATCTACTGCCACTCTTTCCCAACAACTGATGTTGGAATCAGTAATGTCACCCTGCCTCATACCATATTACTCCTCTCCAAGGCAATGAGAAAACGGAGCACTTGTACTCATGGAATTTGCTTACTCAACCTACTTCATAGCATAAAAGTGCCCCGCCTAACTCCATAAATAATAATAATAATAATACTGAGCTCTTTTCATCTGTAGATCTCAAAGCGCTTTACAAAGGAGGACTGTGTCATAATCTAAGGTATACTTGTAGCCTACACAAAATAGCTTAAATGTGTTGCCTCCAGTGGTAGGGAGTAGGGGCAGGCTGGGGTGGTCCAGGACCTGTCCTCCCAATTTGTCATAGGGCCAAGGATATCTCTCAGGTCCTCCCCAGATTTTGAAGGAATATAGCTGCTTTCCCACAGCAATCATGAGTCTGCCTCGTGTACATGCTGCCTCCTCCCATTCTTAAAGGGTGTTTTGGTGTGGGGTTGTTTGTTTGTTTTTGGTGATGTATCTGTGCACGCACAGAACCTACACATTTATTTCTCTCTCACATGCACACACGAGTGGTAACTGTGTTCCTCCAATCCACTGTGGGGAAAACCAAAAACACACCACATTGTGTGTCACCTGTTCTGAGCCACCGTTTGCTGCTTAGTTAAGTCAACTTCTCCTGAGTCCAGAAATACTCCTCAAAAGGCAGTATACTCTAGATCTGCCTCTTACTATACATTTACTGTCAGTTGCTGTTAGGCTATATTACAGAGCTACTACTAAGTTGTAGACAGAGAGATTCAGTTGATAAGGAAACCCACTTGGGCCAATACTGCTTTTTCTATGGGTAGGAGAGTATTTTGCTATCTCAAACTCTACATGCTTGCTGTGCAGCCTGTTCTAATTACTATTTATTGCTGTATTGTATTACACAACAATTGTTAAGTTGTAGTTGGTCAATTGGTAAGGGCAGCCAATTGTGCCAGCAATAATTTAAGGGGATGTTTCCCTTTGCCTATATGTGTGCCTGAGGTGGCTCTTTGGTGTGCCATTTCTCCCCCACCCTCCAAATAATGAAAGTCAGCAAATGTTACTGTTAAATCCAATATTAGGACTAAGCCGATTTTAAAAGGGGCTGCTGGTGGCAGTGATTTTGTCAGGAAATATAATGGGTGCAAAGGTGACTCCATTTCATCGGATTTAGTTGGTGCAGTTGAGCAGCTTAGCCGATGTCTGCCTGAGACTGAGGAGATAGGCCTAACCGGTTAGCTCTAACCAGATAAGAATGTGATACTGATTCTGGACTAGGGGAAGCAACCAGAAGAAACGGCAAAGATGGTACTGGCTTCCATGACTGGGAGAGTATGTCTCCACTTGTCACTCACCATCATGGAGATGTTATTAGATCTTCAGATGTCCAGAAAGCAGGGTAACCAAGGGTCTGGTTTCATGTGTGTTGGGAAGAAAGATGAATCTCTTTCCTCCAGAGCTGGACTTTTATGACTAACCTTTCCTGTGTCACATCAAAGTTGGATTATTTAAGTGCTCGGAATCTTCATCTACTGCTTGATCCAGTGAATGGATGCTGGACAGTGCTAGTAGTGCCTAATGAAGCTGTGTACTTACTAACTAGTATTGTACACAAAGGACGCATTACATTTGCATTGGCTACCAACTTGTTTCTCAAAGAAGTATGGGTTCTAAATATGTGACTCCCTCTCTCCTTGTTTGATTCCACAGCAATTGTTATCAGCAGAGATGCTCAAGTGAACAGGTCCTAGTTTAAATGGGAGAGGGCTGATAGTAGGTTTATTTCTGCAAAGGTCCCTCAACTCTGGAGTTTGATCCCTCTGTTGATCAAACAGATCCTGGAGCTGATGACCTTCAGGACATACTGCAAGGCCTTACTATTTCTATGTTTTTTCTGATATGAGAGGTTAAGGAAGAGAAATTTAAAGGAAAAGGTTTGGGAGTATGCTGGACAGTTTGAAAGGAAGAATTCTTAATGGGAGAGAAATCTTTGGATGTAAATATTTATACTATTTTGTATGCATTTTATTTACATAATGTATCCAGAACTTGCATAGGTAACTGATAGGAATAAATAAATCCAATTAATTAAATAAATAGCTTAAGCTTTTTTCTCCATAGCAAAACAAAATACAGTGGTCTGGTTGACAAACAAAAAGAACTAGCCTACTGTGGAGATCATTAACACAGAGGTTGAGCAGATTAAAAATTTCAAAATTTGAAATTTTGATGCAAAAAGCAAGATAAAATGTCTGTGAAAATGTTTGCAAAAATGTATCCCTTTTTTAGCAAATGTAGATGCAGGTACCACTTAGGCCTGGTCTACACTATGAGTTTAATTCGAATTTAGCAGCGTTAAATCGAATTAACCCTGCATCCATCCACACAACAAAGCCATTTATTTAGAAATAAAGGGCTCTTAAAATCAATTTCTGTACTCCTCCCCGACGAGCGGAGTAGCACCGAAATCGAGATTGTCATTTCGAATTAGGGTTAGTGTGGCCGCAATTCGATGGTATTGACCTCCTGGAGCTATCCCACAGTGCACCATTGTGATCACTCTGGACAGCAATCTGAACTCGGATGCACTGGCCAGGTAGACAGGAAAAGCCCAGCGAACATTTGAATTTTATTTCCTGTTTGCCCAGCACAGGAGAGCACAGGTGACCACAGAGAGCTCATCAGCACAGGTAACCATGGAGGCCGATAATCAAAAAAGAGCAGCAGCATGGACCATACGGGAGGTACTGGATCTGATCGCTATATGGGGAGAGGATTCAGTGCTAGCAGAACTTTGTTCGAAAAGATGAAATGCCAAAACTTTTGAAAAAATCTCCAAGGGCATGATGGAGAGAGGTCACAATAGGGACTCAGACCAGTGCCGTGTGAAAGTCAAGGAGCTCAGACAAGCCTATCAGAAAACAAAGAAGGCAAACGGTCGCTGCGGGTCAGAGCCGCAGACATGCCGCTTCTACGCTGAGCTGCATGCAATTCTAGGGGGGAGCCGCCACCACTACCCCACCTCTGACCGTGGATTCCGAGGTGGGGGTAATCTCATCAGCCACACCTGAGGATTCTGTGGACGGGGAAGAGGAAGAGGAGGAGGAGGAGGAGGAGCTTGTGGAGAGCATACAGCACTCCGTTCTCCCCAACAGCCAGGATCTTTTTCTCAGCCTGACTGAAGTACCCTCCCAAGCCAGTAACCAAGACCATGACCCCATAGAAGGGACCTCAGGTGAGTTTACCTTTTAAAATATAAAACATGGTTTAAAAGCAAGCGTTTTTTAATGATTAATTTGCCTTGAGGACTTGGGATGCATTCGCGGCCAGTACAGCTGCTGGAAAAGTCTGTTAACGTGTCTGGGGATGGAGCGGAAATCTTCCAGGGACATCTCCATGAAGCTCTCCTGGAGGTACTCCAAAAGTCTTGCCACAAGGTTTCTGGGCAGTGCAGCCTTATTCCGTCCTCCATGGTAGGACACTTGACGACGCCATGCTTGCAGCAAGTAATCTGGTATCATTGCCTGACAAAGCCTGGCAGCGTATGGTCCCGGTGTTTGCTGGTATTCAAGCAACATCCGTTCTTTATCTTGCTGTGTAATCCTCAGGAGAGTGATATCGCTCATGGTAACCTGCTTGAAATACGGGAACTTAATTAAGGGGACAGAGGTGGCCCTTCCTACTGGGCTGTTTGCCTGTGGCTGAAAAGAAATCCTTCCCTGCAGTTAGCCAAGCACAGCGGGGGGGAATTGGCACTGAGCTTTTCATGTTTGGCTAGCAGGGATCTTCCCTGATACCAGCCACGCGGTGGGGGGAGGGGTACAGCGATCATCCCAGATAATTCATGGCGGGCGGGGGACGGATTTAGTTTGGTTTCTGCAGGGATCTTCCCTGATACCAGCCACGCGGTGGGGGGGAGGGATAAAGCGATCATCCCAGAGAATTGGATGGGGGGGGTTAGTTTGTTTTCTGCTGCTGAAGATTAACAGGAAAACCACAGCATTCAACGGGCTTTGCTTGGTATGTGGGAAAGGAGGGCACAGAAGCCGAAAGACAATGGCTTACCATGGCCGCATGCAAGCCGAATTCTGTTGCCCGGATCTGCGTCTGTGATCTCTAACACCAAAGCCACAGGCACTCAATATTAAGATGCAAAATGCGACCTTGTACTGAAATCACATGTGCTATGTAATGGGAATAGCGTTGTTCACCATGAAAGAGTATAAGCATTATTCTGTAAAATGTATCTTTTAAAAAACTTCTCTCCTTTTTTCCATCCCTCCAGCAGCTGCAAATTTTTCAAGCCTCCCTCCTCCATCCTGAAGGCTATCTCAGATAAGGCGGTGGAGAAAGAGGACGCGAGACGAGATGTTCTCAGAAATAATGGAATGCACCTGCAATGAAAGAGCTCATTTGAATGAGTGGAAGGACACGGTATCTAAGTACAGGAAAGATGCCAGTGAACGTGAGGTCATGAGGGATGCTCGAGATGAGAGGTGGCAGGCTGCAACGCTGGGGCTGCTGCGTTATCAAACGGACATGCTCCGGCGTCTGGTGGAGCTTCAGGAACGGCAGCAGGATCACAGAGTGCCGCTGCAGCCGCTGTATAACCTCCCTCCCCCCTCACCATGTTCCATAGCCTCCTCACCCAGACGTGTAAGAATGCGGGGGGGAGGAGGCTCCGTGCACCCTCCCAGTCCACTCCAGTGGACAGCCCAACCAAAAGGCTGTCATTATATTGAATTTTTTTACTTCCCTCCTATCCTCCTCCCAAACCCCACCCGGGCTACCTTGTTGGTTCTCTCCCTATGTTTATAATCCATTAATAAAGAATACATGATTTTTAAACGATGGTGACTTTATTTCCTTTAAAAGCAAGCTGTGATTTAAGGGGGGAGGGTGGTTTGCTTACAGGGAATGAGTCAATCAAGGGGGCGGGTTTTCAACAAACAGAACTTTCACACCGTAGCTTGGCCAGTCATGAAACTGGTTTTCAAAGCTTCTCTGATGCGCAGCGCTTCCTGGTGTGATCTTCTAATCGCCCTGGTGTCTGGCTGCGCATAATCAGCAGCCAGGCGATTTGCCTCAGCCTCCCACCCCACCATAAAGGTCTCCCCCTTACTCTCACAGAAATTGTGGAGCACACAGCAAGCAGCAAGAACAATGGGGATATTGGTTTGGCTGAGGTCTGACCGAGTCAGTAACGAGCGCCAGCGACCTTTTAAACGTCCAAATGCACATTCTACCACCAATCTGCACTTGCTCAGCCTGCAGTTGAACAGCTCCTGACTCCTGTCCAGGCTGCCTGTGTATGGCTTCATGAGCCATGGCATTAAGGGGTAGGCTGGGTCCCCAGGGATAACTATAGGCATTTCAACATCCCCAATGGTTATTTTCTGGTCCGGGAAGTAAGTCCCTTGCTGCAGCCGTTTAAACAGAGTAGTGTTCCTGAAGACGCGAGCGTCATGAACCCTTCCCGGCCAGCCCACGTTGATGTTGGTGAAACGTCCCTTGTGATCCACAAGTGATTGCAGCACCATTGAAAAGTACCCCTTGCGGTTTATGTACTGGGTACCCTGGTGCTCCGGTGCCAAGATAGGGATATGGGTTCCATCTATCGCCCCACCACAGTTAGGGAATCCCATTGCAGCAAAGCCATCCACTATGACCTGCACATTTCCCAGAGTCACTACCTTTTGTAGCAGCAGCTCAGCAATTGCTTTGGCTACTTGCATCACAGCAGCCCCCACAGTAGATTTGCCCACTCCAAATTGATTCCCGACTGACCGGTAGCTGTCTGGCGTTGCAAGCTTCCACAGGGCTATCGCCACTCGCTTCTCAACTGTGAGGGCTGCTCTCATCTTGGTATTCTGGCGCTTCAGGGCAGGGGAAAGCAAGTCACAATGTTCCATGAAAGTGCCCTTACGCATGCAAAAGTTTCGCAGCCACTGGGAATCGTCCCACACCTGCAACACTATGTGGTCCCACCAGTCCGTGCTTGTTTCCCGTGCCCAGAATCGGCGTTCCACGGCTATAACCTGCCCCATTAACAGCATGATCTCCAAAGCGCCGGGGGCCCGCGGTTTGATAGAATTCCATGTCCATATCACTCTCGCCGCAGCGCTGCCATAGCCTACTCCTCGCCGCCTGGTTTTGCAGGTTCTGCTTCAGCATAAACTGCACGATAACGTGCGAGGTGTTAACAATGTTCATGACTGCTGTCTTGAGCTGAGTGGGCTCCATGCTTGCCGTGGTATGGCGTCTGCACTGTTCACCCAGGAAGAAGGCGCAAAACGGTTGTCTGCCGTTGCTTCCCTGGAGAGAGGGGGAGGACGTACCCAGAACCACCCGAGACAATGTTTTTGGCCCCATCAGGCATTGGGATCTCAACCCAGAATTCCAATGGACGGAGGAGACTGCGGGAACTATGGGATAGCAACCCACAGTGCAACGCTCCGGAAATCGACGCTAGCCCCGGTACATGGACGCACACCGCCGAATTAATGTGCTTAGTGTGGCCGCATACATTCGACTTTATACAATCTGTTTCCAAAATTCGAATTCTGTAAATTCAGATTAATCCCATAGTGTACCCTTAGTAGAGGAAGTGGGAGTGTAAACTCTTCTACCAGTCTGACTGAAGGGAAAAAATAGTTGCTGTGAAAATCCATAAATAAGAAAACAAATTACCTTGTTTCTTAATCTTGAAACTCTTGGCTATAGATTTAATTTTTTAAACAATTTGGATATAACATCAATTTTTAATCAGAGAGACAAGCAATAACCAATGTTACCAGCCCCATACAATGAGTCAGCTGATGGACATAACTGACCTGATCTTTGGTAAAGGGGCAGTTATGAGAGTGTGGTATACTTAATTTAAAGCTTGTAAAGCTTTTTGTTTTAGCGCAAGAGGTAATAAAATGCAACTCAAGTTACAGTCAATTTAATTTACAGTCACTGTTTTTATTCTTACTTATTTCTTAGTGTTTTGTAGAGAGTCAATAACTGGCACTTCAACAGCATTTGAAGTTTTAGCTGACAAATTGTTTTTGTTATGTATTGTAGTCATTATGTTACATATCAATCAGGGAAAGAGGGGAAAAGGTACCAACAATATTTACTTTTAATATGGGTTACAGACAGTTTGAAACACTGCTGTCAAGTCATCATCCCCATCATCATTGTGGAGGGAATGGCAGAACTCGCACAACATAGTGCACAAAAGTGCAGGAAAGGAGAGGAAAAAGGACTTACAAAAAGTGCCACAGACTCTCTAATGTCTACGAAGAGCCCTAGCTCCTACTCTAACCTATGCAAGCTGCCAACAGTCTTCAATGGCCTTTTTTCCCCAGAAGTGCTCCACACTCTTCATGCTCCTCTCTGCCACTGATATGGCTCCATTGTGCCATGGCCCAGTAGGGGTAGTGGATTGGCTCACTATGAAGGGTCTGCACTAGTTGAGAACTCTCTCATGCTGGCGGAATTCTCAGCTGGCCAGATCTGGCTGCTCTTTGCACCAGATTAGTGCAAAGGAGCCAGAACACAATGGAGAATGTGTCCCTTGGTTTTTTTGTATAATTGTAAGCTTCCTTCATATATAAACTTGAATGTAAAGCAGCAACCTTTGAAGATAACAAAGTTTTTGTCACTTTATATTATTAAATCATAAAACAAATTATAAAGGTTCAAATTCCCTATACTGCATATGGAATTATAACCACTAAGTTAAATATTCAAATCCAACACATGCTGAATATAAAGTGCCTAATATATTATAATATACAATGAAAACAAACACTCTTACAATGATTTACATGTTTACAACAATAACAGTGGTTAATGTGCAGTAATGTCAAATTTCAATAGAAAATGAGTTAATTTAATCCAACTTAATGCCAACTTTAATGCTAAGAAATGGAAATGGACTATGCATGGATGATATAAATATTAATCACCTGCAAGATGACATATGAAAGCATAATACACTCTGTTTTATAACAATGCAAAACCTAACATAACAGACTATTGTGCTCGTCTCCACACTGTATTATGCACATAGTATCATTGTGGGAGAAAGCTGGAAATCTTGTGAGTAAAGTCTTTGCTTTGCCTGTTCATGATTCCAAAAATGAACCACAGTACTAAATATAACTGTAATAACTCTTATAATGTGTGTGTGTAATGAATCAAAACTGTTCCTGAGTGACTATATTGAAACACATACTGTGATCGTTTTTACTGAAATTTCAAAAAGCATTTTGTGACAAGAAAAAATGGATCTAATATAAAAGGGACCTCCAAAGAGAATATAAATTATTAAATAATGTCCGTCAGATAGAACTCTGAGACATACCTAAAGCAGGGAAAATGTGTTTGTGTATTTGTCCTTGTTGCTATGGTTTCATAAATCTTCACTTTTATTCTGTTTACGAAAATCATGTTTTAAAGATACATTGAAAGCACTCTCTCTGTTAACCAGAGGACCAAAAACTGTCCCATTCAACTCAACTTCACTGTTTAGATCACCATATAGTATCCTGATCTATTGAGGTGGACCTTACTCTATGGAGAGTCCTATTGACTTCATTAGGAGTTGGCACTGGACATGGCTATGCCCACATGGATTAGATTCTTGAATTAGGGCCTAATTCTTTCTTTTACACACAAATTCTTTTACACACTTGAAAGGTTTCTCTTACTCTGCTCTATACACTTTGGTAAATACTGTGGGCCAGATTTTCTGCTTGTGTAAACTGAAATAAATTGGAGCAATTGATTTCAATGGTGCTATGCCAATTTACACTAGTTTAGGACTGGACCCATAGATCTTCACAATTTTATACTCAAAGCTGTAGACATGTAATCCATGTCTTTAGGGCCAAATTGTGATGCCATTCATCAAGATAGATATACTATCTTTCTCCGCAAGCAATTCCACTGACTGCAAAGGGATTGATCATGGAATTAAAGTATATTCAACATGAATAAGGGGATCACAATCTGGTTCTTAATTATTAAGTTAAAATAAAATATACTGAAACAAAGTTAATCAATTTGTATGTCAGGCGGGCATGACCTAGGGTACATGCATAGATGCACATGTTGGTTCCCTAACCAACCGACAGCTATTTCAGATGTACACCGCTGGAGGATTCCTATATAAAAGTGGAATTCTCAGATGCTTAATTAAGATGGCTGTCAGTCTGCTTTGTACTTCTGGAGCTGCACAAAGCAGACTTAATGGGGCTGAGTAGGTGCCTCTTAGAGGATGATATTGAGCAAATTAACAGTCTTCTGCATGTCTTTGATGTAAATTCATTCTGGATAGAAAATTTTTCATTCCATTTGATTCCCCTAGATTTTTCTATAGATACATCAAATAACAATGTGTTGCTTAATTTACTTGTCTGATTTTGCAGTCTAGAAACCTTAGACTGTTAAATTGATCATGCCACTGGAGCCATTGTTATTATATATACATGAAATAAAATTATAAATTGTGATAGAAGGAAAAAGGAACCTAGTAGCAAGTTTTAAGTTAAAATTGAATTCAAATAATCAAATATGTGACATGGATCTTTCTTAGAGAAACAATTTAACATGATACAATAATAGCAAGAATGCACTAGATATAAAGTAAGTTATGAGCTATATGTTTCTAAAAATACTCACTACTTCCTTGTTTGTTGGTAATCCAGTGTTTAGACTTTTTAAACTTTTTTTATTGAAAGGGAACTCAGCATTAATTTGGGAAAATGCAACAAGCTCAATTTGAAAGTGCAAATACCCACCCCACACTACACTGAGCAGTGTCCTTTTGTCTCAGTTCCCCACCTGGCAGTGTGAAAGTCTGATGTACAACCCGCCCTTTTGACATGCGATTTCACTTTCCCTCTGCTGCACAGTTGGTTGTCCTTCATCAGAGATGCATTCATGTGTGCCAAGTAGTGCCTCCACTACTGCTACCACCTCTGCAACTGGCTCACTGCTGCTGCCACTGTTCTTTGACGTTGCTCACTGCTTGCTGCTGCTGTTATCTTTGCTGACCAGCATCTCTGCCAACTGTTCACTGCTAATGCTTGCTGCTCATTACCACTTCTGCAATGCCACATTTTCAGGTTCCCCGACTTAGTCCAGCTCTTAGTGATTTCAGCTTTTGGTGATTTCACCCGGTAGTGGGGAACCTCTGTGCTACTGCCTCTTCATTGCCTTTTACTGCAACACTATCCCCATACCAGTTTTAAGGCCTAGCCCCCAGTTCTGCTCATCAGTGATTACCTCTAGTAATCTCTGAACAGAAACAAGGACTCTTAATTGAGTCCACTCAACATATTTTTAAACATTGGAGAGGGGATGGTCAACTGGTGTCTAGGGTTCTTTAGGCAGAATCAGAACCTGCCCCCGTCCCTCTCTCATCTTTGCATTCCTACCCCTGCTTAGCAAGTCAGGTTCCGTTTAGTGTGATAGCCTCAATCAGGACAGGCTAAGTACCGTTCTGCTGCCCTTTACTCAAACAATAAGGATAACAACATTTCATTACCCCTGCACCAATACTAGAGTGAATTGAACCCCAAACCAGCCTAAATTGATCACTTTGGCAATGCAACTCTGTCAAAGTAGGTGTGTCTATGAAAATATGGTCTGCTCCTGAGATCTTTTTTCCCCAGTGCATCACTAGAAGTTGGGGAGAGCTCATTCAGACCCGGTTTACGTTAATATCAGGTACCCAGATAGAAGGGGCTCAGGTACCCCGGAAATGAGAATGATGTAACTTACAGATGGAAAAGATTAGTAGAATATAATTGTATTCATCAATATAAATTAAATTATCTTTTAGATCTAAATGATAAACATCAGAGTATTTCCCCCAGGATGGTAGTCACTTCTAAGGCCTCTTTCTCAGGCAGTACTGTGTGATGACTGCCAGCACATCCCAGGATCAAATTTAATTTTCCAGCAATTCTGTTTCTCTCTGAGACAATGGAGCTTTGAGGTAGTAACTTCCACTTTATTTTTGATGACTTCAGTCTCATTTTCAAAATGACTGTCTTCAGAGACCAAATTTTAGCTTGATGAAAAGCCCATTGAAGTCAATGGGACCTTTACTATTGACTTCAATGGGCATTAGATCACCCTAAGTGGGTGTAATAGTTTCTCCAAGTCTTGGATAGTTGCAGAGACGTCCTCCTTTATGGCTGAGCTCGATGACTAATTATTCTGTGGTGTGGAATGAAGATTATTATGATGTTTCCAATAATGTTCACAATGTGCTGAGTGCTGTACACACCTAACAGGCACACGGTTTGCCCCAAAGACATCACAATCTAAGACAAAACAGACAGACTGTGAAGGGTAGGGAAAGATACAAGTTAGTCAACATGATGAGATTAGCCAAGTTTCGATAATATAATGTTTGATGACACAACTCAGTAGTTCTTAAGATTTGTACATTATCCTCAGTTGTACCTCAGTTTGATCATTGTGAGCTAACTTCTTGTAGATGTTGCTATAGAGGTGGGTCTTCAGAAGGGATCTGAATGGGGAGAGGGTAGTTGCCTTTTGGATCAGAACAGAAATGATACTCCGACTGTGGGGGACAGAGTGGAAGAAAGCATAAAGACAATATTGGGAAAAGTAGAAAGAAAATGGAATGGTAGAGGTCAGAGGACAATACCAAATGAGTCAGAAAGGTACTGGAGGCAGAGTTAGATAGGGCTCTGAACGTAAGGAAAAGACACTTGATGTGATGGAAGAGTGGGGGCAAAATCAGGGTTTCAGAGAGGGAGGTATATGATTAGGGCAATGGACAAAGAAGCTTAATTTAAAGGTAGCATACTGCATGGATTGGAGTGGAGCAATATGGGTGTCAGGGAGGTAAGGAAGAATCTGGCACTGAGACAGGAGATTGAGGTTCTGAACTAGAGATCTGCCCTGGTAGGGGCAAAAAGAAAAGGACAGATCTTTAAGAAAGTTGCAGAGGGTGGAGCAGCAGTATTTGTACATGGCTTGGATGACTGCTCAATTACATGCCTGAATGACAGACTGAATTGTGGTGGTGGTAATAGGAAGAGAGAATGGTTGTGGGAGCTGGCAGGGTATGGGAGAGAAGTTAGAGTTCATTTTTGGGTCATGATAAAGTAAAACTGACAGCAAGTCTGTTATATCATTTACATTCTGCATTATTGTTTTGGTCTATTCTCAAGTCCTGAGTAGAGGCTGGACAAAATTTTTCACACAGTTTATTTGATGAAAAATGCAGTTTTGGTCAGTCAGAACTACTAATGAATTTGACACTAATCATTTCAGGTGTTCACAAAACAGCCAGCAGAGGAGTTGATAGGACTGTAGGACTCATGGGGGATGTGGAGACCCAAGTTCAAATCTCCACTCTAGAACAGGTCTAAACTGGACATTTTTTATTCACTAACAGAAAAATTTCCCAATTTTTCGGAACTGCCACCAAACTGAAATATCTGATTCACCCAATTCTACTCCTGAGTATGCAAGGTGTCACGCGACAAAGGTAAAGGAACATAGAGAGTCACTTTCTTCTAATATTGTATTTTTTTAAGATAAAGAGAACAGTATTATCTCTAAAACTACCCTGATTCACTCTACAGATTTTGCTTAGCACCTTCTCCCACCCCCTGCTGCCTGGCTTTCTGCTACAGGTTTAGAGAAACAGCACACCCATCCTCACTTATGAGGTCACCAGCTTAGAGGTCTTTTGCCAAATGTTTGCTGAAATTAGCTATAAAGAAGTAGGCAATTGGGAACTCTAAACAGGCCTTCCATTCTTCTTAAGTTTCAAGGTTAAGAAAAGGAACATTTCTATGAAAAATAATCACTGTCCACATTAAGTGGCTGTTTGGCCTTTTAGCTCTCCATATTATGGACCTATGACTCTTTACAAAAGGTGTGTGTGTGTGTGTGTGTGTGTGTGTGAGAGAGAGAGAGAGAGTTGTAGAAAGAATGGAGGGAAAGGGTCTGAAACCTGCAAATCTCTTATTTTTGTACATTCCTGGATCATAGAGTCTTTTTATAACTTAAAAATTTTTTTCCTTCAGTTTATTCCACGTGTGAACCAAAAGCCTATTTGTATGACCAAGTAATAAACAAGGGTGAATCATGGATGTCTAGGGAATGGGGGTACTGAACTGTAACAGCTCAGTTACTTCAGTTGCAGATTGTTAAATCAGAATGAGTTACTGAAAATAAATAGAGAAACTGAAAACTCCGGGCCAATGAAAGGTTGCAGCCTATTTTACTTCTTCCTAAGATCCCTTCTGTAGTGATCATATACTATTGTATGCTATTATTTATTTATTATATTGTAAT
This sequence comes from Terrapene triunguis, assembly GCF_002925995.2. NCBI lineage: Eukaryota > Metazoa > Chordata > Testudines > Emydidae > Terrapene > Terrapene triunguis. The sequence continues at coordinate 47,612,019 of NW_020664417.1, read as the reverse complement.
AGTTATGAATCAATTATCAGCAGAATATGGTTTAAGACAGCTTAGGAAAACTCTCATGAAAATTTACAAGTCCAAGCACAAGGTCTACTCACCAGCCCTTTATCCTGATGACTGATGATAATGAATTTTTCAGGGCAGACTTTTTTAGTAACAGTTTGTAGAAAGGCATTTTGCAGCACCACACTGCTACATGGGAGTTTTTGTACAAAAGGGGAGGGAGAAAAGCACAGATTCCCCACCTCACATGGGTGGCCAGCTCCCTTATCTGGTTCTTGAGGGTGGGATGTGGCCATGATGCTGATTACTCCAACTCTTCCCTGCTCCCTTTCAGGTGAGTTGCTGCAGGAGGGAGGGAAGATAAACTTGGCAGTAGCCCCATTCTGCTCAGCTCTTTACACAGGCTGCTCAATCAAGGGTCAGACAGTGAGGTTCCTTATTCCCTCCCACTCTGCAACCATACCAGGGCCAACTCCCATCTTGCCCTGTGTATTTTACCTAATCAAAACAAAACAAAAAAATCAACAAACCAATGTAATTGCTGTGGGTGAGGGGACAAACAGAATTTTATAAGGTTGATTTTATACACACACACACACACACACACATCACTGCTCCTAACAGTGTTCCACTTATTTCATTAATATGCCACTTGCGAGCTGCAACTGGGAATTTCTCTGTCTCTCCACAACACACATACAGGGCCCAGATACACTAATATAACATATAATTTAAGAGTAAAATATAGCTACTGTAGTAATTATGACTGTATAAATAGTGCCACTATAATAAGGGATGGAGGTCTAAAAGTGCTCTTTGAGATGCAGTGTAGTGCCAAATTCTAATTTCCAGCAGATATAATTGTAGCTTTGATTCTGAGAATGGAAGATTTTGTGGGAGTAAAGGTATATCTTTAATGAACCTGACTGTAATCTGAGCACATCAAAGTTACAGGTTTAATCCTAGATACATATGTTCATTCATAGTTGCGGTCAACTCCAATGGAGATTTACATTTGGCACTATGCCGTACCTCGCGGGTCAGTTGAGGCCTTGGGGGTCTGGCTGAATTATATGGGAGTTAGGCATCAAGGCACTCTTGATAATCCTACGAGATACCTATCTACATCTTTAGGCACCTAAGTACTTTTGAAATTCTGGCCTTTAAGTCTCACAACACTGGAGCAACAATGGAGCAATCCCTAAATACCTTTAAAAAAATCTAGGCCCGAGAGGATGCTAGAGAGCATTGCCTCCACGTGTTACCTGGAGGAGTGCTGAGCAACAGTGAGATCTTGGTGGTGAGGGGCACCCGAAGGAGGTACATAGCTTTAGTGGATTACAGGGTGGCAGGGTGACTTTCTCCAATATAGAAGGTGTTAGGTATTCTGCTGCAACACTAGTCTTAGTACTTTGAAGACTAAAACATGTTTGCTGGCCTTCTCACAAGGATATTTTGATGTACAGGATAAGGGACAGATTTGATTATAAGGGTTAAGAGCCTAAAGATGCAGATAGGCACCTAATGGGATTTTCAAAGGCTCCTAAATTGCTTAACTCCCATTGACTTCAATGAGACTTAGGAGTCTAACTTGCTTTGGCATTTTTGAAAATCCTAGTAGTCTCCTATCTGCATCTAAATATCTCTGAAAATCTGGCCATAAATTCTGCTAATTGGGACAATTTTTGTTGTCTTTATAAATGAAACATTTAATATTCATCTTCAAATACCCATAGACTTTGTCATTTGCCTAAAATTTCCAGACTTTTGGATTTACATTCTTAACATGCTTCGTTCACAGCACTAAATAGTACATGATTTGCCATTTGCAGTGCACTGCTCTACCAGGTGATCATGCCATGCAGAGTGGCTATTCTCCAGCTCTATTTCCCTCTAAAGGTCCACAGATTGTATAAAGAGTGTTTGCACAGAGACCTTCCACAAGCTCCTGGGGAGGTGAGTACATGCTGTGCACCTACTACTAGAGCTGGCCAAAATGTGGGATTTCCAGTATGCAGGAAATGTTGCTTTTTCTAGACTTGGTTTCATTTCCCAGGACCATGACAGTGGTTGAGTGGAAGTGATACCTTTGTCAGTTTAATCACTACTGCTAACCGTGGTAAAACTGACAAGAATGTTATTTTCACTCTGCCCCTGACAGGGATCCAAGAGTCTGCAGCTTCAGGGCAGCCTTGCCATGGTGACTACCCCAGACAGGGGACCTCAGGACTTCAAAGTTCCCGGCTCCACAGCTGGAAGTTTGGAAGTCCTAAAGCATTTCCAGGCTGTGGAACTGGGAGTCAAGCCCAAGTTAGAGCTGTGACACGCTCTGGTTCCAAAGCAGGGAGCCTGGAAGCCCCAGCATGGATGTCTGCTCCAAAGCTATGGAGCCTGGTAGATCAGAGATCCCAGTTCCAGGGCAGCTCAGATAAATGTCTGCCCCAGAGCTACAGACCCCGGCAACCCAGGTTCCCCAGCAGCCTACCTAGCAAGCTCGCAGGAACCCAGGCAGATTTTCTTTGATTTGCTGAAACTTCATCAAACTCAAGATGTTTCTGCAAAACATTTTGTGTTCTACAAATTGGCATTTTCTGACAGAACTCTGTTTTCTTGAAAAATCTCTGACCAGTTCTACTTCTCCTCATGCTCTTTTCCAGGCCTTTCCCACCTATATTTGCATTTATTTGCTTCCCTTCTTACCTTGCAATGGAAGGGAACATTTGGTGCATAGTAGTTGAGACACTTGAAAGTTGAAAATTTTAGATAATATATCTGTTTCTTTTGCTGATCAACCTATTTCTGCCTATTTCCAATGTGAAATTAATATATATATATATATATATATATAAAGCAATGTATAAAATATTTAGAGTGATTTTATATATATTTATAAAATCACTAATGAAATATGAGACATTGCTTAATATTATTTAATTACTAGTATTTGTTTATGTTGTGGGAGAAATGTTATGATGGCAACATTTATTATTTAGTCTGCTAGTAATGAGGTTTTATTATTGAATTAGTTCAAAAATTTGGTGGAAACACCAATAGATAACAATTCCTAACCTGGGACTTGTCACAGCTAACCAAACAGGGTTCTTTATTGATAATGTAAATTCATGTGTGTTTGTTAGGGTGATATTCGCCCCTTCCCATGAACAGACCAAAGAATCTGGATTTGTTTGGGGAGAATGGAGGAAATGGAAGTCAGCCCTCAAGCCCTAGGAAGACTGTGAGGCGGGTAGTAGAATTCTTACACAACCTCTATGAAGTGTTTGAGGTCACTGGCGATGTGACATTGAGAATCCAGTGAACTGTTTCCCAGCTTGCCCCCAAAATCTCTGTGCTAGACTTTCAAAGATAGTGAGGAACCTCTTCATGGACCACAAGACCATGCCTAGCTGATTTGTCTATTGTCCTCTTGTCCTGTGCAGCACTCTCTGGGTATGTCTACACTTCAGCCCAGGAAGACACCCTTGTGTTAGCACAGCTCAAGATAGCATGCTAAAAACAGCAGGGTCGACGGACTGGGCAGTAGCTTGGTGTAGCCGCTCAAATCCAGGCCAGCCCAACTCCCAGGGTGTGAGCTCAGGTAGTTAGTGCCGCAACAACAATGCTGCTATTTTTTAACGTGCTAGCTTAAGCTGAGTTAGCTCAAGTTTGTCTATCCATGCTGGGAATCACACCTCCTGGCTGCAGTGCAGGGCCACTCAGAGGATTCAGGGGGCCTGGGGCAAAGCAATTTCAGGGGCCTCTTATATAAAAAAAAAGTTGCAATACTGTAGAATACTATATTCTCGTGGGGGCCCCTGTGGGGCCAGGGGCTTGGGGCAAATTGCCCCACTTGCCCCCCCCCTCTGGGCGGCACTGCTGCAGTGTAGACATACCCTGTGAGGCTTAAATGATGTGACAGGCCTTGATCCTCTGCCCTCTCTTTGGAGTTGGATTTAATCCTTTATAAACAAATACAGACCAGCTCTGGGATCTTAGAAAGGACATATTCTGTATCCTGGGAGTAAAGACAAACAAAGGAAAGGCACACAAACCAGATGTAAAAGATAAAACAAAGAAACAAAAGGAAGTGAGGGAAAAGACTGAGAAAGAAAAGAATGTCAGAGAACAATAGCATGGAAAACAGCAAGAGCACAGAACAAGCACATAGGCCAGAGACAGATTTAGGAACAAAATGACAGTGTCCTGTAACAAAGGAATACATCATAAAGAAACTAAAAGCAAAGCACAAAACTTCACAAGAAAAGAAATTGCACCAGATTTTATGAGACATGCCTCGGTGCTGTAAGACAAAATGTACGTTTCAACTTTAAAGTGATGCTGTTGAAGTGACTGTAAAGCTGTCAGTGTGAAGACCCCTCGTTATTCACTCTTAACGACTGCCTTATCAAATCTGTTCAGTTTGTAAGTCTGAGGATGATTTTCATAAATGCCTGCACTCAGAATTCCTCCTGGGATCTGAAAAGCAAGAATTGTGTGTGTGTTTGTTTATTACATCACCATCAGTAATAAAGAAATTGCAGTTGGAATTTATTTAGCAATTCTGGGAAAGACACAGTAGTATTCAACTCACCCTGTCCTAGCTCTTTGTAGTACTAATAGTAGTAAAATATTTTTTTTGTCAGTAAGCTGATATGATCCTAATGCTCACAGGGAACAGATACATAAAAAGATGCCATTTTAAAAAAAAGTTACTTTTCTGACAATAATCACACTTTAACCCTGAATTTCTTTCTAGTGATTATTTTCTATCAGCATATTTAATAAGACTTTAAACACATTATAAGTAATAGAAAAATGGATATAAACTTAACTAATGAGCCAATGCTGCAATTTTTGGATGTGGGAAGACTCTTAAAAAAAAACACATTTCTTGAATCTGGACTACATTGTGACACCAATTTCCCCATTGCTTAAAACTTATTGTATAATATGACCCTATGTCTTTGATTCATTATATGTGCTTGTATTTCATACACTTTCTGGTTCTGAATGGGGGATTATTGTGTAAAGGACAGATGCTGCAATCATACATAAGTAGCTTTATTCAGGTGATTATACCCACTGTGGACTCCTCATGTGAGTAAAGTTACTTATGTGCACACTGAAAATATTTCCAGCATGAAGCCCCAAGTTTACTTGTTTGTTTTCACATTCTGTTTTTTGAGGATTAAAAGCAATGAAGAGCTGTGGTCAACAGAGGGCCAGACAGCATGGCTCCCAGGTAACATTGTCAGGGAGTTGGGGTAGAACCTCAGGCGCCCAGAGCTGCTGCAAAGGCACAACCTTCTCTACAGGTGGTCTTGTATTCACCCCATGGATCGTAGGGAATCTTCAGTTTTTTATGGGCCTGATCCTCTCATTTTCCTGCAGGGATTACAGGGCAAACACTACCTTCAGTGAAAGAAGGCAGAGGAATCTCCACAAAGAACCTCTCAGAGTCTTCTTCCCTCTAAGACTGTATTACTACATGAGACCCTTAGGAAAGACATTAGTACATTTCTCTAATAGGTGAACATGAAGACATTTGGGGGCCCTTGTTTCCTTCTTGCAAAATCTGAGTAACTCCCACTGAAATCAATGGCAGGGAGTTATTCATCCTGGAGGAGATGGGGCTGTGTGGACTAGTGTCCAGGGTCTTCACAGATTTTAGACTTCTTAAAGATATGTGGTCAAATTCTGTGGTCTTTAATTCAGCAAAATGCTCATTGACTTTGATGGGAGTTTTTCCTCAACTGAGGACTATAGATTTTAGACTCTGTGTGTTGGAGCCAGATCATCAGCTGTTGTAAATAGACAGAGCTAGGCTGATTGATATAGATAGGGTTACCATCCGTCCGGGTTTTCCCGGACATGTCCGGGTTTTTCAGCCTTAAATGGCCGTCCGGGAGGGATTTCTAATTAAGTAGAAATGTCCGGGATTTCCCCTCCTGAGGAGTGCGGCGCGGCTGATTGGACGCCTGGCCTGATGGAAAGCCGCTCGCAGCCACTAGGGCCTCTAGCAGCCAGAGTCCCTCCCCTTCCCCCGCTCCCTCCCCCTCCTCCCCCACAGAGCACCCGGCAGTGTTGGAATCCACGTGGAGCTCACAGTTCTCCCTCTGCCAGGTGAGCGAGCAGGGGAAGGGGGCAGGCGGGGGTGTGTGTGTAGAGGCAGCAGGGCAGGCGGGGGGAGCAGAGGCTGCAGGGGGTGTGTGTGTGCAGAGGCTGCAGGGGGGGGTGTGCAGAGGCAGCAGGGGGTGTGTGTGCAGAGGCTGCAGGGGGGGTGTGTGCAGAGGGGGCAGGGCAGGCGGGGGGGAGCAGAGGCTGCAGGGGCGGGGGGGGCGCAGAGGCTGCAGGGTGAGGAGGAGCAGGGCAGGCATGGGCATAGGGGCTGCGGGGCAAGTGGGGAGCAGGGAAGCACTTAGCAACCCCCAACCAAGATCAGAGCGGGAGGGAGGAGGGGGAATGCAGGGTGCTCAGAGGAGGGGGCAGAGTTGGGGCAGGGACTTTGGGGAAGGGATTGGAATGGGGGCGGAGAAGTGGTGGGGTTGGGGCGGGGCCGGGGGCAGGGAAGGGGGCGGGGAAGGGGCGGAGTTGGGGCAGGGCCGGGGGCGGGGCCGGGGCCTCGTGGAGTGTCCTCTTTTTTAAATGTTTGAATATGGTAACCCTAGATATAGATCAACCAAGGATCTGGCCCATGAATTATATGCTGCATGTCTTAATTTTAGCCTCATAAAGATGTGTTACTTTTTATGATTTTAAGCATTCAGGCAACACATCCAGTAATACTAGCTCTACATTCATCTGGCCGCAGTGTGACCCATACTTCCTTTTCAGAACAGCACTATCTAAATGCCTGCAATCAAATGCAGTCAGAATGTCTGCACTGATGCTTGTTTAAAAAACAGCCAAACATATTTTACATACCAGACTGATAATAGCAGCAAATAGGAGCAAAATTGTCCCTTGTTTTTCGCATACCTTGTCTGATAAATATAAGTAGCTAAAATGCTTTTCAAATTACCCAAGAAATCAAAACTGATATATTAACTAATAATGTCTTTATATGCAACATAGCTGTATTGTAGCAACTTTTATCAGTCGTATCTTTTTTGACAGTCTTTTCACTTCATAACCTTGAACAATGATGTTAAGAAGTAAATGGTTTATATGTAGTTTGTACAGATATTCTTCCCCTCTAAATTTCAGTTGGATAAAAAGTAAGAAAAATCTTATTTGATATTGCCAAAACTTAATTCTTTTTTTGCATACTGCTGATGACCTTGTCTAATGGTTAGCTGGAATGGGAGACATTAATCCAAATATTGATCTAGGTCACATACCTTGTTTCTACTTTTTTTTGCTTTATATGCAATACAGCAGGAAGGCTAATAAAAATGTTTCTTGACAGAGGATATTTATTTTGTGACTGTGAAGTAACGTAGTAATTTGGGGGGCTTGCAACAATGTGCTCAGAGTCTACTATGGATACTAAAGTAACTAATATAGACTTCCTTTTTTAGCTAGGCTATGTCCTTGTCAAACTTTTAAAAGATGCAGTGAAAACATCTTACATTTATATACGGAATCAGTTTTAGCTGCATCATAAAAAGAATCTGTCTGAGACACTATGAAACCAGCAGCTAGAGAAGCACCCCAAATCAGCACAAAATTGGAGCTTTATACTTTTAATTAAAAAGAAAGTTTAATGAACTAGAACAACATAGGTACTTGTTCTTGGACAAAAGAAATAGGATACTCTTATTTACTCCTTTCCATGAAACAAGAATGAGGGGATGTTTAAAAAATGGGAAAGGCCACAAATTTTAAAGCTGAAAAAAAGACAAAATACTTTTCCAAACAGTACCTAATTTACTTGCAGAACTTATTCTCATGACATCATATTGACATATTTATCAAGAGCTTAGTATGATTCCAACAAGGACTGGACACTCATGTGGCTAAGAGATATAAACCCTCATGCTATAGGGCATAAGTCTATCACTAACTGACATAGTTAGGAAGAAACTTCTCATATGGGCAGGTGATATGATAGTAGTTCACCATGAAATGTCTTGCACCTTTCTCCAAAGCACAGGCTACTGTCAGACAGAGAGAATACTGGACTTGATAAGCAATTGATCTAATCTAGTATGGCAGTTTTTATATTCCTAGGTAGCTACAACCCAAGCAGGACAAAAATCACACTACTGTATTTTAACAACATAAATGCTAATTCATCCAGAACTGTGATGAGACTGAAAGGGAGACTTGAAGATTTCATGCTTTCATCAAAATGATATAAAAGAGACAATCCCCATCAAGTGTGAATACTTCTACAGAGGGAGAAGGGTCTTCTATAGGGGAAGCCCAGAAAAGTGGAAAAATCTATCCAAGGACTCCCTTCCAAGATAAGTTCTTTAGGAGGACATATTCATTATTTTTAAGGCGGGAGAATCTATGTAGTCCCACAGTACTTACATTTCCAAAGCTATTTGACTATATTTCTCCACTCTTTTTAATCAGTGTAGATAAATACAATAAGATAAAATACTTCTATTTACAAAAAAGAAATAGGTTTTAAATAGCTTATATGAACAAACAGTTGTCTGTTTGCCAGTTTTGTTGCTATTTTTCTGTTGTGCCACTAAAGTGTATGCATTTGAACTGCAGTTTAATTATTCCACGGCCTATGAGATGCTGCTGTACAGCATGCATATAGCAATGGTGAAGGTTTGGAATACAGAGGCAGGGCCAGCTCCAGGCACCAGCCCACCAAGCTTGTGCTTGGGGCGGCACCTGGAGGGGGGCGGCGCGGCACTCCGGCTCCGGCCTCCGGGGAGAGCGGAGCCACAGTGGGCTCGCTGCCCTCCCCCCGGCGCTCTGGCCGCCGGGGAGAGCGGAGCCCCGGCCGGCTCGCCGCCCTCCTCCCGGGGCTCCGGCCGCCAGCAGAGCCGCGGCCGGGCTCGGCGCCCTCCCATGCCGTGCTCGGGGGCGGGGGGGAGGCTTTTTTGCCTGGGGCGGCAAAAAAGCCAGAGCCGGCCCTGTACAGAGGACATTTTTGTGGCCTAGTTTCACCAATGTAGATGCTGCAGGGTCATGAAAAGCATGTGGTTGATGACAAGGACTGCATCTGTTGACAATGTTTTAAAGTATAATTACGTGAGACAGGACAACCACTGTTCTAAAGTGCTTGCTTATAGACAATAATTGGTGAACCTCAAAACACTGGGTGATTCAGCTCAGATAAGCACCCAAAAATTCAGATGCTTTAATCAAACTTTACATTAAGATTCTGAAACTCTTGGGTCTTCAGAATAGGGAAGGTATTGTCATGAGAAAAGGCTTTCCAATAAGATCTCTAATAATTCTGCTTCCAGCTTGGCTGGACATATAATGAATACAGTCCCTCTTCTGGCATTTCTGAATTTGTGCTTCTGGTCTTGGCTAGAACCTTGCCCACTAATATCTATATAGCTATAGATATTCCAAATGCTTCCAGACCTCAAAAAAGACCAGTTCAATGCAAGTTTTAGGTGATGGTTCAGGAGAAGGAGGAGTTCTTAATTTATTTTCTCTGGATCATCTATCTGGGTGAAGCAAACAATTTTTATTTTCTGAATGTGTGAATACTCTTCTGATAAGTATTTTATGAATAAACTCCAGGGCACAGTTTTGCTCTAGTACCAGCGAACAGAGCTTGTCTCAGTGACCGTAGCAAAATTCTACTCCACTGGAAGAAATTGTGAAACTGATCCTGGCAGAAATCTCACAATTTTTTAAAGAAATTCTGGCGCCCCCTCTCCCCCAAATCTTTCAATTTTGATGTTTTCCACTTTCAAGGTTAAAAAAAAAATCAAGATACATCTGAATCCCACCCCTCACTACGTCCAAAATCATGAATATGTGATATGCTGCTTGACAAAAGTAAGAATTTTTTTCAAACCGCTTTTCCTCAAGTATAACCGTTTCTGTAGAATTTCATCATTCAGCTGCATCTCATGTTTCTGCTAGTAAATATTGATCAGTTCATACCTTTATTCTAACTTTTCTGCTGCATGGGAGAAAAAGGTTTTGTTTTGTTTCACATATTGGGTTGAGATGACCAAAAAACCATGCCTACCTAGAATGGGCCCCACCTATATCAGACTCAAAAGCCAGAGACAGTTTTATTGCTTGAACCATAAATACTTGATTCTTCAGAATACTTGAGAAGTTGGGTTAGGGATGATAATGATTTACATTTATATAGCACTTGTCATCTGGAAGGATATAAAAATGCTTTGCAAACTGTGGCATATATTTAGGAGTTACTTCAGACCCCGCTAAATGCAGCTTTCTCTGGGGCAACACAAAATAAATGTGTAACGATGCATGGCAACACTACCTATCACTTTAGGAACCAATTTAGAAAAACAATAAAACCAAAGCACTGAAAAGAAGACAGGCCTTTTTGAAGGCTCAAATCTCTTTGGACAAGAACTCCTTTCAATCAGTTTTTTGGCTTCCTGAAAGTGCCTTTTACTGTTACTTGCCTTTACGTTTTTTATCTTGCAAATCCATTTTAAGGCCTGGGTTCTGTAGATCTGGTGCACTCATCTGGTGTGGCTGCTCTCTTTAAATCATGAATACCCTAGGGCTTTCCTAAAGTTAAGCTCTCCAATTCATTTTGAGGCAAAACCCCAGGGTTGATGACATTTGAAATAATTAGCTGGCCCAGCAAAAGCTGTTAAACTTAATGAAACCAACACCATGGATCTATTGGATATCAGCAAAAGCAGGGAATTTTTGAAGGCATAAGAGCAAAACAGATCATAGATCAAGTTAGTGTGTGGATGAAAATGAAAAAGAAGCACTGCCATAGTGGGGGTGGAGGCAATAGAAAATAGGAATCATCCTGTCCAAGCCAGAATGATGAGTTCATACTTGATTGTATTAGCAGGGCAGAAGAGAAATAAGAGATGAGTATCAAGATGAAGAGCTGGATGGAAAAGAAAAGTAGTCAAGGGAAAGATGAAGTACTGTACCTGGGTGTGTTGAGAAGGTGGAGGGAGAAGGATTGGGTGTGAGGAAGGTTGAAGTGGGCAAGAGAAAGATCATTTTAAAAAACTGGTTAAGCATGGAATAAACAGCCAGATATTTATGGCCTTGTCTGAAGCCATTCAAGCTTTTAAATCTCTTGACTCTTCTTCTTATAGAGAAGCATTGATAATTTACAGTAGGAGATCCAATAGGTCTATCAGAGCTGCAGCTTGTTGTTTACCAAAATGTGACACTGAAAATGTAAGCCTCTCTAACATTACCTATTCATTACTCTTTACTTGTGCCGTTTATGATGAAAATTATTCTACTGTACTGCTGAGTTGCCAATCTGTTTCCAGGTGCTCTAAAAGGCAACCAACAGAGCAGTAAATGGTATGGGTCCCCATTTTAAAATGGGCCTCAATCTGACTTATTAATGTTGCGCTTCCAATTTTGTACCCTCAGTCAATTGTGGGCAAAATTTAATTTCTGGCCCAATTAATTGTGAACAACCAGCTACCAGATTTGGAGAAAATTGGTTAAAATTACAATTGAATGGATTGCAGGCAGCTGAGACCTCTGTGAATGAGTTCTGGTGCATGGAATTGGGATGAACGTACATTTGCTTTCTTCTGATTTTGTTTCCTCATCTTTTTCAAGGTGCGGTGGTGCTCTAGATACCCAAATGGCAGAACTCACTACTGCCTATTTCAGGTGTGAAGGATGTGAAAGTAGTGTACAGTAATGGAGCAAAATCTGTCAGGAGGAGGATATGAGCTAACACAGCATATTTCCATTCTAAGTCCATGGAATCCCATTTGTGCAAATACCACATGGGAGAGTCTCAGGTGAAATCCGTATTCAAGTCAAGTCGATGGCAAAACTCCATTGACTTCAATGAGGCCAAGATATCATCCCCCATCTGTTGCAAGGGTCAGGGGGTCATGTCCAGAGAACCATCCTCCATGGGATTTAGTATTGACTGTCATAACAAGGAGTAATGGTCTCAAGTTTCAGTGGGGGAAGTTTAGGTTGCATATTAGGAAAAACTTTTTCACTAGGAGGATGGTGAAGCACTGGAATCGGTTACCTAGGGAGGTAGTGGAATCTCCTTCCTTAGAGGTTTTTAAGGTCAGGCTTGACAAAGCCCTGGCTGGGATGGTTTAGTTGGGGATTGGTCCTACTTTGAGCAGGGGGTTGGACTAGATGACCTCCTGAGGTCCCTTCCAACCCTCATATTCTATGATTCTATGATTAATTCCTATGAGGACTTGTTCTGAACTCCAGTAATCTTGGAAGTGGGGTTAGAGAGTAGGCATATGGTGGTAGGATCCAGAGAGTAATATAGAGTGGTTGGCATTCTATGCAAATAGGCCAGGCCCCTGTAGTGCCCCAAGAACTGTATAACTAACTTCCTTGCAGATTTCAGCACATTTCCAGGGTTGAAGGGCCACACGCTGTCTCACTATGCAGGGAGGCAAACCCTGTTCTCTGAACATATGATGTGTGGAGAAACTCCACACGTTTCTGTTCAAAAATTTTCCCACACAAAATCACTCTTCCCATGGGTTTTTTCCACAGTAGGGCTTGATATAATCTTTAATTAAGCTTACCCAGAGGGCTCACGCACTTGGCAAGTTTTCATTTGCATCCAGAGTTTGATTGCAAAGAGGATTTTCCCAAGCTCTCCTAGATGTATTATGTCCTATTTATGGATAGTTACACTTTCATTTCTAACCATGAAAAAAGACTCTTGCTTTCAAATTTAGTCAGACATAAACAAAACTAGTAAATTACAGTAGTTAGTAAGTAAGGACAGGAATCTGGTGCCTGATTCTGCATTTCTTACTCACTACAGTGGGCATTTACTCATGTGAGTAAACAGTACTCAGTGCAAGAAAGGAGTGTAGAATTTGGCCTATAATCAGTGACAGGAAATTAAGGTCTAGAATGACTCTGCTTGCAGGAACCAAGGGTGCTGGAATAATGTGTATAGTGGGGGTGCTGAGAGCCATTGAACCAAACTGTAAACCCTTTATATGATGGAAACCACTTGAAGTCAGGTTGTGCAACAGTTCCCCAGCACTCCTAGTTCCAGCACCTATGGCAGGAACATACTGGATCGGAAATCCCAGCATGAAGAACATCCATAACATCTTTCCTTCTATCCTGTGCTGTATATTTAAATTCCCCTTTGAAAATAGTTTGGATTCAAGTATTGCTGTATTCCTCTGTGCTATATTATAAAACTTCCATATGACCTAAGGCCAAAAGTCAATTCTGTGAAACCTTGATAAATAGACAAGTAACAAGGGTCAAATCATACCCTTTTCAGGTGGTGGTGGTGGTGGGAATGGAAAGGGCTTAAACAGAAAATTTCAGCAGATTTCTGCTGTCCATGACTAATGCCACTTCCTTTCAGATTATGGCCTTTTGAATTGCTCTCTGAATATGGATATGAGAGGAGTACATGTCTAGTAGAATTGAAACCACAGACCGTGGTCAGGGAAGATGTCTGCCATTTGCTAAAGCCTTGCTGTGAGGCTGTCCCTAGGAAAGATGACTGCCATTTCCCACTGTTTTAATGGATCTGAACCAGAGCCTCCTCACAGGGATGGTGGCCATCATTTCACTGTTGCACACCTCGCCATCTTGAAACCCATCGGTGTGAGACACAAGGAATTGAAACGTGTGACAAATGTCAAAAACATGGAACCGTCTTGGTTTTGTTGTCTGGTGTGCTGTAATTGACAGATTATAATGACTTTTAACTATAAAACCTTTTGTTGAGCAAGTTCTCACTGGCTGAAGTATCTAAATCAGTTAAAATAAACCCAGGGAACCCTAGAAAAACAGAAATTCCATCCCGTGTAACCATAAATCTCCCTGCCTATACACACAGGTTATCTGCATGGATGTAACATTCCCTCAATACAAACTCCTGGCAAGAAATGCAAAGTCATGAGACCACCTCTTATCCTAATGCCCACACAGCATGTTTCTATTGACAGTGACAGATTCTGCATCTTCACAAGGAACTTTCTTTAGGCTCCAGCAGATAAGGAGAAATACAACAATCTCCCTCATTTTATAACACAAACTATTAATTACCACCTCAGCAACATTAACAAATACTCAGCCTATTCACATATGTAAAGGGTCTTTATTATGAGCTCCAGAGAAGTCTTTTCAGTGGAGGCTGCTAAAAGACTGAATCACTTCCCTTCCTCAGCTGCTGCTGGTCAGGTTTGGTGAAGGGGATGTTGGCGGATTGCTTGTGCCACTGAGTCTCCCACTCTCCCAGGTAGTATTTCTACCACTATTTCTACTATTTTAGCTTGAGCTCTAACCGAGTAAGACACTGTCTACACTACAACTATAATTGAGTCAAGGGACTCGGTTCCAAGCTGTCTGGCCTATGATGCAATTACAACATGGTTTATGAGCTGTAGTGGAGCTGGGACCTACCAGAACGATGTCTCCATAACTAGAGCCTGCTGTGGGAACACTGTTAGCTCCCATCTACTCTATAACTTTGAAACCATGATGTAATGGCATTGGGGGCAACCAGATGGGAATTGAGTCCCCTGACTCAATCACGGCTGTAATTTTGACAAGCCCTAATTCTTAAAACAGGTTAAAAGCTGAAGGGGCAGAGTCGCAGTAAGTGCTGTATGTGAAAGGTGATTTTTTTGGGGGGGGGGGAGCAGATTCACTGTACTATAATCTGTGGTTCAGTAAGCATTATACAAGCCTCTCTGTGGGATCCCATGTGCACTTTACATTATTTTGCTTTTAGTGACTCTCAGAATATTTGATGCATTTGTTTGTTTCAAACACACAAACTTGCAGTGCAGTGCAATGCATACAATCCCTTTACTTCAGAGAGGTGTTACTTTTCCAGTCTTTGATAATCTGTCTGCTAAATATAATCCTTTTTATCAAGGGAGGATGACTTTCCTATTTCAATAAGTAAGCTCTGTTTGCCATGATTATTTACATACTATTAATTTCTCTTTGCATTTAAAGGAGAAATTACATGTTTGACTCAAAGCAAAAACATTTTAGTCGGTGGGTGCTGGAAGAGAAGGAAAAGAACCCTCAGTTACTCTCTCATGAGGAAGCTGGCAGAATCTGGCTGCCTGGAACATTTCCATATGCAGGATCATGTCTGTCTGTTTTTTGCAGTAAGTGAATGGGCTGAATTTTCAAATTGTTAGGACTTAATATTCTGTTACACTGTTTTTGTTGCTGCTGTTGCTCTGGCAGCATAAGGAGGTAGAAAGAGCCCCTGAGTATCACCCCAGGCTCCTAGGGTAAAATCTTGGCTCCCTTGAAGTCAAAAGGAGTTTTGCTGTTGACTTCAGTGGAGTCAGGATTTCATCATTGCAGTTGATCTCAATGAATAATGTTTTCATAAAAAGCATCCAATAGATTGTAAACGCTCCAGGGCGAGAACCTGTTGTTTGTCTGATATAGTTCAACAGTTGTATAGTGGTGTGTATGCCTATTAAAATGATTACTAATTAAATTTTTTGGAGATATCCCATCTCCTAGAACTGGAAGGGACCTTGAAAGGTCATCGAGTCCAGCCCCCTGCCTTCACTAGCAGGACCAAGTACTGATTTTGCCCCAGATCCCTAAGTGGCCCCCTCAAGGACTGAACTCACAACCCTGGGTTTAGCAGGCCAATGCTCAAACCACTGAGCTATCCCTCCCCCCCTTTCATTAGACAAAATGAAAGAGGAGAAATGTGATAGATGCTAAGAGGAGATCAGACATAAACATACTACTGAAGGCAAACCATTACTCTGTGAAATAAGCCTTTCAATCACAGGAAAGCTTAGATAGTTGTACTTTTCTTTCCTTCTTTGAATTCCATGTGTTGATCAGATAGGTAGTAAGAGAAAAGGCTGAACAGGTCAAAATTAAAAAGGAGACATGGGCAGAGCACCTGGAAAAAAGAAGTTAGTATCTGCCAGGGTTTGGAATGGAGATAGAAAGGCAGAATTGAAGGAGTAGGAAAAAGAAAAGCTGTTAAATGAGTAACTTAGACTGGAACGGAAATGGAAAATAGAGAGAAGTGGAAAATAGAATAAGGACGTGGCTCAAAAGACAAAGACAAAAAAAAAGAAAGAAAGAAAGAAAAGAAACAAAACACAGAAATGAAGAGTTGCAAATGTAAGAAGTGCAAACCTGTATATACAATAGTGAAGATAGCAAAAAGGAGTGACAATCCAATTATTAGAATAGGGAAAAAAATCACAAATATGGAAAGTTACTTTATTTAAAAGATAATGAAGAAAGTCTCCAGAGTCCTGTAAAAATCATTTTTGTTGTGAACTTGTTATAGAACTTAACATTTATAATCTAATTTCAGTGTCTGTTGCTGGAGTGGCCAGAGCTCAAGGGCAGACAAACAGGAAGGGATACCATTGAAATCAAATGTAAATCCAGACACGAACCTGGTTTTCAACTTACAGCCTGACTCTAAATCCCTTTAAAGTTTGCTTGTCACTTAATTGCACTACAAAATCTTGGCAGCCTCCTCACATCACAATTCTAAGCTGTCAAAGTAAGGAAAAGTACATCTAAAACCTCACTAACTACTGTCAACTTTTAGAAACTATTTTCTGACTGAAATTATGTACAAGCAGTAAGTTCACTGTGTCAGGTCATAAGGCCTGAGCTAGAAAATTAAGGCCCATCAAGCTTGGGCCCTTGTTTTATTAGGTGGCCTTTCTGAGATAATAAAGCCCACCTTAATTTATCATATCCAGAACTAAGGGGCTTTGATCTGAAGTTTCATGTAGTGCAGCTTTGATTTGAACTGACATACAAATAAAAAACTCAATTAAAATACTCAAAAAAATGCTCCCAGGTCACTCTTTAGTTCCAATTACATGCACGGGTAGTGACAAACTTTTAAACTACTATACTGCCTTTAGACATCTGGGGTATATCCAGCAAAGTGTAGTGCTATGACCATATGCCATGTGTTTTGACAAGCTACTGAAACCAAAGGGCCCTCCTCAGGAAAAGTTAGGTCCTAGACATGTTCAATGGTTGCAGCACACAAAGGATTAAGCACTGTGTGATTCTGCAGATGGTGAGCATCCTTCCATAACAGTGACACCCCAATAATCCCATGAATATATGCTAACTAATTAAACATTCTGGTGAAGTTGCATACCATAAGCAAATCTCTGGTCCCTAAATGCTCCCAAAAAGGTAGACTATTCTATAGTGCTGATAAAAGCTGCATTCAGATTTCAGGCTGGGATCACTAGCTGTGCCACAGACAATAAAAATGGGATTTCAAAACAGAATATCTCATGAATCATCTCTAATAATAATTAACAGACTAGTTCCTATTGAACATTTGGGCATGATTGTGATCGTATTTACTATACAGCAACTTTGCATCGATGTAATGCCATTGATTTAAATGGTGCTACCCCTGACCCACACTGCTGTATAAGACGAGAAGCAGGTCTCTTGTGAGCACATAACAAGATCCAATATTCCTATGCCATGGAAAGACTATAATGGGTAGTATGATCCAGTAGCAGCTCACTGAGTTCAGTGGGCTGCCTCAGGCTTAATTTGAAGCAAGCTCTGCAAGATCTTCAGCATAGGCTTTTACTTGTGGTTTTCTTTAACCACAGAAGCTTCTGTGTTGGGTAATGGGTCTGATATTTGCAGAGAGCAGAGTCCCTGGCTCCTGCTGCATTATGTCAACCGACTGAAGCATGATAATTTTAAGGGATAATTTTGTTCAACCTCCGTAGAAGTTCTGCAATGAAAACTACAGAGCATACCTGAACAAAGCTGTATATTAACAGGTTGGAGAAAGGGCAGTTTTCTCCTCAATCTGTTTTTCTATCCTGTCGTGGAATAGACAGACTTGTGGCACCTCTATGGATTGTGTGTGTGTGTGTATGTGTGTGTATGTGTAAATGTAGGAAAGGGATAAGCAAAGAAGAGGGTTCGTATTATTCACAGACTTGTTATTTATTATTATCATTTGTATTTACAGTAGGGACTCGAGGCCTCATGTGAGATGAGGGCTCCATGGAGCTAGGAGCTATATAACACTGCTCTACAGCCAAAATGCTTCTGAAATAAATGTAGTCA